>NC_084850.1:47968841-48273216 GCF_033115175.1 Lepus europaeus
CTTCAGATTGGCATAGCTCCAGCCATTGTGGCCATCTAGGGAGTGGACCAGCAGATGGAAGACCTCTTTCTCTCTCTCTCTGCCTCTGTTTCTCTGTGACTCTGCCTTTCAAATAAATAAATAAAAGCTTTAAAACATGTTGTATATAAGTTTGCATGCATGTGTGTATGTGTAGAATATATACATAGACTCAAAACTCATACTGGACATTTTATGGTAGGCCTAGGATCTTTATTAGTGCTTAAGACAAAATCATGCATATTCAAAATTATAAACTCAAAACTCCTTACATCACCTGTAAAATGCAATATGCACAGAACAGCACAGGCACATACGGTTTGGCAAGGTGCAACTGTGAAGGAACAACATATTTCTGTCCCCTATTTCCCAGTAGGTTGTTACTTCTCTCTCTTTTCCTAAGTTACATGCACATAGATTTTACTTCATTCTGCAGAAATTCACTGCAGGCATGGTTCCTGTTCTCTTGGATTCAAAACCTATTGGTGGGGGCCGGCACTGTGGCATACTGGGTTAAGCTGCCGCCTGCAGCGCCAGCAGCCCATATAGGCGCTGGTCCACATCCCGGCTGCTCCACTTCCAATCCAGCTCTCTGCTATGGCCTGGGAAAACAATGGAAGATGGCCCAGGTCCTTGGGCCCCTGCACCCATGACAGGTCAGCACAGCTCTGGCCATCCCAGTCAGCTGGGGAGTGAACCAGCAAATGGAAGCCCCCCACCCCCACCCCGCCCACCGTCGCCTCTCCTTCTCTGTGTGTATTTCTGACTTTCAAATAAATAAATCTTTTAAAAAAAAACTATCAGTGTCACTTTTCCCCCTGTCCTTTCTAATGAAGGCATACCTACCATAAAGCATTTGGTGCTATAGTCAAATGAATCATCAAAGTTCTCCATCACCTTCCAAACAACTCCCCTAACTATATCTCCTCCTGCACCCCACTAACTTCTTAACCAAAATAACTCGGATGGCATGGTCACAGTGACTGCTTAAGTAGCGCCTGGGATTCATTCGGGGACTCTAAAATCATTTTCAAGATTTTGTTCTGTTCTACCTTGCCACACTATATCCTCCCTCCCCAACACACACACACACACAGACACACACACACACTTTGGTCAATTTTTGAAGCATTTATAACAGGCTGCTGCATTTCGCGCAGGGCTGTTTTCTCCTTTGCTTTCCTTACAGTTTTTAGCACGCTGCTGCAAAAGCTGCTGTACTTGGCTTCAAGGGGTCAAGTGAAAACGCGTTAAAAGCAAACACGGAGGGACTAAGAGGTGAAGTCCTCAGTATTCATTCCAGCGGTGTGAGGGCGCTCGTGGACCGTGGAGCCGGCCCTTTGCAGTTGCAGGGAGCCAAATGCACTCGTGTCATCTCTTCAGAGATGTCCCATCATTCCTCGACTTTCTTGTCTCAAAAGTTAAAGCACTCGGCTCTGCAGATCCTCCCCCGCGACCCTACCTGGTCCTCTACAACGTCCCTTTGCTGGCTTGGCGTCTGGCATCAGTCGCCAGCCCTAGTGGAGCCCAGCGGCCTCAGGATCCCATTTTTTTTTTTAATGCATCTCCTTTTGATTATTAACTAAGGTATCCTAAAGTGCCCGGAACATCACGAGCCAGAGAGAAAATCCACCCGGGAGTCCTAACTCTTCAGGTCCACCTTGTTTCCTCGGTTTTCGTCGCGGAACCTCGTCCCCGGCGAGAGCTGCGCTCCTCCTGCGTCTGCGGAGCTGGGGCGGGTCCCGAGGCCCCCACCCCGATGCCGGCCCACCCCGCTCGGCTCCGCGAATTCCTCTCGCGTCCACAGCACCACGCTGGCACCGCTGCCTCCAGCCACTGCGGCCGCACTCGCCCTCGCCACTCACCTAGCAGCTCCGCGATGGCACTGAAGGGTCGCGTGTGGCTGCTGGAGTTGCTCTGTAGGTAGCGGGGGCTCATCTGGGGGCGAGAGAAGGTCCCGTCCCGCGTGAGGCCTCGGCCCGCCGGGCCCTCCCCGCGCGCCCCCCGCAGCCCCGGGGCCCGCGCGCGCGCGCGTCCGCCCCCTCGGGCCCCCGACCTACCGTGCTCAGGCGGATCCCGAAGGCCTGCGGGCCGCTACCCGGCCGAGTCAGCCCGCCGCCAGGAGCGCCAGGGCCCGCGGGGGCCCCTCGGTACAGGAGCATTTTTTTGGCCGCCACGATACTCGCTTGCTGCCGGCGGACTCCTCGCCCGGCCGTCCCGGACCAGCCCTCGCTCACTCCCGCTCGCAGCTGGCGGCGGCCGTCCGGGACTGGCCCTCCCTCGCTCCCACCCGCAGCTGGCGGAGGCGGGGCGCGCTCCAGCCACCTGTCCCCGGCGGGAGGGGTGAGGCCGGCGGCGGCGAGCGGCGGCCCCGCCCTGTCAGCACCTCTCCCGACCCGAGCACTGCCGGGGCCGCCCCAGGGCCGTACAGAAATATGGCGACCTCCTGACAGCCGCTCCTTGATCCCCGCCCCTAATTAATTCTTGGCGTTTGCCATAGGCCAGGCCGCCGAGCGGGAAAGCGTGGGGGGGGGGGGAGTGCGGCGGGCGCGTGGGGAGGGGCAGGAATGAGGCCAGAGGAGGGAGAGGGTGTATGGGATTTCTGGAACCGAGTCCCGCTTAGGCTGCATGACTAACGGGCAGGATAAGACAAGTCTTTCAAGTTCTGAGGACTACAGTTTTTGCTATCTGAGAAGATACCAGGCTTCTGCAATGGGAAAGCGGTCTGGTTACGTGGCCACAAATGTATCCAGAAGCATCCAGAACTTTCTAGAATACAATGGGCAAAGTACCTACAACTCCTTGCAAGCCTGCAGGGAGGCTATTTATAAAAGGATAGATTCACTTGAATACTGTACTGCCAAATAGGAAATTGGTTAAGTTATGGAGTATCCCCAAAAGGAAACACTATGCACTTCTTCAACCCATGTTGTTAGATGAATACTTATTTGCTTCTTTAACAATCTATAATTGTACATGTCTGTGGGATACAATGTGAAATTTGCATGCATGTATGCAGTGTATAATGATCAAATCAGAATCTTTAGCATACTCCACCACCTCATGTGTTTATCATTTGCTTTTGGTGAGAGCATTTAAAACACTTCTAGGTGTTTTGAAATATGAGAATACTCCAAATAGTTTGTGGAAAATGCAACTAAAAGGTAGGTTTATCTTGGTGCAAAAACTGCATAGTTTTTCATAATATGCAATTTCCATGAATTTTCTGAAGACTCTTGGATGCATGGATTTCAAAATTGTTTTACACCAAAATAAACTTGCCTTTGATTCCATTTCCTACAAACTTTTTGAAGTACCCTCATATACAATACCTTACTAAGTTATAGTCACCTGTGCAATAGAGTCCCAGAATTTATTCCTCCTATATGACTATAACTTGGTACCAGTGGACCACCTCCTCACCATCCTCCACACCTCCCCCCCATCTCCAGCCTTTGGTAACCACTATTTGAATCTCTACGTTTGGGAAACCCTTGGTTTTTTAATTTTTATTTTTAATTATTTATTTATTTGAGAGAGAGAGAAAGAGAAATCTTTCATCCACTGGTTCACTCCCCAAATGACCACAGCAGCCAGAATTAGGCTGATCTGAAGCCAGGAGCCAGGAGCTTACCCTCCGTCACCCACGCGGCTGAAGGGGCACAAGCACTTGGACCATCTTCCACTGCTTTCCCAGACCATTAACAGGGAGCTGGATGGAAGTGGAGCAGCCAGGGCTCAAACTGGCGCTGAAATGGGATGCTGTCACTGCAGGTGGTGGCTTTACCCACCACGCCACAGAGCCAGCCCCAATCCATGTTTTTTTAGATTCCAAAATGTATGACACGAGGTCATATAGTGTTTGGCTTTCTGTGTTTGACTGTTTTTATTATGTCATCCAGGTTTGTCTATATCACAAATGACAGAATTTCATTGTCATTTATGGCTGAACAGTGTTCTGTTGTGTACCACATTGTATTCATTCATCTGTTGTTGGGAAGTTCGGTTGATTCCAAGTCTTGGTTTTGGTGAATAATGTCATAATAAACGTGGGAGTACAGATATCCCTTTGACAAATTGATTTCATTTCCTGTGGCTATATAGCCAGTAGTGTGATTACTGGATCATAAGGTAGCTCTATTTTTCCTTTCTTGAGAAACTTCTATACTGTTTTCCATAATGGCTGTGCTAATTTACATTCACGTCAACAGCGTGTAAGGGTTTCCTTTTCTTCACGACCACATCTACTTATGATCTTTTCTTTTTGGTAATAGCCATTCTAAGTGGAGCGAGAGGGTGTCTCATGGTTTTGAACTCTTGAGTATATATATATATATATATGTATATGTATATATATTTTAAGAAACGTCTATTAAGATTTTTTGCTCAGTTTTTTAAAATTTATTTATTTGAAAGGCACAGTTACAGAGAGACAAAGAGAGAGAGAGAAAGCGAGCTTCCATCTACTGGTTCACTTCCCCAAATGGCCACAATGGCCAGGGCTGGGTCAGGCCAAAGACAGGTGTCTGTAACTCCATCTGGGTCTCCCTTGTGGGTTGCAGGGGCCCAAGTGCTTGGGCTATCTTCTTCTGCTTATATGGGATGCTGGTATTGCAGGCAACAGCTTATCTCACTGCACCACAACACCAGCCCCCTTTGCCCCATTTTTTAATCAAGCTATTTGGCTTTTTGCTTTTGAGTTATTTCTCATATATTCTGGATATTAACCTTCCAGATGAATATTTAATGATGTGCAAAAATGCCTGTGAGAGAATTAAGGAAACAAGAGGTTACAACATATTGTATAAACTGAAACTTTTTAATTGGAAAATCAAGTGTACATGTATGCACATATACATACATGTGAATGCAAACACATATATGAAGACTCTTGGAAAAATTCATGGAAAATACATATTGTGAAAAAGACTATGCATGGATTTAAATTTTTTTCACCAAAAATAAATTTATCTTTCAATTTCATTTTTCCATGAACTTTTTGAAGCACCTTCATAAATGTATGCATAGATACATTTATAAAGGTTGTCTTCCATTTTTTTCTTTTGACAGTACAGTCCTGGGGCAAGCACTGGGGGAGGCCTGGAGGGCACGTGGCACTTCCTCCCTGTCAGCAACAGGAAACTGATTGCTTGACAAAGGCATGCCATTGGGACTATGCAAGGGTGCCCCATGGTGTGTGTGTGTGTGTGTGTGTGTGTTGGGGGTGGGGCATTGCTTCTCCTAGCAGGTCTTGACCCATTCTCTGAGGTCACTTGTCCTAAGTTCCTGGAAGGATGTGATGGAGAGAGAGCCTGAGAGGTTTCAGGGTGGGACGTCAGCCAGGTGTGTAGAAAGGCTGAGAGTCAGAGGGCACGGGTTCCTGTCCTGACCCCTTCACCGAAGCAGCCTGGTCTGAGGCAGTGGCACAGGCCATGTTCCCAGGGAAGCAGATTCGGACAGGGCTTGGTGGGCAGGAGGTTTACGGGGGATGTGGGGATCAACACAGTTGGGGAAGTGGAGAAAACAAGAGCAGGCAGAGGAGGAAGTGGACATGCGAGGCAGCCACAATCCCATGAAAACTCTGAAATGTCCTGACTCGTGCTAAGGGGCCTCTCATGTCTCTGCATCGAGCAACTATTGGATGCAGGAACCCCCACCCCCCATAGGTGTGTGGCCTTAGACACGGTGGCTCTCTTCAGCCAAGGGCCACACCTGCAGAGGGACTCGGCTATGCACTGTTGGCCGCCAGCCCCCTTCGCTCACCACCTCTGGGGAAATGAGCGCTTCTGTGCTAAAAGGGAGGGTGGAGCAGGGCAGTGCCCACAGCATCCAATTCAGCAAGTTCCTGCTCCTCCCTGGATCCATTTGCTCACCTGTAAGGCAGATTAGGATGAGCTGTAGGACCCCTTTCATCTCCAGGGCTGTAGGATTTCCCCAGCCTTGCCTTCCCCTTAGGCTACACCCAGTTTATCTTCCCATTCCTTCTTGTAACTGACCAGATTACAAAACAAAACCTGTTTGACAATGGGCAGGCCACTTTAGCTCAGAGACCATTGTTCCATCTGAAAAAAAAATGCAGACACCTGTTTTTATTGATGTCTCTTTTTTTGATTGGCAGAGTGGACTGTGAGAGAGAGAGAGACAGAGAGAAAGGTCTTCCTTACCATTGGTTCACCCTCCAATGGCCGCTGCGGCCGGCCCTGCGCCAATCCGAAGCCAGGAGCCAGGTGCTTCTCCTGGTCTCCCATGCAGGTGCAGGGCCCAAGGATTTGGGCCATCCTCCACTGCACTCCTGGGCCACAGCAGAGAGCTGGACTGGAAGAGGAGCAACCGGAACAGAATCCGGCGCCCCAACCGGGACTAGAACCCGCTGTGCCAGCGCCGCAGGCGGAGGATTAGCCTATTGAGCCATGGCGCCAGCCTATTGATGTCTTTTTCAATGGCTGTGAGAAACAGATGGAAGCAAATGAGAAAAGGTAGGTGAAGAGGCTCACAGGTCTCAGTAAATGCTGGTTCTCTTTGCTCCTTTGTTATTGAAACAGTTGAACTTAAACAATAGCATCCAATGATATTCACAATGAATAAATGCTGTGTGTCAGTTGGTGCCTTTCCTGCCAAGCCTTAACTCAAAAAGCTTAAGTCACTCAGGAGTTTTAGTCTGGAGCCAAATAAGTTTGCCATCTATGTCCGTGCTGCCTGCCCCCTGCTCTGCACCCCTGTCACTGGCCAGGGCCTGTCTGCCTCAGTCATGAGAACACAGAAACCTTTTCATTCCCTTTGCCAAGAAGCACCAACCAGCATCACCTTGGAACTTGTTGGAAGTGCACCTGCTCGGCTGCCTCAGCTCCCTCCACCACCCTCTCCCCACCCAAGAAGATGGATCCCTGACAGCGGGAGGTGGATGACACCAGAAGAGATGGAGCCTTTGCCAGAAGGCCTTGGCTGTCACCTGTGCTCTCAGCCCCTGCGTCTGCTCAAGTCCAGCCAGGACCACAGAGTCCTCACCATCACAGTCTCCAAAGCAGTGGTTCTCCAAGTGTGGTCCCCAGGCTAACAGCATCAGAACCACCTGGTCCCACGTCAGAAGCACAACTTCTCAGGCCCAGCCCAGACCTACTGGAGATTCTGATACAGGCCCATTTCTTTTTTTTCTTTTCTTTTCTTTTTTTTTTTTTTTGACAGGCAGAGTGGACAGTAGAGGGAGACAGAGAGAAAGGTCTTCCTTTTTGCCGTTGGTTCACCCTCCAATGGCCGCCGCGGTAGGCGCGCTGCGGCCGGCGCACCGCGCCATTCCGATGGCAGGAGCCAGGTGTTTATCCTGGTCTCCCATGGGGTGCAGGGCCCAGGAACTTGGGCCATCCTCCACTGCACTCCCTGGCCACAGCAGAGAGCTGGCCTGGAAGAGGGGCAACCGGGACAGGATCGGTGCCCCGACCGGGACTAGAACCCAGTGTGCCGGCGCCGCAAGGCGGAGGATTAGCCTACTGAGCCGTGGCGCCGGGATACAGGCCCATTTCTACAACCACTGGCCTAGACTGCAAACAGTTAACTCCATGTGCTTCTTCAACACCACCCTCCCCCTCCTCTGGCTGTCTTCCTTGCTACAGGGGAGATAGAAAGGAAGACAGCAGCACACTGAGGGAGAGCACGGATAAAGCCATGTCTCCTAATTAGACGGCAGGCTTTCCACTTTTTGGATTTATCTCTCCTGCCCAGTGATTGTGAATGGGGACTGTGGCTGGCCCATCTTGATTTGCACTTGATACTTATTTCTCCAATGGCTTGTTGCTGCTGGTAAAAGCTTTGGCACACAAAACAGAACATGGGAACATACTATAAATAAGCCTTTTAAACAGAGATTTAAACCAGTTTCGTTGCAGCCACTGGATGGTGTGTTTTGCAGCTCTGATTTCAGTGCCAGTCGTGAAGACTCAGGGAAGGCAAACAGATCTCAGAGAATCAATGCAGAAAATAAAGGGCAGAGGTGGGGGAGACCCAGTCCCAAGTGGCAGATCAATTAGAGACCCAAGCAGGTCTAGGGAGCCAAATTAGGCCACTTCACAGGGAGGGGAAGGGGACCCCTGCTCTTGGGTGTGATTAAGCTGTGGAGCCCTCCCTGGGGAAGGCTCAGCAGAAGGGCAGGGGCTCAGCAGAACTGAGTCAGGGTCTGGGCAGGGCACACCAAGGTCTCTGTGAGAGAAGCCCAGGCGGGCATATCAGGGTGGAAGGGGCAGAGGGCTCCCATCTCAGGGCTGGAGCTGTGGTCTGATAAAGGACTTCCTTCCCTGCCGGAGTGATGACTGCATGGGAGGTGGACAATGTCGAGCCCAGGAGACAGAGGCAAAGGCTTCCTGGGGGAGGAGTTTATGCTCATCTTGTGCTCCTCCAGTCCCAGGGAGATGCCAGGGGCAGAGGGTGAAATGAGCCTCCTCTGTCTCCGTCCCAGGCCCCTGGATGCCAACCCAGCCTCGATGGGGCTCCCTCCCCTCACCTAGCTGGCGGGAATCTCCTGCAGAGGTCAAGCTCAGCACCAGGGCTCCTGGCTCCTTTCTTCCAGCTCAGTACAAAGCCCAAGGCCCCCTGAAGACAGCACCTCTCCTGCTGTGTGGTGTTGTGGTTTCATTTTTATTTTTCAAAATTGTATTTATTTTTTTGAAAGAGTGACAGAGAGAAAGAGAGACAGAGATAATATTCCATCTGCTGGTTCACTTCCCAGCTGTCCACAACAGCTGTGGCTAGGCCAGGCTGAATCCAGGAGCAAGGAACACCATCCAATTCTCTCACATGGGTGGCAAGGGTCCAAGTCCTTGAGCCATAACCTGCTGCACATTAGTTGGAATTCACTTTCTATGATCTTACTGGGAGCCCAAGTGGACCTGCCCTGGAATTCAGGACTTGGCTCAGCACACAGCTTGTGTGCTCACTGCTTTCTCTTTTCTTTTTCTCTCTTTTTTTAAAAAGATTTATTTATTTATTTGAAAGTCAGAGTCACACACACACAGAGAAAGAGAGAGAGAGAGGTCTTCCATCTGCTGGTTTACTCCCCAATTGGCTGCCGGAACCGCGCCAACCTGAAGCCATTTGCCAGGAGCTTCTTCTGGGTCTCCCATGTGGGTGCAGGGGCCCAAGGACTCGGGCCATCTTCTACTGCTTTTCCAGGCCAGAGCAGAGAGCTGGTTTGGATCAGAAGCAGCTGGGACTAGAACCAGCGCCCATATGGGATGCTGGCACTGCAGGCGGTGGCTTTTACCCGCTATGCCACAGCATCGGCCCCTCTCTTTTCTCATTGTGATAATTCTGGCCAGTCTCCTCCTGGATTCTCCTGGCAAGGATCTCAATGCATCTCAGGCTGAAGGAGAAGGGAATATCTATGGTGTGTTTGTGTGTGTGCACTCCAGATCAGACAGGAGTGTGCTCTTAGCTCACGAATAGCTGACTTTCTCTAAGAGTCCTTCCTCTTGGTGGCAGCTGGCCACAGGCGCCAGTCTGCAGTGGTGGGTTAAAGAGATGTGTTCCTAGGGTAGGTGGTATTCAGAGAGAAGATGGTCCTGTGGAACTTGTGGACAAAGGGGTAGATGAGTGGCTTGCCAGCTCATCCAGGCAGGGCTCACCCCAAGTGTGCCTGTGTGAGTTTAGGAGAGGACCCTCACGTGGCTTGACACATGGGTTGTGTGTACTTGTCGAAAGTCATCAGATAGTACACGTTAAATGTGTGCATTTTGAGCCGGCGCCGCGGCTCACTAGGCTAATCCTCCACCTTGCTGCGCCGGCACACCGGGTTCTAGTCCCGGTCAGGGCACCGATCCTGTCCCGGTTGCCCCTCTTCCAGGCCAGCTCTCTGCTGTGGCCAGGGAGTGCAGTGGAGGATGGCTCAAGTGCTTGGGCCCTGCACCCCATGGGAGACCAGGAGAAGCACCTGGCTCCTGGCTTCGGATCAGCGCGGTGCGCCGGCCGCAGCGCGCCTACCGCGGCGGCCATTGGAGGGTGAACCAACGGCAAAAAGGAAGACCTTTCTCTCTGTCTCTCTCTCACTGTCCACTCTGCCTGTCAAAAAAAAAATGTTTTAAATGTGTGCATTTCATTGTTTGAAATGCTTACCTGAAAAGGGACTGAAATCAAGCCTTGATCTCCAAAGATGTGCGTGCTGATGTGTTTCAAAGGTAGGGTCCATGTGTTCGTGATTTACTTTGAAATGCATCCAAAAATCAGATGGGTTGATAAATGGATAAGTATGCGCTAAAGCAAATATAGTAAAATGTGAGTTTTATTTTTTATTTCTTTTCATTGATAGTACCTTCTTTGTAAATGTTTATTTTCATCTGCTGAAAAGTCAGAAATGACAGGGAGAGAGAGAGAGAGAGAGAGAGAGAGAGAGAGCAAGATATCCCCCATGTGCTGATTTGTTCCTCAAATACCCACAAAAGCTGGCCTGCGCCAGACTGAAGCCGGGAGCTTGGAACTTCATCTGAGTCTTCCACATGAATGGTAGGGGCTCAAACTGCTGCCTCCCACATACATGAGCAGGAAGATGGATCCGCAGTGAAGAAGCCTAACCTCAAACTGGTGCTCCGATACGGGAGGTGGGCATTTCAAGCAGCAACTTGACCTGCGGCATCACAACACCTGCCCCTAAGATATACATTTTAGAATCTGGTTCGTGTTCATGTGTATGTTTACTATGCAGTTCTTTTGGCTTTTTGTACATCTCGATTTTTTCCATAATGGAATAGTCAGAAAAATAATGTTGTATTTGGCAGGAAGGTATAGAAATTAGTGGTGTTCTACATCATGCTTAGTGAAATAAGCCAGTCTCAAAAAGACAAATATCATATGTTTTTCTCTGATCTATGGCACTTAATATAGGATACCAAAAAATGTATAGGAATGAAATGCTCATGATATGATTATCAGTTTTAGCCCTTGTTTATACTCCTGTGGAACTGTGGTCTTACTACTTGCTAATTGTTTGAATATTATGATTAGTGGCAAATTAAGCCTATGAATATGGAGTGGATTAAAATTATGTCTTTGCAAAAACTGATGAAGCGAGGGGAGAGAAGAGGGGGATTGGGGGAGAGAAGGGCAGTGAGGGAAGTGTGGTTCTCTTCTTGGAACTGTGCCTATGGAATGCATAAAGTCGGTTCTGTTTATATTAATAAAAAATTTAAAAAGAATTTAATAAAAAAAGAAATTAGTCGGGCCAGTGCTGTGGCATAGTGGGTAAAGCCACTGCCTGCAATGCCAGCATCCCATATGGGTGCTGGTTCGAGTCCCAGATGCTCCACTTCCAATCCAGCTCTCTGCTATGGCGTGGGAAAGCAGTAGAAGATGGCCCAAGTCCTTGGGCCCCTGCACTCTTGTGGGAGACCCAGAAGAAGCTCCTGGCTCCCGGCTTCGACTCCTGCTGTTGTGGCCATCTGGGGAGTGAACCAGCGGATGGAAGACCTCTCTCTCTCTCTCTCTCTCTCTCTCTCCCTCTCCCTCTCCCTCTCCCTCTCCCTCTCTCTCTCTCTCTCTCTCTCTGCCTCTGCCTCTCTGTAACTCTGCCTTTCAAATAAATACATAAATCTTTTTTAAAAAGAAATTAGTAGTATTCTAGAAGATGGAACTATATGGGAGTATCAGGCCTTTTCAAATTTATGTGTATTTCAACAATATGACCCCTGGATAAAAAGGAGATCTTGGAAAATAACGAACAACTATAATCTTAACTAAGTAGTGGCCCTAATTTGTGCCACTGTGCTAGATGTAATATATTTACTAGAGCTGGTTAACATAGGTTATGGTATGCAGTCATTAATTTGGTAAATGTGTTTTTTCTCATACATTTCAGAGAAGAGAATCAGAAAAAGTTCAGATTCATGTAACACAGATAAGACCATACTTTTATAATTTTTCTATGGAGGCTATGTTACTTCTCTTGCCCTCTGCTATCATATAGTCTGAAGTGATTGATATCCCACAACACATCACATTGATTCACTATATTAAAGAGATCATGTCAGTCAGACTGGATGAGCAACAAGCGGCCTGCACATTGATGGCCTTGGCTGTACAATCAAAACATGAGATTTAAACCCTGTGAAAATTAAGGGTCCTGGAACATGAATACATTTTCAGACATCTATCAGTCAAGGGCACACTGAAGAACCCCATGGAAGGTAAAATAAAAATCGTTGCACCTTGCTTTTCCTACCACAAAGATGCAAAGTGCAATATCTGGTAGGATTCTTCATGTTCTGGAAGCGGTGTATTCTTCATTTGGGGATACTTCCCTGATCCATAACCTGGATGATGTGAATGGCTGACGGTTTGGTGCAGGGCTCAGAGCAGGAAGTGCTCTATAGCAGGTGTATATGACAGTGGCATCAGCCCTAATACTCGTGCTCTGTGATAGAAAACCCCAGGATATTAAGGGAGGTGGTGGTGAGAAAAGATGCTCTTGTGGTTTATAGCAAACCTCATGGGATAATCACAAGGCAGACCGCTGGCATTTCAGAGCTAGATCACACCATCTTCAGAGGAAAATTGCATGCCCTTGAACAGCAACTCCTGGGATGCTTTTGGGTCCTGGTGTAAATGGAGCAAGCTGACAATGGGAAACCAAGTGAGCATCTGACCACAACTGCTTGTCATGAACTGGGTTCTGTCAAAGGTGCCTATCAAGCATCTATCACCAGGACATGGAAATCCAGCATAATCAGGACTAGAGGCTATAGATGGCAATATGGCCAGGTGACCCAGACCATCCATGTCACCCACCATTTCACCAGCATCTATTTCTAAACTTGAACTTATGGTATATGGGAGTGTCCCTCATGACCTCCCTAACAAAGAAGGAAAACACCAGAGCTTGGTTCATGGCTGGGCTACCACAGTGTGCATGTGTAAGCTGAAAATGAATGGTAGCCATACTACAGCACTGTTCATGAAGACCTTGAAAGAAAGTAATAAGGCAGAACTCAGAAGACTTATCTTTTGGGTAATTTATGAGACCGTCTTTGGGTCTACATCACAGATCACTGACTCTCTGACTCTCTACTCATTCCTGCTTCATTTTTTTAAAGACTTATTTTATGTATTTGAAAGGAAGTGAGAGAGAGAGAGAGAGAGAGAGAGAGGTCTTCCATCCACTAGGTTCACTCCCCAAATGGCCAGAATGGCTGCGGCTGGGCCAGGATGAATCCAGGAGTCAGGAGCTTCTTCCAGGTCTCCCACATGGGTGCAGGGGTCCAATGACTTGGGCCATCTTCCACTGCTTTCCCAGGTCACAGCAGAGAGCTGGATTGGAAGTAGAGCAACCGAGACTCAAACCGGTGCTCATATGGGATGCTGGAGCTACAGGCTATGGCTTTATCTACTACACCACAGTGCTGCCATTCCTGCTTCTGCTCTTTTTCTCCCACAGGTGTTGATCCAGAGGTTACTAATTAACATCCAGCTCACTAACACCATCTCAGAGAGCTTCCAACGGCAATAATGCCCATTTTTCTTTTATTTTCCACTTAGAAGATCTCTTGGTGTATTAGAAGTATTGTTTCGTATGTTCCAGATATACTCTCCTATTCTGTCTTTTGTCTTTTAATGTTGTACACAAGGGTACATCAAAAAATCATGGAAAATTCACATTAAGAAAAGCTTATGTGGGGCCGACACTGTGGCATAGTGAGTTAAGCCACCACCTGCAGCTCAGGCAGCTCAGGCATCCCAAGTGAGCACGGGTTTGAGTCCTGGCTGCTCCACTTCCAATCCTCCCTGCTAATGGCCTGGGAAAGAAGTGGATGATTGCCCAAGTGCTTGGGCCCCTGCACCCACCTTGGAGACCTGGAAGAAGCTCCTGGCTCCTCGCTTCTGCCTGGCCCAGTCCAGGCCATTGTGTTCATTTGCGGAGTGAACTAGTGAAAAGAAGACCTCTCTCTATATATCTCTCCCTCCCACTCTGTAATTCTGCCTTTCAAAAAAATAAAATAAAATTTAAAAAGGAGAAATACTTATGCATGGATTTCAAAGATTTTTGCACCAAAATAAACTTATACTTTTATTTCTATTTTCCCATGGACTTTTTCAAGTGCTCTCATAAAGTGTCTTAAAATAATAAGTCATTTTTTGTAATCAAATGTGTTTATTTTTCTTTAGATCTACCAGAAGAAAATGTCTTCGATGCATAGGCATTAACCTCAGAGGAACCCTGTATATTGGTAAGAGGTAAACGCGAGTTGGAGCATAATGTACAGAGCAGCACTTACCAAATTTCAGATTTTTGTATGAATTGAACTTCTTTGAAAACTCAGATTCAAAAAGCCTAGTGTGGGGTCCAGGAATCTGTATTTTAAAAACACTCATTTCTATTCTGTTTTAAAAACAACCAATTCAGGGCTGGCCCTGTGGCATAGCAGATAAAGCTGCTTCCTGTGGCACCAGTATCCCGTATGGGCACTGGATTGTGTCCTGGCTGCTCCACTTCTGGTCTAGTTCCCTACTAATGGCCTGGGAAAGCAGCAGAAGATGGCCCAAGTGTTTGGGCCCATACCCTCACATGGGAGACCCAGATAAAGCTCCTGGCTCCTGGCTTCAATCTTGCCTAGCCATAGCCATTGTGGCCATCTGAGGATTGAACCAGCAGATGAAAGATCTTTCTCTCCCCACTCTCTCTCTGTAACTCTTTCAAAATAAACAAATCTTTAAAATCTTAAAAAATTATTCTATGATTAGGCAATTTTAAGTGTATAATATCACTTCATTTTTGTAAATAAGGGGAGGAAGAACTCAATTTGAATGAATGTATACATTCGTATGCAGTGTATGGTTATAGAGAAACGTGTAAGGATCCACAAAATGTTATTGTTGGTTGCTTCAAGTGGATGCAACCAGAAGAAATGAGAAGATTATGTCTTTATTCATACTTTTTTGTTATTCTTTTTCCTAAGCTGCTCATATAACCCACAGGGCTGGAAAGTATGTTACTTTTGTTATTCTTATTACAATGGGCATGAAATATTTATAACATGTTGTTAAGCCAGTAATTTTATTAAAACTGCCCCTAGCAATGCATTTTTATTTTATTTGAAAGACACAGAGAGAAAGAGAGAGATTCCCATCCACAATTTTTTCCCCAAATCGCTAGGACTGGCTCAGGCTGAAGACAAGAGCCTGGAACTCAATCTGAGTCTCTCACATGGGTGGCAGGGACCCAGATCCCTGGGTCATTACCTACTGCCTCAAGGGTGTGCAGGAGCAGGAAGCTGCAATCTAGAGCAGGCACTCTGATATGGGGTGTGGGCATCCCTAGCAGTATCTTAACCACTACACCAAGTATCTGCTCCCAAATCCAGTAAATGATTTAAGCCATTTTCAAATTGCATCTTCTTTTTCTTCAACAAAGACACAATAAAAAAGAAGCATTCAAGGGTTTGGCAATGTGGCATAGTAGGTTAAGCCTTTGCCTGTGGTTTTGGCATCCCCTATGGGTGCTAGTTTGTGTCCTGTCTACTCCTCTTCCGATCCAGCTCTCTGCTGTGGCCTGGGAAAGCAGTGGAAAATGGCTCCTCAAGTTCTTGGGCCCCTGCACCTGTGTGGGACACCCAGAAGAAGCTCTTGGCTCCTGGCTTCAGATCGGTCCAGCTCCAGCAGTTGCGGTCATTTGGGGAGTGAACCAGAGGATGGAAAACCTCTCTCTCTGTTTCTCCCTCTCTCTGTCTAACTCTACTTCTCAAATAACTAAATAAAATATTTTAAAAAGAGAAGCATTCAGAAGAACCGTATTCGTTCCTTTCCAGCTACACCACAGCATTGGGAATCACCCTATATTATGGCAGTCCAACCTGGCCAGTAATAGGTGAGTTGGCACCTATGTGACCATGAAAGGGTTAAGAGAGTTTCTATGTTGTTAAAATTTTGGTGCACACCAAAAATAGTTTATACAGGTTGTGTAACAGCTGCTGTTGAAATTATGTCTAATGGAAGGTTTTGATTCACACCAAAAACACTTACATGTGTTTTGAGTGGCTAAAACTTCTGGTTTCCTAGGAACAAACTACACAAGTCTCCCCTGGGGACTCTGAAATCATCCTTCTTACTTTTGCCTGGTTCACTGCCTTGGAAACATTCAAAACAGATTGCTGATCTGCTTCTAGGCACTGGGATTATGAGACTTGCTTGTCCCTTTTATTTAGAAAAAATGTTTTTCTGATTATACAAGTAATTACATGCTCACTGTAGAAAATCTGAAGAAGACAGAAAAGCATAAAGAGAAACAGAAGAAGCATCACTCGTCACCCTACCACTCAGAGACAGCCACTATAAACCTTTTGACATGTTACCTTCCGATTTTGTCTCCATGTACTTTCCATTGTTGAGTTCATACTGGATGTTTAATTTCATGTACTGCTCTCACCATGCAGTGCGGTGAAATAAGTGATTTCTGATAAACCATGTCCTTATAACATTTCATTTTATTTAGATGCATGCCAATGGACTTCACTCTTCCCTTTATTTAGTTATTTCGGTTGTAAAAGTAACATCGAAGCTTATGTCCTTATTAATAACATCATTTGAATGCGAAGCCATCACTCATCTCTCTTGCTGGGGATGGTATTGCCTAACAGCTCTACTCTAGTAAGGTGCTTGTAGCTTTTCACCTTGCAATCATCGCGATGAATCCCAGGGTATCTTCAGCCTACCAACTGAGAGGCAGCTCTCCTGAAAACAGGGAACAAGGAAACAAATGAAATCATAGCTCCAATGACCGAAAGAGTAAACATGTTATCCTAAAACCCAAATATACTGACAACAATGATATCCTTTATATTTAGCCAAAACTCCACTGTATATATTTCTGTATTGTGCTTTGTTCTTATCTGAAGTATTAAGTCAAAACACTTTCCCATTTTATTTGTTCCGGCAGAACTCTTTTAAAGGGAGAAGGGCCAAAAGGCACCTTTTCTAGCTAAGCTTTATGTCGTTAGCTGAGCTAATGCCATAAGAGTTCTCACTAAAACTGATTTTTTTTTGAAAATCATGCTGGCAACTTAATTAAGTCTCAAAACTCGTGAGGTTTGGAAGGACATATACTTTCTCATTCTACTTTCACACCTCTTCAAACCTTTCTCAAAAATAAGATGGTAGTTGCTTTAAAATACTCCAGGAAAAAAAAAAAAGATGTGTCTGGATGTAAAAAGAGTTGAAACAAGATTATGAGGGAACTTCCAAAAGTTCATGGAAAAATGAAATTAAAAGAAGTTTATTTTGGTGCAAAAATTGTTTAAATCAATGCATGAATTTTTTACGATAGATATTTTCCATGGGCTTTTTGAAGATTCCTCACAGCAAAACATCAATAAAGTGAAAGTGGGTGATGGATACAGATTATACTATTCTTTCTAGCCTTTAGCGCTTGGAGAGAGGGAGAGAGAAAGAAAGAGAGAGAGAGACAACTAAAAGGTATCTAGACACCTAAAGTAATGATCAAAACAAAAAACCATAAGATCCTATTACAGAATGCAACATTTAATACTGTTTTGGGCCCAGAGTTTAGAAACTCACCTCCTAAAAAAGTTAGAGAACTATGTACCAGAGCTAGGGAAGCTTTTTCCTTCTAAAGGCCATTTGGGTATTTATTACATCACTCATGAGCCATATGAAATAATCAACTTAAATATTAGCTTGTGGGGCCGGCACTGTGGCATAGTAGGCAAAACTGCCACCTACAGTGCCGGCATCCCATCTGGGTGCTGGTTCGAGTCCTGGCTGCTCCACTTCCCATCCAGCTCTCTGCTATGGCCTGGGAAAGTAGTAGAAGATGGTTCAAGTCCTTGGGCCCCTGCATCCACATGGGAAGACCTGGAGGAGGCTCCTGGCTTCTGGGCTTTGGATTGGCTCAGCTCTAGCTGTTGCAGCCATTTGGGGAGTAAAACAGCGGATGGAAGACCTCTCTCTTTCTCTCTCTCTCTCTCTCTCTCTCTCTTTCTCTCTCTCTCTCTCTTTATCTCTCTCTCCCCCTCTGCTTCTGCCTCTCTGTAACTCTGCATTTCAAATAAAAAAATCTTTTTTTAAAAAATTAGCTTGCTATGGATTTATTGAATTTTGAGTCCTGCCTGTGGCTGCTTTGGTATGGTCAGACCAGATGATTTCACTGGCCTTATATGGCCCGTGGGCCAGAAGTGCCCCTTTCCTGATGGGAACTGGATTAAAGAGGCACACTTGATTGTGTAGTTTCTTGCCTATAATTGTTTAGCTTTCTTTGACAAACACAAATCCTATTAATCCCTATATAATTCATAAACTCATATTGCATTGGCTTAGACACTGTACCTCAATGAATGATTCTTGCCTTTCACCCCTTCCAGAAGGAAAAAGTAGAGGAAAGTGAGTGACATCACAGCTCTTCAGAGGCCAGCCAGCCTCACTGCCCTCTTTGCACACATGCCACAGTTCCAGCAGTGTGGCCTCGGTTTGATGCTGGCTCCCTCCGCAGGACCCGTGATTCGACTCAGTATTCCCAAGTTTCAATCCCAGCCTTTGGCACATGACATGCTGTATCTCTCTGCTGACTTTCTTTCCCTCTAGAATGAAAGCTAGTTCAAAGTCAAGGCTGTGTCTTAATCAGTTTTTATTTTCATGGTACCTGGTAGGGAACATATATGCATGACCAATGAACACAGGAATAAATATACGGAAGTAGGGGAACTGGTGTATGCAAGCGGCAACTTAAGATGTCACTTGTATTTTGCAGTTGTTATTGTCTGAGGAAAGTTCCTCAACCTATGTGAGTCTCAGTGACGAAACGTGAGTGACAGTGCCAAACTTTCCCACTTCACAGTGTTATTCTGAGACTCAAAATCAACTGGAAGTCGTGCATATGAAAGTATTTTGGAAACCAAAAAGAGGGAAGGCCACCTGTGTTATGTTAAGGAGAAGGCAACATAGCATGGTGTTTATGGCCCCTCTCATTGGGTTTCTGTGAAAATCAAACAAGGTGATATATGTAAAATACTTGGCAAAGTACCTGGAACAAAATAACCTTTCCAGAAATGGTAGCAGGCTTGATTATTCTCTCATATGTCAGAGTCCAAGGCGGTGGGACTGTACGGGAGCTGGCACTATGGACCAGATGTTCTTTTTTCTTTTCTTTTTTAAAAGTTTTACTTGCTTATTTGAGAGGCAGTTAGAGAGAGAGAGAGAGAGACAGAGAGAGAGAGAATGAGAGAGAGAGAGAGAGAAAGAGAGAGAGTGTGTCTTCTATCCACTGATTCACTCCTCACATGGCCATAACAGCCAGTACTGGGCCAGGCAGAAGCCAGCAGCCAGGAGCTTCTTCCGGGTCTCCCACACGGGTACAGGGGTCCAAGGACTTGGGCCATCTTCTACTGCTTTCCCAGGCCATAGCAGAGAGCTGGATTGGAAGTGGAGCAACCGGGACACCAACCAGTGCTCATATGGCATGTTGGCACCACAGGTAGAGGCTCAGCCTACTAGCCACAGTGCCTGCCCCGAGATGTTTTTTAGAGTGACCCTGTAACCTGTATGATGTTGTGGTGAAAAATTTGGAATTTTTTATCTGATCTAGATAATGTCAGACCCACACACAATGTCTCTATGAGCAATTGATGCCCTAATTGAGGTTGAGAGTGATCCCTCTCTGTGTGTAGGCATGCATTTGCATATGGGTATATGCATGTGTGCTTTTGTCTGTGTGATTATATATATATTATATATATATATACATATATATATACATATATATATATGCATGTGTTTATAAGAATGTATTTTTCTGGGCCTGAAGATGGCCCAACTGAATTCCTTAAATCTCTGTGTTTGTATATAATATATTCATGTGTGTGTGTGTTTGTTATGTTTCTATGTTCATGAATATGTATGATTATACATGCAGTGTGCATGGTATGTATTTGTATATGCAATGTGTATATTTGCATGTTTGTGCCTGTGTGTATGTATGTATCTTGATCAGGGATGGCCAACTTGGTTGCTCTGACTGGAAGGATGTGCAGAGGCTGCAGGCCTGCCCCTGTCAGTGGGGTAGGCATTGATGTCAAGGTCAGGGATGGCTTCATGGAAATCCTCACGTGACAGGCAGGCCAGCTAGGGCTCTGATCGCTGTGAAGCCAAGGACCAGAAATAGAGCATTTTGGAGGACAGGAGCTGTGAGCAGAAGGAAGTGGTACAGGCTGCTGAGGGTCCGTGTGCAGAAACAGGCCTTGGTCCCGGGGCCTTGTGCTGATGGATGTGCGGAAAAGGCAAGAAGCAGCAGAGGGTCAAGTGTGGAAAGGGATGAAGAGTGGTGACTGCAGCACTTTCTGATCTCCGCAGAACTCTCTCATAGAGCAGTACTCTAAGTGGGAACCCAAGGCTAATGAAACTGGCTTTGAAACTCTGACGGCTCAAAATACATTTTATTTCAATGGGATACTGTACAGAGACACAAATCATCCTCCGCTGAGAAGAAATTAAACCTAAGGATAATCATAGCTTCAAGAGCTACACATTCAAACAGCTCAGTTCTCGCTTTCCCTAAACTCATCCGTGGATGACTTCACTGGCTTCACTTTATTATCTAAAATTGGGAAATCTTATTGAAGTTCCAAGTCAAAGGTTTTTGCCTGTTTCGCTTTGAATTATACATGACACTCAAGAGAAAAAAATGTCAAAGAACTCAGGAACATTAAGTAACCTGAGCAATATTATGCTTGAATTTTCGTAGTGTATAATTTTAGTAGTGGGGCCGGGCGCTATGGCATAGCAGGTGGGGCTGCTGCCTGCAGTGCCAGCATTTCATATGGTAACCAGTTCAAGTCCCTGCTGTTCCACTTCCAATCCAGCTCTCTGCTATGGCCTGAGAAAGCAGTGGAAGATGGCCCAAGTCCTCTGGCTCCTGCACCCCTGTGAGAGACCTGGAGGAAGCTCCTGGCTCCTGGCTTCGGATTTGCTCAGCCCGGCCGTTGCAGTCATCTGGGGAGTGAACCAGCGAATGGAAGATCTTTCTCTGTCTCTCTCTCTCTGCCTCTGCCTCTCTGTAACTCTGCCTTTCAAATAAATAAATAAAATCTTTTAAAAAATGGTTTCAGTTGCAAGGTAAGAAAAGTTGGTGGTAAGGAGCATTTTTTAAAGATTTTATTTATTTGTTTGAGAGGTAGAGTTACAGACAGTGAGAGGTAGAGACAGAGAGAGGTCTTCCACCCGCTGGTTCACTCCCCAGATGGCCGCAACAGCTGGAGCTGTGACAATCCGAAGCCAGGAGCCAGGTGCTTCCTCCAGGTCTCCCACGTGGGTTCAGGGGTCCAAGCACTTGGGCCATCTTCTACTGCTTTCCCAGGCCTTAGCAGAGAGCTGGATTGGAAGAAGAGCAGCCAGGACTAGAACCGGCGCCCATATGGGATGCTGGCACTGCAGGCAAAGGATTAACCTACTGTGCCACAGTGCTGGCCCCAGATAAGGAGCATTTTTAAAAAGAGTTTTTTAAATCCCAAATGGGCACTGAGCTGGCTAAGATACCTGGGTCCCACAGTGGTGTGTGTGGGTTCTGTGTCCTCCTTTGGCTTCTGATCCCAGCTTCCTTTTAATGCAGACCCCAACTATCCCTGTCACCCATGTGGGAGATCCAGATTGAGTCCTTGGCTCCTAGCTCTAGCTTTGGCCTAATCCAGCCCCACCTGTTCTGGGCATTTAGGGAGTGAACCAGCAGATGAGAGATCTCTTTCTATCTGTGGCTCTTTCCATTTCTCAGCCTCTCAAATTAAAAAAAAACTCCCTTCATAAGCAATTCATATTATAAAAAAGTAATATATAAGATTAGGAAGCTCAAACAGAGGAAGGTAGACAAGTGGAAGGAGTTCATATTCCTCCTACAGGCCCTCTTCCTAAGGATAACTGCTTTTAAAATTTCTTATATTTTGTCTCAGCAAAAATGTGATCATTTTGCTGAATTCATTACCAGCATTTGTCTCATAGTTATCACTCCATCTTCCTCAGAACTTCCAGGCCCCTGCACTCCCTTGGTCTCTTCCACCCTCCTGGGAAGCACCTTCTCAGTTGTCATTGTTGGTTCCTTCCTATCTCCCACACATCCTAACCGGAAACAAACTCAATGATGTTTTGCTTGTTCATCGCCTGGGACGAGTCAGTGGAGATATAACTACATCCAAGGAAACTGGATTCTGGGTCCAAAGGCCCACCACGTGTCTACGGTGTATTGCTTCCAGCAACGACTAGAACATTCCTTCCCCACCTGCAGGGCCATTTGCAAGATTAATTTTCTGCTCATATCATCACACACAAAAAAAATCTCTTTTCCCTACTCTTGAATCTGTGACTGGTTTTAATGAACAGCATGCAGCAGAAATAGTGACCCATTTCTGAGACTAGGCCTGGAGAGGCCTTGAGAGCTTCTGGTTTCGCTCTTTGGAGAGCTTTCCTGCCAGAAAGAGAAGTTATGTGGAAGAGAACCAAGATGTCATCCAAGAACCGGAACCAAGATCCCAGAGACACAGTGGGGCCATCTCCAACTCTCCAGCCTCAGATGAGCTGCCTGGACACCGTGTGGAGTGGGCTCCACCTCCTGGGCCTTGCTTGAATCTCTGAGCCACAGTATGGTGAGGAAAAAAATGGTTATTTCATCATTATATGTTGGCGCTCTCAGGCAACAGTTGACAACCGAAACAACAAGGCAAAGAATCCATATTCAACCAGCTGAACAGTAGGCTGACTCATACAAGCTGTAAGCCTTATGTGCAAATCCACTCACTTTGTAACGCAGGCAGAACAGGCTCTGACCAAAAGAAGAGTGTGAGAGAGTTGTTTTTCACAATCTTTGCTCTGCAGAGACGAATACTTACAACTCAAAGGTCTTAAATTCTGTTAGGGGTAAAACCAGCATGTTAATTATGACCATGGGCTACGCAGGGCATATGTAAGGTTCCAGTTTGTCTAACCCTACAATAATCCATTTTAAGTAATTAATGTTATTCCCACTTCACAGATGAGAAAACAGAGACTTAGGTTAACTAAATTGTGCTCAAGATCACATATCTGGGAAGAATTGGTGGAGGGAATTATATTTAAGTTTTCTAATTCCAGATTCCCTATACTCTCAACCAGCCTGCACATTACCCCCATAGCAAGTGTCAAGACTGTGCTGTGGGGAAGAGTGGGGGCAGAGCAGTCATATCAGCCTCCCTCTCTGCCTCTGTTGTTCTCACCTCCTACTCCCATCCCATTTTTCATCTTCTAAATACAAACTAAAGCCCATGGTTAACAGTGATTCCAGGAAATTGCCAACCTATAAGCTCTGAAACAAATTTGACGGAATGCAAGTGCTATGTGTGCTGGGACACATGTATAAGGGTATTCATGGTAGCACTGTTTTATAACTGTCAAAAAGTAGAAGCAGCCAGAATGCCCATTAAACTTACAATAGCCAAATTTTGGTGTGTTTACACAATGGTATGCTGCACAATGATAAAAATGAACCAGCTACAGTTACCTGCAAAAACATAGATGGATCACACACACAAACACACACACACACACACAGAAACATGGACTGCAAGAAGACAGTCACAGTGCAATACATACAATTAAAGGTGTATAAATCTCAAACACGTGTAAAAGGAAACTGTGCTGTTGAGGTATGCTTATAGAGAAGATAGACCTATAAGGAAAAACAAAGAAGTGATTATGTGAATAGTCAGGGTAGGGGTCGCCTCTAGGATGTGGGAAGTTCATCACTAGCAGGACAGGAGGAGTGGGTGGGAAGGGCTTGCTCTATTGTTCTATTTCTTGTCCTGGAATGTCATTACATGGCTGACAGTTTGGTAAAAGTTCTTTGAACTGGCAGTTCTCTTCTGAAAGTTTTTCTCTCTTTTTTTCAAAGGTTGATGGAGAATCAAAATCCATAAGTATTTGGGTTTTGTTTTTTAAAGATTTTATTTATTTGAGAGGTAGAGTTACAGACAGAGTGAGGGAGAGACAGAGAGGGAGATCTTCCATCTGCTGGTTCACTCCTCAAATGGCTGCAACGTTCAGAGCTGGGCTGATCCTAAGCCAGGAGCCAGGAGCCTGCTTCGGGTCTCCCACATGGGTGCAGGGGCCCAAGTGCCCGGGCTATCTTCCACAGCTTTCCCAGGCCATAGCAGAGAGCTGAATCAGAAGAGGAGCAGCAGGGACTAGAACAGGCACACATGTGGGATTCCGGTCCCGCAGGTGGAGGCTTAGCCCGGTATGCCACAGTGCCGACCCCCCTTTTACTGTTTTTTAAAGGAAGTGTTTTGTCATTATCAATAGTCATCCTACTAGGCCACAGAACACCAGAGCGTCTTACTATCTTTAACATTTTTTTTAGAAAAATGTTTATTTTCATCTACATGAAAAGCAGAGAAAGAGAGAGAGAGAGAGAGAGAGAGAGAGAGAGAGATCTTCCCTCTGCTTGTTCACTCCCCACAAATGCCTGCAACAGCCAGGACTCCACCAGGCCAGGAAACAGGAACCCCATCTGGGTTTTCCACATGCTGCAGGGGCCCAAGCACTTGAGCCATCACCTGGTGCCTCCCAGGCTGCACATGAACAAGGAACAGAATCAGAGTAGCTGAGGCTTGACCCGGCACCCTGATATAGGACGCAGGCACCCCAAGTGGTGACTTGCCCTACTGCAGCACAAGGCCCACCCAGAACTTCTTGTACCCCTAAATCAACCTTTCCCATCCCTGCATCCCCTCCACTCCCCCAGTAAGGCCACCAGAATGAAAGACCACTAGCTGGGACTGAAGCTAGTGGGGGAGGAGGCATTGAGGATGGGATGGGAAGGAAGATGGTAGAAAGGGAACAGAGACACTGGAGGATGAACACACAGGGACGTACAGTAGCGTTTTCCTCACTGTTTTAGAGAAAGCCTTCCATTTCTTCCTGACTCACTGTGCTTTTTCTCTCATATATAATATTATGGCATTAACTTTAATATTTTGCAATATATGTAGTTATTCCTAACACTTAAATTTAAATGCTATTGAATGTATGAAAGTAAATTTTAACAGCACAGTTTCTATTAAAATGTATAATTAAGACCATAGCCATAATAAATTTATCTAGTACTTTAGAAAAACTGATGTAAACATACATGCAGTTCATACAGGGATGGTATGGGACTGTTATTCTTTTCTTTTCAACTTCTTATACCAAGTATATTTAGTCTTAGAACTTAAGTGTTGATATTATTTAAACAGCTGTAGGAATTTATTACATTCCTGTTTTATTCTTTCAAACCCTAAAAGTCATTTTAAATGTCACAATGCAAATATTTTTAAAATAGTCACATGGACAACACACTGCAAAATATTAATATGTGAAAGTACGGGAGAACAATTACAATCCTAAACTTCACTCAGAAGATTTAAATGGCAAAATCTGAAAGGACAATAAAATTCTACAATATTGCCTGAGTTTTTCTATGAATCAATTTATAAAAATAATTATTTCAATTATGACACATTTTACTTGTCAACTAATGTTGACAACATAGTTTCAAGTACCAACCTACATAATGTAAATTTAAAATTTTACATACAGGCAAATACAGTGAATTTAATTGCCACAAGTCAGTGCTTTGCTTGTGCTCTTGGCCATATCAGTTGCAGGTTTGCTACTGAATTGTATGTAAAAAGTATCTGGGTGGTGACCTTAGTGGGAATGTTAGAGTAAGGACCTTTGGAAATTCACTCCTCCATAAAAGCAAGAGAACACTATACAAAAGGGTCAAAATAAACGGTTTTTAAACGGATTATAATGAAGATTCAATGTTTTGTTTACTTATGTGACAAGGAAGGGGAGAGAGAGAGAGAGAGAGAGAGAGAGAGAGAGAGAGAGAGAGAGAGAGAGAGAGAAACACACAAGACAGCACTCTTACCCACTAGTTCATTCCCCCAGATGCTTGTAACAGCCCGGCCTGGGCCAGGTTGAAGCCAGGAACCAGAAACTCCATCAGGGTGGGTCTTCCACATGGGTGGCAGGGATCAAGGACTTGAGCCATCATTTGCTGACATCCCAGGGTGTACATTATCAGGAAGCTGGATTGTAAGCATAGCTGAGACTCAAACCCAGGTACTCCACTAGGAGATGTGAGTGTCCCAACTGGCAGCTTAACCGAATGCATACTCCAAAATAAGTATTTTTAGAACTCTAGAAATTAGCCAAAGTTCACAGTAATACAGAGGAAATATTTATTTTAAAAATGGCTGAATTTTACTGAGAGCAGTGAACTTTATAGCATCTTTTTTTTTTTTACCTAAAGAAACCTTTTATTTAAGGAATACAAATTTCATAGTACAACTTTAGTAATATAGTGATTCTTCCCACCATACCCGCCCTCCCACCCACACTCCCATCCCTCCTCCTCCTCCCTCTCCCCTTCCCAGTCCCATTCTCCATTAAGATTCATTTTCAATTAAGTTTGTACACAGAAGACCAACTCTATACTAAGTAAAGATTTCAACAACTTGCACACACACACACACACGCACGCAAACTGTTTGAGAACAAGTTTTACAGCTAACTCTCATAATACAACTTATTGAGGACAGAGGTCCTGCATGGGGAGTTAGTTCAGAGTGACTCCTGTTGTTAATTTACCAATTAATACTCTAATGTATGACATCAGTGACCACCCAAGCCTCTTGACATGAGCTGCCTAGGCTATGGAAGCCTTTTGAATCCAATTTATAGCATCTTAATTTGCTTCATTCCTGTTCCCTTCTCAGCACCATGGTAGCCTTGAAAAGCAACAGTCTCAACACCTCAGTGAAAACCATCAGCGTAGCAGCAGTGGAAAGGGCACATGGGTTTGAAGCTCTTCCAAAGCTTCATGCCCAGATAACTCTTAAGATTTTCCCTGTCTGGTAGTTTCCTTAAAAACTGCATTCACAAGGCTTCTCTTTATTTAACTTGACTCAGAGCTCACCCACTGTGAAAAACCTTTTCTTGGAGGAGCATTTATTGAAATTGACCAATAGCAATTGTTCAACATAGCAAGTTACCTGGGGCAGTGGTACCCTTTGGGACAAACAACAAGTTATCCAAAAATTAAAAAGGGAAAAGTGGAGAATGAGATGTACAACAGGCCTTTGACGATTCTAGAGGGCCACGCACAGGTGTAGGGCTGTGTGCATGCTCAGGGATGTGCATGTGCCCAATAAACACTCCAGAAGTCCCCAAATACTCACCTCTGGCTGACCTGGAGTCTCTCTTTAAGTGGGAAGTGCAGCTTAGTACAAAGGTGACAATTGCCTTGCTGAATATCAAAAGCATTGCTTCAACATTCACACACACAGCTCCTTTAGCAGGAGCTAGGAGACTTAATTGGTTCCAGACATTGAAGGAAATCCTTCTACGACTACCTGACCGCTAAACTAACTGAGTAGATATTTCAGTGGCCACACACAACAAAGACTTCAGACTTAAAGAATTGGTTCAGAAAAGTCACTAAATTAACAACAAAAAACAAGAACAAACGCTGCAGTTTGTCACATTATCCCTAGAATTGCCACATTGTATTATTTTAAATGTACAGCTTTCACAATAACAAAAAAAAATGCGAAGCATACAAAAGAATCCCAAGAAACTGGCCAATACATAGGGTAAAAAAAGCAGTAAAGACAAGCTGTTCTTTAAATCCAAGTCCAGGCATTGGATTTAGTAGGCAAGGATTATGAACAAGCCATTTTAAATACATTCAAAATATTTAAAGAAACTATGTCTAAAAAGCTAAAGAAAATATGAGAATTGTGTTTTATGAAAAAGAGAATATTAATGAAGAGATATAAATTACGGCACTGTAAGTGTAACAATTGAAATAAGAAAAAAAAAAGAATCAATAAAGAGGACCAAAACAGATTTGAGCAGGCAGAAGAAAGAATCCACAAACTTGAAAATAGGCCAATAGAGAGTATTTTTTTAAAGATTTATTTTTTAAAGAATTATTTATTTATTTGAAAGTCAGAGTTACACACAGAGAGAACGAGAGGCAGAGAGAGAGAGAGAGAGAGAGAGAGAGAGAGAGAGAGAGGTCTTCCATCCATTGGTTCACTCCCCAGTTGGCCGCAACGGCCAGAGCTGAGCTGATCCAAATCCAGGATCCAGAAGATTATTCCGGGTCTTCCACATGGGTGCAGGGGCCCAAGGACTTGGTCCATCTTCTACTGCTTTCCCAGGCCATAGCAGAGAGCTGGAGCAGAAGAGGAGCAGCCGGGACACCAACCATGCCCATATGGGATGCCGGCACTGCAGGCGGTGGCTTTACCCACTATGCCACAGCGCTGGCCCCCAATAGAGACTGCTGAATCAATAGAGATTTTCCTATGTGAGGATCAGAAAGAAAAAAAAGAATGAAGAAAATGAACAGAGCCTCAGGGAAATGTGGGAGATCATCCAGCACACTAATATTCAGGCCCAAAAAGAGGAGAGAAAGGGGCAGAAAGTAGGTATGAAAGATATGAAAAAAGAATGTCCAAAAAATTCTCAACTGCCTTGGAAAACCATAACCTATACATCCAAGAAACTGAAGAAAGAATCATATGTCATAGCCAAGCTGTCAAAATCCAAAGTCAAAGAATATTAAAAGCAGCAAAGGAATAGCAATGCATCACGTACAAGGGATCCTCGATAATATTACAAACTGATTTCTCAACAGAAATCACAGAGGCTGGGAGGCAGTGGGATGACATAGTATTCAAAGAACCCATAGAAAAAATGTTTGAGATGAAGAATTCCATCCCTGGCAAAAATTATCCTCCAAAAGTGAAGACATCTTATATACATTGCCAGATAAACAAAAAACAGAGAAATCTTTGTTAGATCTACCCTGCAAGAAATGCTAAAGGGATATCTTCACCCTGAAATGAAAGGACGTTGCACAGTAATCAAGTAAAAAAAAAGTACTGGCAGTGGTAACTACATAGGTAAGTACCAAAGCCTGGACAAAGTATTTTTGTTGCTGCAGTTAAGATGCCTACATCCTATATCAGACTGCTTGGCTCTGCTCCCAATTCCAGCTTCCTGTTGGTGCACAGTGGGAGGCAGCAGTGATGGCTAGAGTAGTTAAGTCCCTGCAGCTCACGCTGGGGACCTGGACTAGCTCCCTGCTTTGGCCTGTCCAAGTCCTAGTTGTCATAGGCATTTGAGGAATGAACCAGAAGATGGGAAATCTCTCTCTCTCTCCTCTCTCCTCTCTCCCCTCTCTCTCTCTCTCAAAAAATAAAATGAATAAATAAAAAATTTAAAGATATCTATATAAACAAGTAAATCCATGCAGATGAGAATACAGTGTATAAATGTGTACATTATATGACATAGTACATGAAATAGGGATAATAGCACATAGAAGAGGGAAAGATAAGAGAGCTATATAGGAGCAAAGTTTTTGTAAGCTATTGAAATTAAATGAGTTTTAATCCAAACAAGATTCTTAAAAATTATTAATTCCCAGGACAAAGGACACTATCAAGAAACCAACAACAGAATACAAGAAAAACTTTGAAAATCATGTATCTGATAAAGATCAAGTATCCAGATGTCTGATGTAGTGGTTAAACCACCACTTGGGGGTCCAGCGCTGTGCACAGCAGGTTATTGCCCTGACCTAAAGTGTGGGCATCCCATATGGGCGCCGGTTCTAGTCCAGCTCTCTGCTATGGCCTGGGAAAGCACTAGAAGATGGCCCAAGTCCTTGGGCCCCTGCACCTGCGTGGGAGACCTGAAAGAAGCTCCCGGCTTCTGGCTTTGGATTGGCAAAGCTCTGAACGTTGCAGCCAATTGGGGAGTGAACCAGCAGATGAAAGATTTTCTCTCTCTCTCTCTCTCTTTCTCTCTCTCTCTCTTTCTCTCTTTCTCTCTCTGCCTCTCCTCTCTCTGTAACTCTGACTTTCAAATAAATAAATAAATCTTAAAAAAAAAAAGAGCCACACTTGGGACTACTGCATACCCTATTGGAGTGCCTGGGTTCGAGTCCCAACTCTGTTCCAGATTCCCACTTTCTGCTGATGCAGACACTAGTAGGTGATGGCTCAAATACTTGGGGCCTTAACTTTCCCATGTGAGGCCAGGATTGAGTACTTGGCTCCCAACTTTGGCCTCACTCAGACCCAGCCACTCCAGATACAGATGGGATTGCTCTCTCTCTTTCTCTATCTATCTATCTATCTAGATACATATATATCTAGATAGATAGATAGATATACACATATAGATATATACATATATATCTAGATAGATAGATAGATATACATATATAGATAGATACATATACATATATCTAGATAGATATAAAGATCTAGTATCCAGAATATATAAAGAACTCTTAAAACTCATTCATGAGAGATAAGTAATCTGATTTTTAAATGATCAAAACATTTTAGGAACCATTCTTTAATTAATCCCACTCAATTTCTTTCTGCTCCTATCTTTGGCAGTTATGCATTCAGATTGTACTATATTTCTTTGGCTCTAAATACATTGTTTTGTAGGCTTCTTTTACGATTTCAAATATGTGTTGGATCTCATCACAAGAGCAGGGACAAACGGTGAGGGTTACACAGCAGTGAGTATGCTCAAAATCCCTGAATTCTACCCAGTAAGAGTGAATTTTTGTATATGAATTATATCACAATAAAGCTATTACTTAAACAAATTCTAAATGGGCAAAATATTGGAATAGACATTTCTCCAAAGAATCTATATGAATGACCAATAAGCACACAGAAGCTCATTTTTTCATCTGTAATTCATCATTAGGGAGATGGAAATCAACACCACAGTAATATACCACTTCATACTCACCAAGATGGCTACACTGGAAAAGACAACAGCAAATATTGGTAAGGATGTAGAGAATTGGAATTCACACATGGTAAGAATGGAAAATGGTGTGGTTACTGTGAAAAACAGTTCTGCAGTTTCTGAAAAAGTTACATATTAGAATTGCCATATGACCCAGATATCCAAATGCTACATATTTATACCCAAAAGAAATGAAAATATTTGCCTACACAGAAATCTGTCGGTGATTATTCATAGTGACATTGTTCATAATAGCCAGAAGTAGGAACAATCCAGATGTCCACCCAGTAATGAATGAATAAACAAAATATGTAATAGTCATACAACGGAATAGTATTCAATCATTGAAAGGAATGGAGTACTGCTATCTTCAACAAGGATGAATCTTGAAACCATATGCTAAGGAAACTGAAAAAAAAAAAAAGACATAAAGACCACATATTTGATGATTCCACCTATACGAAATATCCAAAATAAGTGCATTTATGGAGACAGAAAGTATATTAGTGATTGTTGAGAGCTAGGTGTGGGGAGGGGAATGCTAGTGGGTAGAGGACTTCTCTTTTGGAGTAATAAAAGTGTTCCACAACTGATCTCAGTGGTGGATGCACAACTCTGTGAGTATAGTAAAACCACTGAATTGTACACTTTTATTAAAAGGATGAATTTTGTGTATGTGAATTATATCTCAATAAACAAAAAATAATAATTAGGCAGGAATAGCCAAGTGCCTAAGCAATGTCGTGGCCTATGAGACCAGAATCTTTTAGCACTGACTATGTAATGCCAATTCTACTTCTACCATCTTCGCCATCCCAGGAATGGGAAGACATTCTGGCTAAGGACTGGGGTGATAGTTTTCGAGATGTATTTCTGTTGGTTGCTGTCTAGGATAAGAGGGTGAGGCATAGATGCTGGCGCAGTGGCTCACTAGGCTAATCCTCTGCCTGCGGCGGCGGCACACCGGGTTCTAGTCCCGGTTGGGGCACCAGATTCTATCCTGGTTGCCCCTCTTCCAGGCCAGCTCTCTGCTATGGCCCTGGAGTGCAGTGGAGGATGGCCCAAGTGCTTGGGCCCTGCACCCCATGGGAGACCAGGATAAGTACCTGGCTCCTGCCATCGGATCAGTGCAGTGCACCGGCCGCAGCAGGCATTGGAGGGTGAACCAATGGCAAAGGAAGACCTTTCTCTCTGTCTCTCTCTCTCTCTCACTGTCCACTCTGCCTGTAAAAAAAAAAAAGGCTGAGGCATAGAGCCCCATGAAGGGAGGAGGAAATGGACCCTGTCTTAGAATCACAGATCTTGCTTTTCTGTTAATCCTGGAGCTGCATGGACTTTTGGCTTCACTGCACCAGCCCAGACATTTGCCAGGTAAAGCCGAGTCAGCCCTATTGCACCAATTGGGCTGAGGCCCGGGAGACAACAACTTGCCAGAGTTAGCTGTGTGCTGTGGCGTGGAGAGTTCCAGGGTTCAGCCAAGTCCAGGCGGGGCTAGGACTTGGATCTCAGTTCTCTCTGCCAGCTGCGTGGGGGAAAAATAGATGTATTCAAACTATTCAGTTAAAAATGACTCCTAGGCAAGGGGCCCTATGGGAAATGAGAGTAAAAAAGGCCAGAATGTGTAAGAACAAAAGGAAGAAAAGCATCACAATTTGTTGTGGCAGGAAACACCCTAAACTGGCTGGGGGACCTCAGTTACAGTCCACCCATGTTCATGCAGGAAAGCCACATTTCCTTATTTCCTCATAGGTAAAGGGCACAGTCTGAATGGATTAGATCACTCTTTTTTCCTCGAACCTGTTTCAGTGAACTCTGTGGGTATTGTTAGGGACTAAACTGTGCTTTCTCCCTTTAAGAGATTCAACCATCTATTCAAGCCCTCTCCTCAATATGACCGCATTTGGAGATAGGACCTGTAAACAAGTAATGAAAGTTAAGTGAGTTCGTAAGAGTGCGACTCTAATCAGACAGGACTTGTATAGTCATAAGAAGAGGAAGAGAGGCCAGAGGCTTCTCTCTCCACCTGGGAACAGAGGAAAGGCCATGTGAGGACACAACAAGAAGGTGGCTGCCCACCATGAAGAGAGGCCTCAGCAGAGGCTAACCCTCATGCCACCTTGATTGCGGATTCTAGCCTTCCAGAATTGTGAAAAAAAAAAAAAAAGTCTGCTGTTGAAGTTACCCAGTCTATGGCTGCTCTGGAGGACTGATAGAGGTATAATGAAAAGACATCAGTACATAATCTTCCATCTGACTTAATTTGTTAAAGTATATTTTAAACACTCTCATAAAAGTCACGAATACACTTATGTGTTAACACGGGCCAAAAGTTTTAGAGATCACTGATGTATTAAAATGCTGCTGCCAGGTTAGCTCATTTTTTGGAAAGATCTTTGATTAAAGCCTCTTTTTCTATCAGCTTAAAGGAAGCAGAAAAGCCTGCTTCGGGGTAAGCAGTTTTAAATGAGTGAGCCACTAAGCCTATATTCAAGGACAAAGTAGATGGACAGTTTTCAAAAAGTTCATAAAAAACTGAACCAAAAGAGATCATCTCACACCAGTTAGAGGGGCTATTATCAAGACAGTAGATGACATGTGCTGGTGACGATGTGGAGAAAAGGGGACCCTTGCACACTGGTGGTGGGATTGTACATTAGTGCACCCATCGTGAAAAACAGTATGGAGGTCTCTCAAAAGCCTAAAAATTGAACCACCATGTGATCTAGCCACCCCACTCCTGGGGTGAAGCGAAACCCATCTGCACTGCCACGTTCTTTGCAGTGCTATGCACAACAGCCAAGATATGGAAACGACCTGAATGGCCATCCACTGATGAGTGAATAAGGAAAATATGGTGCATAGACACAGTGGAGTACTGCTCATCCGTGAAGGCAGAAGACATCTTTTTTTAAAGATTTATTTTATTTTCTTTGAAAGGCAGAGTTGAGAGGGAGAGAGAGAGAGAGAGAGAGAGGTCTTCCGTCTGCTGGTTCACTTCCCAAATAGCCACAATGGCTGATTCTGGACCGTGTTTATACCAGGAGCCAGGAGCTTCTTCCGGGTCTCCCACATGGGTGCAGGGGCCCAACCATTTGGGCCATCTTCTACTGCTTTCCCAGGTACATTAGCAGGGAGCTGGGTCAGAACTGGAGCAGCCAGGACTAGAGCTGGTGCCCATCCTGAATGCCGGCCCTGACCGATGACACCTTGCCATTTGCAATGACATGGATGGAACTGGAGGTCATTCTGTTAATTGAAATAAGCGAAACACAGAAAGACAAGTACCACATACTCTCACTCGTCTGTAGAACCCAAAGGGATAATCTCATTTAAGTTGAGAGTAGAATGGTGGTTTTCAGAAGCTGGGGAGAGGAGAGAGGAGAGGCGTGAAGATGGGGGAAATATTTAACGGGTACAAAGATACAGCTAGATAGGAAAAAAAAGAAGAAGGAGAAGAAGAAGAAGGAGAAGAAGAAGGAGAAGCAGAAGAAGAAGAAGAAGAAGAAGAAGAAGAAGAAGAAGAAGACGACGACGATGACGACGACGACCTAAATGAAGGATCTCAGCGAGTGTGATCCCAGTGGAAAGAACGGGGCCACCAAAGTAGGAGGTACCTTTCTCTGAAGGGAGGAGAGAACTTCCACTTTGACTATGGCCTTGTCGGAATAGGATCGAAGTTGGCGAACCTTAAAGGCTTCCATAGCCTCGGCAACTGATGGCTAGAGCCTAGGGAGATTACTGACGCCATAAACAAGAGTGTTAAATCGTTAAATCAACATCAGGAGTCACTGTGTACTTACGTCCCATGTGGGATCTGTCCTTAATAGGTTGTCCAAGGTGAAGTAATGATATAGCTAGTACTGAAACAGTATTTTTACACTTTGTGGTTATGTGTGGGTGCAAACTGATGAAATCTTTACTTAGTATATACTGAATCGATCTTCTGTATATAAAGATAATTGAAAATGAAAAAAAAAAAAAACCCTTGGTTTTAAATTGGAAATTACATAGAAAAATAATCAATCTTTTTTTAAAAAAAAAATCTTGCAGGATCTCTGTCATTAATGTGATGTACACTGTTATTTAATGCTATAACTAGTACTCCAACAGTAGTTTTTAACTTTGTGTTGCTATGTGAGGGCAAGCTGTTGAAATCTTTATATATACTAAACTGATTTTCTGTGTATAAAGAGAATTGAAAATGAATCTTGATGGGAATGGAAGGGGAGAGCGAGTGGGAAAGGGGAGGGTTGCGGGTGGAGGGGAAGTTGTGGGGGGGGGAAGCCTTTGTAATCCATAAGCTGTACTTTGGAAATTTATATTCATTAAATAAAAAAAAAAAAGAATTTCTGGTGCTGTACTGCACAGTGGGGTGACTATAAACAATGATAATGTACTGTATATTGTTCTAAAATATTAGAAGAAAAGATTTTGAATGCTTTCATCACACAGAAATGTTAAATATTTGAGGAGATAGATAGGTTTACGCTGATTGGACATTACACAATGTATACATGTAACAAAACATCACAGGGTACCCTTTAAATATATACAGCTTTTATGTGCTGATTAAAAATAAAATCGATTAAGGAAAAGATACTGATTTTGGTGCAAAATGATTTTTGAATTCCATGCATAATTTTAAAATACACATTTCCACTCTTTGTATAACTAGACCATATTTCTCAATGGGAAGAATGTGAAAGAATTTGCACACCTTTTTTTTTTCAATTTTTTTTTTATTGTAGTTAAATACACCTAACAAAATTTACCACCTTCACCATTTTAACTGTGCAGCTTAGTAGTGTTAAATACATTCATAATGATGCGGTCATCACCACCATCTATATCCAAAACGCTTTGCTATCTTGTGAAATGGCAACCCTATACCCATCAAACAATAACTCTCTATGCCACCCTCCCCCCACTCCTGACAGCTGCCATTCTATTTTCTGTCTCTCTGATTTGGACTACTCTAGGTACCTCATATATGTGGAATCAGGTTTTGTGTTTCTGTGACTGACTTATTTCACTAGCACATTGTCCTCAAAGTTCACCCATGTTGTAGCATATTACAGAATTCCCTTCCTTTTGAAGACCGAGCTACATTCCACTGTATTTATCTGTTGAAGGACACTGAATGGACACTTGACTTGCTTCCACATTTTAACTATTGCATGCATATTTTCAAACTGTCATGGTTTTGCTTTTTTTCCTTTTTTAAAAAGATTTGCTTATTTTTTGAAAGACAGTTACAGAGAGGCAGAGGCAGAGAGACAGAGAGAGAGAGAGGTCTTCCATCTGCTGATTCACTCCCCAAATGGCCACAACATCTGGAGCTGCGCTGATCCAAAGCCAGGAGCCAGGAGCTTCTTCCAGGTCTCCCATGCGGGTGCAGGACTTGGACCATCTTCTACTGCTTTCCCAGGCCATAGCAGAGAGAGAGCTGGATGGGAAGAGGAGCAGCTAGGACTCAAACTGGTGCCCATATGGTATGCTGGCACTGCAGGCAGCAACTTTACCTGCTAGACCACAGCACTGGCCCCATCACGATTTTCTAACTGCTTATATGGGAATATCAGAACTTCTCAATACCATGCAAACAAGTACAATAATAAATTCAGGGGTGAGCGTTGTGCCACAGTGGGTTAAGCTACTGTTTGTGACACCTGCATCCCATATCAGAGTGCTGGTTTGAGTCCCAGTTACTCTGCTTCTGATCCAGCTTCCTGCTAATGCTTCCTGTGAGGCAGCAGATGATGGCTCAAGTGCTTGTGCCACTGCTACCCACCTGGGAGACTTGGATGGAGTTCTGGGCTTCTGGCTTCATAGTAAGCCAGTCCTGGCTATTGTGGGCATTTAGGGAGTGAGCTAGCAGATGCAAGATCTGTCTGTCTCTGTCACTCTTTCAAATAGAAGAAAGTAATAAAAAATAAACACTAAAATAATAAATCCAGGGCCCTGCTGTGGTAAAGCTGCCACCTGTGATGCCAGCATCTCATATGGGCACCAGTTCAAGACCCAGCTGCTCCACTTCCTATACAGCTCCCTGCTGATGTGCCTGGGAAAGCAGCAGAGGATGGCCCAAGTGCTTGGACCCCTGCACCCATGTGTGAGACCCAGATGAAGCTCCTGACTCCTGGCTTCGGCCTGGTCCAGCCCCAGTCTTTGCAGTCATTTGGGGAGTGAACGAGCACATAGAAGGTCTCTCTCTCTCTCTCTCTCTCTGTCTCTTCCTCTACTCTCTAACTCTGAATTTTAAATAAATTTTTAAAAAATAATAAATTCAATTGTGCATGGCAACAAAGTAATTTCACCATTGAAAATAAATATACAATGAATATTAAAGAAATGAATCTGTTAATGTATTCAAAACCATTATAGAACAACCCAGAAGGCTTAATGCAAAGAATCTGAGATGGTCAGCACTAAAGAGTCTATGTTAACTGTGGTAATCTCTGGATGGTGGTAATATGTAGCTTGATTTTCTTATTTCTGCTTGTTTAAATTGTCTAGCTTTGCTACAATGCACATGTACAGATTCTGTAATAACGAAAGATTATAAACATTTAAAAGAGACAATCTGGGGAGGAAAATATATGTATCACACTTAAAGGGCTTATATCCCAGATACATGGCAACTTTTTCAAATAGGGGAATAATATCCCATATAATGTTCTCCAAGACATTCATTAAGAGAGATGTTAAAATAGTATTTGAAGGCCGGCACCGCGGCTCAATAGGCTAATCCTTTGCCTGCGGCGCCAGCACCCCAGGTTCTAGCCCCAGTCGGGGCGCCGGATTTTGTCTCAGTTGCTCCTCTTCCATTCCAGCTCTCTGCTGTGGCCCGGGAAGGCAGTGGAGGATGGCCCAAGTGCTTGGGCCCTGCACCCCATGGGAGACCAGGAGAAGCTCCTGGCTCCTGGCTTCGGATCAGCGCGGTGCACCAGCCTCAGCGCGCCAACTGCGGCGACCATTGGAGGGTGAACCAACGGCAAAGGAAGACCTTTCTCTCTGTCTCTCTCTCTCACTGTCCACTGTGCCTGTCAAAAAAAAAAAAAAGTAAATAGTATTTGAACACATTAAAATGTGTTCAGTTTTACTCATAAGAGAAATTCTTTTTTTGAAAAAAAAAGAATTATTTTATTTGAAAGACAGAGTTACAGAGAGAGGTAGAGACAGAGAGAGAGGTCTTCCATCTGCTGGTTCACTCCCCAAATGGCCACAATGGCCGGAGTTGCGCCGATCTGAAGCCGGGAGCCAGGAGCCTCCTCCGGGTCTCCAACGTGGGTGCAGGGGCCCAAGGACCCAGGCCATCCTCAACTGCCATCCTAGGCCATAGCAGAGAGCTGGATCTGAAGAGGAGCAGCTAGGACTAGAACCGGTGCCCATATGGGATGCTGGCGCTTCAGGCCAGGGCTTTAACCTGCTGCGCCACAGCGCCAGCCCTGAGAAATTCTTATTAAAATGACACTGAGATCCCATTGCTCACATAGAACATTTACACACATTCAGGAGTAACCATATGCTCCATTAGTGATGCTTTAGCGGAGCAAGCACTCATTCTTTCTGAGAGGAATCTTCATTGGTGCAAATCTAGGAGTCTTTAATGATACTACATGTATATTTCCTCTTGGACTCAGCAGTAGCACTTGTAGGAAATTATCCTGAAGACACACATATAACAATACAAAAGGAGATAAATGAAATGCCGTTTTCTGTCCTGTTATTTGCAATCACAATGTTGAATACTAAGTCTGGTAATGGAAGACTGGTTGAATAAACTATAGCATTTACACATGATGGACTATTATATAATTGTGGAAAATAATGAGGCACATCTCTATGAAGTGATATGGAGAAATTTGTAGAAGTTCTCTTTAGTTGAAGAATGCTAAGTGAACAACAGCATGGATAGTGTGCTGTCTTATGTTCAAGAAAGAAGAAAAGTAAGAAAACATTATGTAAATCTGCCTGGTTGTACAAAAAGAAAGAAGGCATGTAGACTAAGGAACAATGATGTTGGTTACCTACCAGGATGGAGCAGGTGTCAGGGCATGGTTTGGGAAGGATATAGAAAGGAAGGGCGCTTTTTTCAAGTAAACCTTACAACACTTTAACTATTAGAAGCAAAAAAATAAAATAAAATCAACAAGAATGTGATGGGAACAAAAACTCAAACTCAAAACAAATTGAAACTAATAAAACCCAGTTGTATTTCAAATTGAATACTATGACTGCAATAGGGGAGAAAAATAAAAGAAAGAACTAATCCAATTAATTTGTGAACACAGTAATTGAGTATAGATTCTCACCCTTGGGGAATTTTGGGAGTGAAGAGAACTGCAAACAATTCTGAATTCTTAAAGATTTTTTTAATTTATTTATATGAGAGGTAGAGTTACAGATAGAGAAAAAGGAGAGATAGAGAGAGGTCTTCCATCCTCTGGTTCACTCCCCAAATGGCCACAATGGCTGAAGCTAAACTGATCCAAATCCAGGAGCCAGGAGCTTCTTCCAGATCTCCCACACGGGTGTAGGGGCCCAAGCACTTGGGCCATCTTCTACTGCTTTCCCAGGCCAGAGCAGAGAGCTGGATTGGAAGTGGAGCAGCCGGGACTCTAACTGGCGCCCATGTGGGATGCTGGTGCTGCATGCAGAGGCTTAGCCTACTATGCCACAGCGCCGGCCCCCTGACTGTTTTTATAGTAGGTTTGTTTTTGGAGTGGTATGGGTGAGCAAATCTAAAATTATTCTCCATGTATTAAAGAGCAAAGCAAATAAATAAATGTGTTGATATTGTAGGGAGCCAGGATCCTCACTGAGGAAAATGGGACATTACGAATCTGTAACAGGAAAGGCAAGAGAAAAGAACCCTGTGAGAATGGATTGGAATTAGAGGTGTCAGTGGGAACCCATGTTTTCTAAAACATGCGTGTGTGTACATGCTTGCAAATATTCCATACCACTAGCCACTGAAATCATTTAGGAGCAAAGGCATCCCAGTTGCAATGGGCACATTGGGCTCTAGCCCAAGTCTTTGCGGTGATACTATTTCTCATTAAAGGGAACAAAGAATCTTTGGAGAAGTGGCTGATTTTAGGACTAGGGCAGGGAATATACAATGCTAGTGTGGAACAGCATGTTATATGCCCGAAAGTAAGGAGTACATTTTTCTCAATTATCTGAGCATTGCATGCATCATGGCTCTTTATCACTAAACATTTATGTGTTTATCTCTTAAGATAGGAACACGATCTGACATAATGGCATACAGCCATTGACTTTGATACATTTTACATAGATGCAATACTTTTAGCTACCTGTCATCTGAAGTGCAATTTTTAAGTGAATGCAATAATGTTATTTATGGGCATACTTTCCCCTCTTGCACAGGATCCAGTCTAGGCTCAAGTATTGTTATTTGTTCATGGTGTCTTTAACCTCCTTTAACTTGTAACATTTCCATAGCTTTGCTTTTCATGATATTGCTTGTTTTGAAAAATAAAATCTCCTCCTCCTCACTTTTTAAAAAGATTTGCTTTAGGGACCAGCTCCGTGGTGCCCTAGTCTGAAGTGCTGGCATCCCATATGGGCGTCTGTTTGAGACCCGGCTGCTCCACTTCCTATCCAGCTCTCTGCTATGGCCTGAGAAAGCAGTGGAAGATGGCCCAAGGCCTTGGGTCCCTGCACCCATGTGGGAGACCTGGAAGAAGCTCCTGGCTCCTGGCTTCGTATTGGCGCAGCTCCGGCTGTTGCAGCCAACTGGGGAGTGAACCATCGGATGAAAGACTCCTCTCTCTCTCTGCCTCTCCTCTCCCTGTGTAGCTCTGACTTTCAAATAAATAAATAAATATTTTTAAAAAGATTTGTTTTATTTGAAAGGCAGAGTGAGAGAGAGAGAGAGAGAGAGAGAGAGAGAGAGAGAGCAGATTCTCCCATCCACTGATTTACTCCCTCAAATACATATAACAGCCAGGACTTGCCAGGCCAAACAAAGAGCCTGGACCTCCACCTGGGTCTCCCAAGGTAGGTGGTAGGGGTCTAAGTACTCGAGCCATCATCTGCTGCCTTTCCAGGTGCATTAGCAAGAAGCTGGATCAGAAGAGGAGGAACTGGGACTTATACTGGCACTCTGATATGGGATGAGAGTGTCGCAAGTGGCATTTTAACCTGCTGAGCCACAACACTGGCCCCAATTTTCAGAAAAGATATAGAACTCCTTATTCGGACTTTATCTGATATTTTCTTGTGATTGGATTCATGCTGTGCAATCCTTGCCCGAATACACCATAAGTGAATACTACATAGACACAGAGTAGCACACCCAGAGGCACACAATGTCCATTTGCCACTCACTGGTGATGTTCATTTGGATTATTTGTTCTAGGTATTGTCTGATTTCCACACTGGTTGCTAGTTTTCTCTTACTGATGATCATTCTGTAGAGAAACACTTAAAGACCATGAAAATGTTCTAATTCTCGCCAAAACATCCCCCTAGATTTAACACCTACTGAGGACTTTTTCATGACCAGACTTTGTTATGACACATACAGTGTCTGCAATTTGTCTGTATGTAATCATCTGTATCTATATCAAGGGAAACAGGAGTTACTGATGTCTGCAGCATCAATCCATTTGTCACATGACACAGGTCATTCCAGAATTCTCCACTTGCTGGCTTGTAAATTTCTACTCCAACAGTGGAAAACCAGGGTCCTATCCTTGGCCGTCCATTTGCTTAATTGCTTAATTCCAGGATAAATGCAATGTATAGTAGTTTCAGATTTGTTAACCATACCCAATGGGAAACAACTTAAGTACTAAAGTACAGTACGCGTGTGAAATTCTTTTTACCTTTAGTCTTACAGACTATTCAGTCCCAAAATTGCTTAGATTAGCACATTTTTCCTTCATCCCTTTCAATGATTTTTTTTATTATTATTTTTAATTTTTTTTGACAGGCAGAGTGGACAGTGAGAGAGAAAGACAGAGAGAAAGGTCTTCCCCCTCGCGGTTGGTTCACCCTCCAACGGCCACCGCAGCCGGCACGCTGCGGCCAGCGCACCACGCTGATCCGATGGCAGGAGCCAGGTGCCTATCCTGGTCTCCCATGGAGTGCAGGGCCCAAGCACTTGGACCATCCTCCACTGCACTCCTGGGCCACAGCAGAGAGCTGGCCTGGAAGAGGGGCAACCGGGACAGAATCCGGCGCCCCAACCGGCACTAGAACCCGGTGTGCCGGCGCCGCAAGGCGGAGGATTAGCCTGTTGAGCCGCGGCGCCGGCCCCTTTCAATGATATTTTTTCATAGATTTTCCTGTCACAGTGTGCATTCTTTCCTGGAACTTCCTGACCTTCTAAGTATTTTGAAATTTACATGCATTCAGGTTTACTCTTTGTGCTATAATGTTCTGTGGTTTTGACAATTGCAAAATGTCATGATCCACCATTACAACATCATACAGAATAAATCTCCACCTTAAAACCCCACACGTTTTATCTATTCATTCCTCCTCTAATCCACACAAACCCCAGACAACCACTGATCTTTTTACTGATTCTACAATTTTGTTTTCTCTTTTTTTAAGACTTTTAATTATTTACTTATTTGAAAGTCAGACTTACACAGAGAGAAGAACACACACACGTGCACACACACACATCTTCCATCCACTGGCTCACTCCCCAAATGGCCTCAACGAAGCCAGGAGCCAGGGGCCAGGAGCCAGGACCTTCTTCTGGGTCTTCCTTGTGGGTGCAGGGGCCCAAGGTCTTGGGCCATATTCCTCCGCTTTCCCAGGTGCATTTGCAGGGAGCTGGCTTGCAAGTGAAGCAGCCGGGACTCGAACCAGCACCCATGTGGGATGCCCGCACTACAGGCGGCAGCTTTTCTTCATTCAGAACTATGCATTTAATGTTTGTCCAAGTTGTTAGTAGCTTGATAGCCCACTTCTTGTTGTCAAGAGATAATTTATTTATTCATCATAGGTTTTAAAACATCTTTGTTGCTTCCATTTGGGGGCAATTGTGAATAAAGCTACTATAAATATTTGCAGGTAGGGTTTTTGTGTGGACATAAATTCCCAACTTCACTGAGTAAATTCTTGGGATCACAGTGGCTGGATAGTACAGTAAGACTATGTTTTGCTTTGAGTGAAAGCTACCAAACAGTTTTTTCGACTTGGCTGTACCATTTTACGTTCCTACCAGCAATGAAACTGACAAGCTTCTTGAACTTTCGCCATTCTGTTAGATGTGTGGTGATATTTCATTGCTGTTAATTTGCAATTTCCCAATGACAAATCATGCTGAGCCTCTTTTCATATATGTAAATATTTATTGAATTCCTACTTTGCCGCAGCACTGTTCTGGATGCTAGCAATTGTGGGAAAAAAAAAGTCATAGAGGCTTACAGTGTAGCAAGGAATTCAAAGAATTCAGCTGGCAATTACAACACAGTGTGATCAATATTAAGATGAAGGCAGTATAAGATCCGTGGGAATAGCTAGGAAGGAAACCCTGGTCAATTTCACAGATGAAAAAAATTGAGGCATAAGTTAACTAAGTTATGCTTAAGGTCACATTAGCTGGGAAGAGTTGGAGGGAGGGATTCTACTGAAATTTTCTAACTCCAGATACTCTACACACTTAACCACCATGCATATTCTGCCTCATACATTAAGGTCTTTCTTTACTTAAAATGAGCCTATTTATAGACCTAAATTATTCTCTAAACTTCCCCAAGTGTGAATGTGTAGGTTTCTTTTTGACTGAAACCTGTTAGCCTGAGATGTTTTCATTCTATCTTATTATGAATGAATCCACTGTTCTTTTTGTGTGCTCCCAGAGTTTCCACCCCGAGGAGCACAGGATCTAGTGATACCATAATCTTGGCTTTGTATGGCAAAGAATTATTTCATCGGGTTCTTATTAGATGTTAAGACAGTATCACAAACATGGCAGGTAGGGTAGCAAATGTATTTGGGTCTTATTTCTGGAAGCCTACTTGGGAGTCCCTAGGAAAGAACGACTCTTTTTATTTTAAGAAAGTATACCCTTCCATAAAGTATGTGATTTAGGGAGGCACACAGGGCTCCTGATAGAGAAAGAGGATACTCCCTGTTTATCTATTGTAGTCAGCCTCAACCTGTTGGTCAATAGTGAGATATAAGTCCTCACCAAATCACCTCAAAACCTTGTGGTCAAGTAACTGCCATTTCTCATCTACATGACCCAAAGGTCATGTTCAGGTGCCAGATAGGACACAACGCTCTCACTTGTCTCATTCTCATCATACCTATCTGGACTGCTTTGGTCATTTTGCAAGCTTTCATCTGGATTTCTCCTTCAAATTTCCATTGAAAAAGACATTTATCAGTGCACAAGATGAGTTCATCCATTTTAATTGTATTTTCTGTACTTCACTGATGTCAAAACTTACTGAGTTGGATACCTGCAGGTGCTGCATTATTGAAATTTCTGCTTAAATTTGTATTTGGTCAAAAAGCATTGTCATATGTTCCATCTCATCTGACATTGAAAAGATATATGAATGGTCAATTCTGGCACATGTGTGTATGGGGGGGAGGGGAGGAGACTGAGCCATGATGTAGCTCTATTTATGGCTTCTGGTAAAATGGAAATAAGATTTGAGGCTTTTTTTGGCTGCAACTACTAACTCAGATGGATGGCATTTTAAATTGCATTTATTGGTTTTTTATTTGTCAGAAATATGAATGCCTTTAGAGAAAATATTTCAAGGGGGATAAATGCACTCCTTAGCATATATGATCAAAAGAAGACTCAATAGAAATGTGGAGCATGCTGCCTCTAAGTATCATTTGATTGGAACTAAAAAACCCAAAGCCCAAACAAATTAGTTGTAGAAGGGAGGCGACAGCTGTCAGAATTCATGTGGAGTCGGGAATAAAATCTCAATCTTTTTGAGTGAAGCCTGACGTACACAGCCTAGAAATCCCGCCTTTAAGTTCCCTCCAACTCTCTCAGACCCAAATCTGCTCTTCATTTGTAGCATCTATTGTGCCTGGACCTACATCACTTCCTTAACAGTCTGTCATATATCTGATCACACCGTGCCTTTGTGAGCCTCTGCCTCAGTTTCCCTTCTGCTCACAAAGTGAATTGACCTTGATGTGGGAATTGGCTGTGTTCTGAAGGCCAGCACAGCTGTGCAGCATTTCTGAAGGAAACGAAGGTACGTTCTCAGAGGAACTGCCTCCATTCTGGATCCGAAATCCAACGAATACTTCCAATCCAGTCTAATGTTCATGAGAGGTTTATCAAATTGATCTGCAGATAGGTACTCGTGAGATGGTTTGGGAAAGAGGTTGGGAACATGAGTCTTGTGCTGCAATCCTGGGTCTTGACCTCCTTCTCAAAGCATTGATAAGAACAATAGTGAACACTGACTGGTATTATAGCAGTCAGCGAAGCTGCCCCCTGAGACACCGGCATCCCACCCATATTAGAGTGCTAGTTGTTCCCTTCCTATCTACCTTCCTGCTAATGCTCCTGGGAAAGCACTAGAAGACAGCCCAAGTCCTTAGGCCCCTGCACCCCATGTGAGAGACCTGGAAGGACTTCTGGTTTCTGGCTTCAGCCTGGCCCAGACCTGACTGTTGCAGCAATTTGGGGAATGAACCAATGGATGGAAGATCTCTCTCTCTCTCTCTCTCTCTCTCTCTGCCTCTCTGTAACTCTGTCTTTCAAATAAATACATAAATCTTTAAGAAAAAGTTATGTATGTCTTTGCATGTATGTTTTACATCAGTCAAAACTTACTAGTCACTTATATGGTGCTTGCTATGTAGTAGGTGCTTTTCTCAAGGATTTTTACATTCATTAAGCCATACTGATTTTGTAGACATGTCCATTGGTACCTACACTTTGCCTCAACCATTGTCTTCACCCAGAATGCTTCTACCCTCATCTGATGTGGCTGTCTTCTTCCTGCCACTTAGCAATAAAGCTCACTCTCAAGCGCATTGCTGTATTTTAACTTATTGCTTATCACGTCTCACAACTTCAAAATTTTCCCTGCCAACTATTTATTTATATTTTCCTGCCCACCCACAAGAGAAGGTAAGAAGCTCCGTGAATGAAGGGATCTCATTTGTCCTTTCAAATTCTGTATCTTCAAAGCCTAGAACAATGCCTGGCACCTACTGCTGAATATATGTTTACTGAATGAATGACATATGTGAGCAAACACATCTCCTATCTAGTTCCCCTCAACCCATTCTTCACAATGGAGTTCAAGTATTCTATAGAAAGTGCAAGTTTGGTTAAGATCGTCTCTTTCTTAGAATCTTACATCCCGCCAACATTGGTTTCAATGTATCATTCCAGGTCTTTACTATGACTTCGTTCATGTTTATCCTTTGTTTACGTCTGTTTCCCTGTCTGTCTCCATTTTTCTTTTCCAGGGTAATTCAGTCATACTGAACTAGTCACACTCCCATGATGCACTAACTGTTGCTCAACTTCAGATCTCTGAGCCTGATGTTCTTTCTGCCTGGAAGTGTTCTCATCTCTTTTTTCCTTCCTCCTCGCCTAATTAACTTCTCCTTAGCCTGATGGTTTTAGCTTAGATATCACTGCTTCTGAGAATCCCCCCCACAATTCCATCAAAGTTGGGACATCTCCCATACGCACCCATAGCATCCTAACTTCCTCGTTTTATTGGCAGTCTGAGGAGAGCTATTCATGGACCAGATGCAATTGGGCACTTTGGGCCTGTGCTCCAAGAAAGAGAACCAGCCTGCTGCTGCTCTCCCTACGTACAGAGCAAGTAAGAAAGCAGCTTTCCAGAACAGGAAGCAGAGCCCGATTTTGACACGAGGTTAGCTGAGCTCAGGTGTCCCTATCCTGGGAGCTGCCTGTAACGCCTTGGGGGAAGCTGAGGTCCTGGGCAGCCCCTTTCCCTGAGGGGAGAGGGGTCCCACATCCCTCATCTCCAGGCAAACCCTACAAGGTTCCTGTTGCCATTCATCTCACCGCTGCATTAGAATTGTGTGCTTACTTTGCCTCTCCAAGCAGTCTGAATACCTTTGAGGCCTAGGATTATGCTTTATGGACCCTTATATCTGTAGCACCGAGCCGGGTTTGAGATACAGTGGTTCTGTTGAATGAGGGAATGAACCACTGTCCTCCAAAATGACTCTTGAAGGGAGATGCCCAACTAACCTATTTAACAACCTCTCCCTCTTTATATGTATGTTTACTGTCCAAGCCTTCCAAACATACCTTGCTGTTGGAAAACTTCCAGAAGAGCTAACCGAGAAAAATCTTGAAGCTGGCAAAACTGCTTATTTTAGTGCATGTGTATATTCATTGTTCTCCACTGGCTTCAGTCATGATCACAGAGAAAGGGAAAACACTTCTATTAGAAACTGAATTCGGTCGGTGCCATGGCTCAATAGGCTAATCCTCTGCCAGCAGCGCCGGCACCCCAGGTTCTAGTCCCGGTCGGGGCGCTGGATTCTGTCCTGGTTGCCCCTCTTCCAGTCCAGCTCTCTGCTGTGACCCAGGCGTGCAGTGGAGGATGGCCCAAGTGTTTGGGCCCTGCACCCGCATGGGAGACCAGGAGAAGCACCTGGCTCCTGGCTTCAGATCAGCTGGGTGCACCGGCCGCAGCGCACCAGCCGCAGCGCACCAGCTGCAGCGGCCATTGGAGGGTGAACCAACGGTAAAGAAGACCTTTCTCTCTGTCTCTCTCTCTCTCACTGACCACTTTGCCTGTCAAAAAAATAAAATAAAAAAGAAAGAAACTGAATTTAGGGCCAACACTGTTCAGCAGGTTGAAGCGACGGCCTAAGGTGCCGGCATCCCATATGGGCACCGGTTCTAGTCCTGGCTGCTCCTCTTCTGATCCAGCTCTCTGCTGCCTGGGATAGCAGTAGAAGATGGCCCAAGTCCTTGGGCCCCTGCACCCACGTGGGAGACCTGGAAGAAGCTCCTGGCTCCTGGCTTCGGATAGGTGCAGCTCCGGCATTCACCTGGGGAGTGAACCAGCGGGTAGAAGACATCTCTCTCTCTCTGCCTCTCCTCTCTCTGTGTAACTCTGACTTTCAAATAAACAAATAAATCTGAAAAAAAGGAAACTGAATTTAAACCATATCAGAAGACTAAGTGACTTCAAGCAAAGTCTCTTAAGGCAGAGAGAATTATCCAGTATAAAACACTGGCCCACGACATAATGCAATAAAATCTCCCTTGCAAATCGATTTGAAACTTTAAAAAAAAAATTTCTAAACTTTTTGGAACATGGTGCTCTCTTTCTAGTTGTTTGTTAGATAAATCATAAGGCCAAAGCAACAGAGAAATTATTTATTTTAGTGCAGCATATTTCTGAATGTTTCTTCCTTTGTTACTGTAGAAGCCCAATCTAGCCTACTTCCTCTTTTTTTCTGGGTGGAACAGAACAGCACACCCCCGCAGTAATGTAGGAAAGGAGCCCTTTCATCTAGGCATTGCTCTGACTTCTATTGGGTTTTCTCCTGATTCTGTTATAAATCTAAATCTCCCCAAGAAGCTAACAATTCAAGGGCTACTTATGCTGAATGAGGAAGCATAAGTCAGCAGTAATACTTGGAGTCTAATCAATTTCAGTGAGGAGTACCATGAAATTGCTCAACAGGGAAAGTATGTATGTGAATATTAAGGCTCACCTGAAAGAAATATCCAATTTGCACATTGGCTAGTGGGAGCCACCCTACTTCATCTACATTTAGAGCGAGATTGATTATGTTCTCTCCCGAGAAAAAATTAATTAGATATATTTTAAAACTATGTTTAGTATTGAGAAATACTAAGTTGAAAGTAATTAAATAAACTTCAATTGAACTTCTTAAAAAATGAAATAGCTCCATGAACTCAATTACTTTAGAACTTAAAACTCAATTAACTTCATTGGTTCTAAGGCTCTGATGAAGCTATTGTTTTGTACCCTTGGAGAGGTTTTGCTTTTACTAGTCAAATGGGCTTCCCATTGTAAACAGGGTGATTCCTATGACTTTACATTTTTTTCCTTTTCATTTTGTTTGGAAGGTACAGAAACAGAGAGAAAGAGATAGAGGAACAAATACAGAGAGATCTTCCATCCCCTGGTTCATTCCCCAAATTCCTGCAACAGCCAAAACCAAGAGCCTGGAAGCCAAGCAAGGTCTCCCATGTGGATGACACTCCATACAGAGCGTTCCCAGGCAAATTAGCAGGGAGCTAGATTGGAATTGGAGTAACCGGGACTCAAATCGGCACCCACATGGGATTCTGGCGTCACAGGTGGCGGCTTTACCCACTATGGCACAACAGCGGTGCCTACATGTACTTTCGATTTTTTTTTTTTTGACAACTGGAACTTCAACAAATTAAAATCATTTTTCCTAACCACCAGAGAATCCATTAACTGGGCACTACTTTAGAATTTCTCTGATCTGTTGTTTTGTGATTCTGGAAAATGAACCACAGAAAATATTGAAATATATATTATTGAATTACAAAAAGGAAAATATAACCCTGAAAAGAATTAGTGAAGGGGCCAGGTAAAGCTGCCACCTGCAGGCTGGCATTCCATATGGGCGCCAGTTCGAGTCTCAGCTGCTCCACTTCTGATCCAGCTCTCTGCTATGGCCTGGGGAAGCAGCAGAAGATGCTAATGTGCCTGTGAGAGTAGTGAATGATGGCCTGAGTGCTTGGGCTCCTACCACCCATGTTGGACACCAGGATGGAGCTCCTGGCTTTGCCCTGGCCCAGTCTAAGCTGTTGTGGCCATTTGGGAAGCAAACCAGTGGATGGACAATCTCTCTCAATCTGCCTTTCAAATAGATAAATAAATCTTTTGAAAAGTCACATCACAGTTTATTTTACAATAGTGCCCCAAAATTAGATATTTAGATATAAAGCTAAAAATATGTATGCTAACTATAGAAGGAAAGCCTAAAATAACTGGTAAAAGATATAAAACAAGATCTGTATAAATGGACACATGTTTCATTTTCATTTAAAGGAAGATTAGATATTATAAGATGCCAGTTATTTCCAACTTGATCAACAGGTTAGCTGAAATCCCAATCAAAATTCCAGAAAGTTACATTGTGAATATTTACAAAATAATTCTAAGGTTTATACGGAAAGGCAGAAGACTCGGAATAGTCAACGCATATTCAAGAAGAAGAGCAAAGTGAGAAGACTGACATATCTAGTTACAGACTTACTATTAATCTACAGTAGTCCAGACACTATAGCACAGGTAAAAGAAGAAGCAAGTTGATCAGTGGAACAAATAGAAAACCCAGAAATACACCCACACAAATGTATTCAACCGATCTTTGACAAAGGAGCACAAGACAGTTCCATGGTGAAAGGACAGTCTTTTCGGTAAATGATGCTGGAACAACTGGCCATGCAGGTGCATAAAAAGCACCAATAATAATCTAACTTCACAAATTACATACCCTACATGAAAACAGACTAACTCTAGAAAGGCAGGAGTTATTGAAATTTACTCAGAAGAAAGTGGGAAGTCTGACAGACTATAATAAGTAAGGAAGTCAAAATAGCAATTTTTTTCAGGTTCATACAGAAGAAAGTCCATACTCAGATAACTTCACTGGTAGAATATACTAAATACTTAAAAAATAGTACTATTTCGTAGTGGGCCAAGCATTGTGGTGCAGTGGGTTAAGCTGCCACCTGGGATGCCCACATCCCATATCAGAGTGCCTGGGATCTAGTTCCTCCTCTGGGAGCTAGTTCCACCCAGCTTCCTGCTAATGTGCAACCTGGGAAGCAGCAGAGGATAATGCAAATACCTGGGTCCTTGCCACTCATGTGGGACACCTGGACTGAGTTCTCAGTCCCTGGTTTCAGCCTGTCCCAGTCATGATTGATGTGAGCATTTTTAGGGAGTAAACCAATGGAAGATCTCTCTCTGTGTCTCTGTCTCACTATCTCCCTCTCTCTCTGCCTTTTCCATGAATAAAACCAAATAAATAATTTTTAAGGTTTTATATATTTATTTGAAAGTCAAAATTACAAAGAGATAGAGAGAGAGAGAAAGAGAGAGAAGAGAGATAGATCTTCCAACTGCTGGTTCACTCCCCAGATGGCTGCAATGGTCAGGGTTGAGCCAGGCCAAAGCCAGGAGCAAGGATCTTCATCTGGGTCTCCTATATGGGTGGTAGTGGTCCAAACACTTGAGGCATCTTCTGCTGCATTTCCCAGCCCATTGGTAGGGAGCTGGATCAGAAATGGAGTAGCCAGGACATGAACTGGTATCCATATTGGATGTTGTCATTGCAGATGGCAGCTTTACTCGCTATGCTGCAACACAGGCTCCTAAAAAAATAAATTTTTGAAAAGACTATTTTAGGGGCCAGCATTGTGCCATAATGGGTTAAACCACCCCCTGCAATGCTGGCACCCCCATATGGGCACCAGTTTGAGTCCTGGTTGCTCCACTTCTGATCCAGCTCCCTGCAAATGGCCTGAGAAAAACAGTGAAAGATGGCCCAAGTGTTTGGGCCCCTGCACCCATGTGGAAGACCTGGATGAAGCTCTTGGCTCCATTGCAGCCATCTGGGGAGTGAACCAGTGGATAGAAGATTCTCTCTTTCTCTCTCTCTCTCTCCCTCTCTCTCTCTCTCTCTCTCTCCATGTAACTCTCTCAAATAAATAAATAAATCTTTTCAAAAAGACTATTTTCAGCAAACTGTTCAAAAAATAGAAGAGGATGCATCACTTTACCAGCCATTCTATGAGACCACTATTGCACTGATCCCTAAACCAAAGACAGCAAAAGAATAGGAAACTAGGAACAAATATCTCATATGGATATGATGCAAAACTCAACAAAATACTAGCAAACCAAATGTAGCAACATATAAAAAAAGATTATACAACACCACCAAGTGATATTTATCCCAGAAATTCAAAGTTGGTTTAACATCTGAAATTCAAGTATTTTAAAATAGCATATTACTAGAATTATAGCCAAAATCACACATTCATCTCAAGAAATACAGAAACAGACTTAAAAAAAAAAAACAGGGATGAGGATTTGGCACAGCAGTTAAAACACTGATTGGGACACCCACATCCCATGTCAGAGTGTCTGGATTCCAGTCCTAGCTCTGCTCCAGATTACAGCTTCCTGCTAATGTGCACCCTGGAAGACAGCAGGTAATGGCTCAAGTGCTTGGATTCTTGCCACCCACTTGGAAGCATGGGTTGAGTTCTGGGCTCCTGGCTTTGGCATGACCCATCCCCAGCTGTTGCAGGCATTTGGGGAGTGAACTAGTGTGTGAGAGCTCACTATGTCGTTGTTTCTTTTTCTGGCTTTTTAAAGAAATAAAAGTAAAATAAATTTTAAAAATTAAGACAGTCAAACACTATTTGCATAAGAATAGTCACCAATGTAGGAATAGAAGAAAACTTCAACTTGATAGAGGGTGTCTATGAAAAACCGACAGCTAACATTATGCTTGATCGTGAAAGACTGAAAGCTTTTTCCATAAGGTTGGGAGAAGTACAATATCTGTTCTCACCAATTCTATTCAATATTGAACTGAAGATTCTAACCAGAGCAATTAGGCAAGAAAAGGGAGGAAATGACATCTAGATTAGAAAGGAATACACTTTTCTCTATTTGTCGAAGAAATGATCTTGTATATAAAACTTCTTAAGTACTTCACTTTAAAAATTATTAGGATTAAATTTTAGCAAGGCTTCAGTAATATGAAATACAGAAGCAAATAGCATTGCTAACAAACTAAAAATGAAGACTTAATATTAAAATGACAATACTCCCTAAATTGGTCTTCAGATTCAATCCAGTCTCTATGAAAACCCCATCCCTTTTTTTTTTTGCCAAAATTGACAAGCTGATCCTAATATTCTTATGGAAATAGAAGGGACCAAATACAATCTAAAAAATCTTGAAAAAGAAGAACAAGGTTGTTGAAGGATTCACATTCCACAGTAATGAATACAGTGTCTTACTGGCATCAGAATAGACAAGTAGATCCATGGATTAGAACTGAAATCACAGAAACAAATCCTCACATTTATGATCAACTGATTTTGGACAAGAGTGCCACGAGAATTGGGAAAGCATAATCTTTTCAACAAATGGTGCTGGAGTAACTCAGTATTCACTTGCTAGAGAATGACACTTGGAGTCATAATATTTACTGTGTGGCTCCGTCTACTGACTCCTATTCTAGAGCACTGCCTAGCAAGTCTTCCAAAGTAGCCATCTGGTATTTTAGGAAACTACAACTTCGACTTAATGTTTACTGTTGATTATTAATTAGGACCCAGATTCTGTAAAGTTAGACATCAAGTATTAAAAATGGAAAATTACTTTTATCTGTTGCAAATGCAAAGTAAGTAAGAGTGTCCAGTGGAAAAGTGCTCTTCAGGATACTGCTGAGTTTTATGTCATAACGGTTAGCTTTAGGTGTCAGCTTGACTGAATTAAAGAATACCTAGGAACCTAGGAACGTCTGGTTTTGGGTTCATCTATGAGTACGTTTCCAGAAGAGATTAGCATGTGAGTCTGAGAGAACCATGTGAGGAAGAGCCACTCTCCAGGCAAGCAGGCTGGTGACCGTTACTCAGCTGGTGGCCCAGAGATAATGACTACAGAAGGCAAATTGATCTGCACCTCAGTGAGCTGGGTTGCACTCATCCCCTGCCTTGGACATCAGAACTTAGGCCAGCAGACCACAAGCAGCACACTCAAGCTTTCTGTCTCAACCTGAAAGTTAAACCATCATCATTCCTGGTTCTGAGACCTTCGCACTCGAACTGAGCCATGCCTACCAGCATCTTAGGGCCTCCAACTTCGAGAACTTTTCAGCTGCCATAATTGCATGAGCCAATCCCTGTAATACATACACTTTCATGTATACATATGCATATCCTACTGATTCTCTCTATAGAACTCCAACCAATACTATGTCTAACTTACAATATTATCAGCATACATTTTGTTTTCAATTCAGTCTCTCATTTCCTCTTTTTTTTATTAAACTTTTATTTAATGAATATAAATTTCCAAAGTACAGCTTATGGGTTACAATGGCTTCCCCCTCCCAAAACTTCCCTCCCACCCACAACCCTCCCCTTTCCCGCTCCCTCTCCCCTTCCAATCACATCATGATTCATTTTCAATTCTCTTTATATACAAAAGATCAGTTTAGTATATATTAGGTAACGATTTCAACAGTTTGCCCCCATCTCCTTTATCATCCTGCCTGTTCCCTCAGTATTAATTTGAATAAATCTTTGCATATGTTCACTACTTTTGAAAAAAACTGATTAGACAATACTGGGTATGTGGATGAACTTGACCTATCATGAATATGAATATATGAACATAATTTCTATAGGCATATGACCTTAATAAATAATTGTGAGGTATTAAGATATAGAAGATGCTACAGATTTAGCAATTTGTGTTTTGAAAATTCGATAGGTTCCCACCTTTTTAAAAAAAGTTTATTTGTTTATTTGAAAAGCACAGTTATAGAAAGAGAGGGAGAGGCAGAGGGAGAGAGATCTTCATCCGTTGATTTACTCCCCAAATGATTGCAATGGCTAGGATGAGCCAAGAGTTTCATCCAGGTCTTTTACGTGGGTGTCAGGGGCCCAAGTACTTGGGCCATCTTCTGTTGTTTTCCCAGGGCATTAGCAGGGAGCAGATCAGAAGTGGAACACCCAGGACTCGAACTGGTGCCCATATGGGATGCCAGAGATGCCAGCACTGCAGGCAGCTGCTTAACCAGCTTTGTCACAGCTCTGGCCTCAGGTTCTCAGCTTCATACTTTAGAAAAGGTTTACAGGCTCTCTAGAATATGTCAAATACAGTAGACTTTTAAGAATGAAGCTTCTCTGGGGGCCAGTGCTATGGTGCAGCCGGTTAATACCCTGGCCTGAAGCGCCGGCATCCCATATGGGCGCCGGTTTGAGTCCCGGCTGCTCCTCTTCCAATCCAGCTCTCTCTCAGCTATGGCCTGGGAAAGCAGTGGAATATGGCCCCAGTCCTTGGGCCCCTGCACCCACATGGGAAACCCAGAAGAAGCTCCTGGCTCCTGGCTTCAGATCGGTGCAGCTCCAGCTGTTGTGGCCAATTGGGGAGTGAACCAGCAGATGGAAGACCTTTCTCTCTCTCTCTCGCTCTCTCTGCTTCTCCTTCTCTCTCTAACTCTGACTTTCAAATGAATAAATAAATAGATCTTTTTTTAAAAAAAGAATGATGCTTCTCTTGTTAAAAAGGGGAGGGGCCTATGTTGTGGCACAGCAGCTTAAGCCTCCACTTGTAATGCAGGCATCCTGTATTTGAGCACCAGTTTGAGTCCCTGCAGCTCTGCTTCTGATCAGCTCCCTGCTAATGCGCCTAGGAAAGCACCAGAAGATGGCTCAAGTGCTTGGGCTCTGCACCTGCGTGGAAGACCTGGCTGCAGTTCCAGGTCCCTGGCCTCAGCCTGGCCCAGCCCTGGACATTGTGACCATTTGAAGAGTAAACCTGTATATGGAAGAGACTCTCTCTCTCTCTATTGCTCTCGCACTCTCGCTCTGGCTCTAGCTCTAGCTCTGTCACTCCACCTTTCAAATAAATAAATACATCTCATTTTTTTAAAGAATGAAGCCTCAATAGAATTCTTTTTGCTAAAGTTCTACAGTTGAGTCACTAAAAACGTTTTGTCTGTAACTCAGTTATATACAGGGGGGATATAAATTAAAGGATAAGGCAATTGTCAGTAGTTTGAGAATACAGATGTCAAATAACATCAGATTTTCTCTAACTCGATTTGTCTGTGAGTTGTTAAAACTATTTGGTATTTGGAGGGAAAAGAATGAATTTGGACTCCTACCTCAGGCCATATATAAAAATTAATTCAAAATGGATCTAAGACCTAAATATAAAAGCTAAAACTATAAAACTCTTTGCAGAAAACATAGAAGTAAACCTGTAAACCCACTGTAACTTGGATTAGACAATGTTTTCTTTCTTTCTTTCTTTTTTAATATAGCACTATCAGGGCCAGCACTGTGGCTCAGAGGGTTAAGCAGTTGTTGGCAGCGCCAGTATCCCATATGGGCACTGGTTCAAGTCCTGGCTGCTCTGCTTCTAATGCAGCTCCCTGCTAATGGCCCAAGTACTTGGGCACCTGCACCCACATAGGAGACTTGGAAGAAGCTCCTGGCTCCTGGCTTCAGCCTGGCCTAGCCCTGACCATTGCAGCCATTTGGGGAGTGAAACAGTGGATGGAAGATATTCTCTCTCTCTCTCTCTCTCTCTCTCTCTCTCTTTCTCTCTCCTCTCTCTCTCTCTCTCTGTAACTCTGAGTTTCCAATAAATAAATAAATACATCTTAAAAATAAATACAGCACTATAGCAGACAAAAGAAAAATATATAAGTTGGATATCATAAAAATTAAAATATTTTGTCTTCAATGGACACCATAAGAAAGTGAAAAGAACATCCTCTAAATGGAGGGAATTTTTTGATAGCCACACACTTATAAAGAATTGGCACCCAGAATCTATAAAGAACTCCTCTAGGAGCTGGCATTTTGCCTAGTGGTTAAGATGCTCACATACTATTTCAGAGTGCCTGAGTCTGATGCCTGTCTCTGGCTTCCGACTCCAGCTTCCTGCTAATGTGGATCCTTGGAGGCAGCAGTGATGGCTCAAGTAATTGGGCACCTGCTATCCATGTGGGAGTCATGGATTGAGTTCCTGGCTCCTGACTTTGGCCTTGGCCCAGTCCTAGCCATTGCAACATTTTGATAGTTAACTAGAGGATGGCAGCTTGCAGCCCTGTCTGTCTGTGTCTTTGTCTTTCTGTCTCTCAAAAAAAAAAAAAAGTAAAAGAACACTTATAATTCAGTAACAAAGGGATAAATAACCCAAGTTTTAAAATGGACAAATTAAATATTTATCCAAATAAGATATATAAAAGACCAATAAGTGCAAGAAAAGATGGTCAATATCATTAGTCATTAGAGAAATGCAAATCAAAAGTACAATGGGGGCTGGCGCTGTGGCATAGCAGGTAAAGCTGCCACCTGCAATGCCAGCACCCAAATGGGCACTGGTTCAAGTCCTGGCTGCTCCACTTCCAATCCAGTTCTCTGCTAATGCTCCTGGAAAAGCAACAGAAGATGGCCCAAGTGCTTGGGCCCCTGCCATCCACGTAGGAGATCCAGAAGAAGCTCTTGGCTCCTGGCTTCAGTCTGGCCCAACCTTGGCCATTGCAGCTATTTGGGGAGTAAGCCAGCAGATGGAAGACCTCTCTCCCTTTGCAACTCTGCCTTTCAATAAATAAATAATTAAATAAATCTTTTATTAAAACCACAGTGAGGGGCTGGTGCTGTGGCACAGTAGGTTAATCCTCTGCCTGTGGTGCCTGCATCCCATATGGATGCCAGTTCTAGTCCCGGCTGCTCCACTTCCAAACCAGCTCTGTGCTATGGTCTGGGAAAGCAGTCAAAGATGGCCCCAAGTCCTTGGGTCCCTGCACCCATGTGGAAGACCCAGAAGAAGCTCCTGGTTGCCGTCTTTGGATCGGTGCACCTCTGCTGTTGCAGCCATTTGGGGAGTGAACCAGTGGATGGAAGAAATTTCTCTCTGTCTCATCTTCTCATTGTCTATAATTCTACCCCTCAAATAAATAAGTAAAATATTTTAAAAATCATAGTGATATGTAAATATAATAAAAACAATGGCAAGAATGGATGAAGATGTGGAGCAATTGAAACCCTCATGCATTGCCAATGGGAATGTAAAACAGTGCTGCCACGTTGGTAGGGATTGGACAATAGGTATAGGTTTTCTTTTAAGGAGGATGAAAATGTTCTAAAATATAGTTGTGATAATTGCTCAACCTGGTGAACACACTAAAATCATTTAATTGTATACTTGAAATGCATGCATTTTTAAAAGATTTTATTTATTTGAGAGTTAGAGTTACAGACAGTGAGAGGGAGAGACAGAGAGACAGGTCTTCCTTCCATTGGTTCACTCCCCAAATGGCTGCAATGGCTGCAGATGCGCCAATCTGAAGCCAGGAGCCAGGCGCTTCTTCCAGGTCTCCCACGTGGGTGCAGGGGCCCAAGCACTTGGTCCATTTTCTACTGCTTTCCCAGGCCATAGCAGAGAGTTGGATTGGAAGTGGAGCAGCCAGGACTAGAGCCAGCACCCATATGGGATGCTGGCGCCACAGGCAGAGGATTAATCTGTGCCATGGTGCCGGCCCCAAAATGGATGCATTTTTATGTGAAATACATCTCACGAAACTGTTTTATAAGATTATGTTCTATCTACTCAAGTGGCAGATGGGGGCAGGGAGGAAGACACAGACACACACACACACAGAGAGAGAAAGAGAGAGAGAGAGAGAGAGAGAGAGGGAGCGAGAGCTGCCATCTGCTGGTATACCCCCCAGATGCCCATGATGACCAGGGGTGGGCCAGAGCCAGGAGAATGAATTGCAATCAAGGTCTCCCATGTGGGTGGCAGGGACCAAATTTTTTGAACCATCACCATTGTCAAGGTTTGCACTAGAACGAAACTAGAATCAGGAGACAGCCAAGAATTGAACCCAGACGTTCTGGTGTGGAATGTGGGTGTCCTAATTGTTAGGCTAAACATCCGTGCCAAGAAACTGCTTTAAGAAAAAAAAACTAAATTTAGTTGATGCTGAAATTACCATGAGGCTAATTTAGACATAAGCAACAAGATGTGACTACAAATGTAACTTAGTGTCAAAATTAAATATTCTCTCTTCTAGTTTATAACAGGCAACTTATTATCAGTGTTTGCCCTCCCATCCGTGCCCAATGATTATTTTAAATTGGAAAGCACAGCTGAACAGTTAAATGACACAGATCATAGTTGAGTCTTGAAAAGTTATTTGCTTTAGTATGCCTGGTGCTACTCGGGAATAAGTAGGCACTTGAATCTCTCCTATACCATACTTTAAAGGTTGTGTAAGTTCAAGAACAAACAGACATGACTATTTATATGCACTTCATCAACAATTCTTCAGAGCTTTTTCTTTTTCCTACAGAGAAGATAATGGAGCTCAGTAACACGTGCTATTTAGAAGGCACTTATGCTTTTAGCCCATTTTCTGTTGCTATATCAAAATACCGAAGACTGAGTAATTCATAAAGACTGGAAACTTACTTGGCTTACAGTTCTAGGAGCTAGGAAATCCAAGAGCATGGTACCAGCATCTGGTGATGGCCTTCTTGCTGCATTGTAACATGGAAGTGGGTGTCCCAAGGCAAGACAGAGCAAGCATGGTAGCTTCGGTATGTTTCTTTTATTTTTTTTTAAACATTTTATGTATTTATTTGAGAAGCAGAGTTGCAAAGAGAGGGCATGCCAAAGAGAGAGGTCTTCTATCCACTGGTTCACTTCCCAGATGGCTGCAATGGCCGGAGCTGGGCTGGTCCAAAGCCAGGAGCCAGGAGTTTCTTCCAGGGCTCCCACATGGGTGCAGGGGTGGGCCCAAGGACTTGGGCCATCTTCCACTGCTTTCCCAGACCATAGCAGGGAGCTGGATCTAAAGTGGAGCTGCTGAGATTCAAATCGGTGCCCATATGGGATGCTGGCACTGCAGGCGGAAGCTTAGCCTACTATGCCACAGCGCTGGCCGTGGGTCTGTGTTTCTTGGCCACAAATGCCATTACAGAAGCCCCACCCTCCTCATCTCATCTAATCTTGATTACCACCCAAAGGCCACAAGCTACCTACAAATACCATTGACGTATGAATTTTTGGAGACACCCTCAAGCCATAGCAGGTGACTTTTTCTTCCCCTAGTGGACAAGGGCTATGTTTTTGGCCTTCGCTCGTTCTGTTTTCTCTACTTTGCTGTCTGACTCTATGACTCTCCCCTAGTATTGCCACGTTCATATTATGTTAAAATAACATCCTACAACAACCTTGCACCCAGAATTGTCCCTCTGGAGTTCCTCTTGATGCTTTTCAGGCACACAGTGAACTGCTGTTGTCAAATTATTTTTTTTCAAACTCTGCCATGTATTTAGTATCAGTCAGCATGTATCAGTAATCCTACAATAATTAAAACTTTCCTTGGTTGAATTGACAGCCTCTGTACCTCTCTGAGCAGTAATTCTTTCAGATACCTTGAAAGTGATTCTCCTTGATCTAAAAACCTTTTATCATTACTAAACTTCCTTGATCTTCAAAAACCACTCTCACATCCACCATGTGGGAGCTGAGCTGACACATACCATATCTTCCCAGGATGACTTCAGGGCTGGGGCCTCTGAGGGGAAAAAGCCACTTTGAAGTTGTAGGTTCATTTCTTTCAGTAACAACACAGTCATAATACTTGTTCAAATATGTTTTCCACAATAACAATAGCCACCAATATGTGACAGGACCCCATGGGCTCTTACCTCAGGTCCATCAGCACATCCCCTAAACAAATGCAAGGCAGGGAAAGAGTTTATATTGTACATCCTTTTGAAATGTGATAAAGACAGTTGGTAACCATCTCTGCTTCTCAGTGAAGAATTCTCACCCATTAGCATCCTTTCTGCCTTCTTTTTTGCGGGAAGTGTTTCTCATGATTTTCCCAATTCTGCTGAGATAGCCAATTTCTACCTTCATCATGGTTACCACTTTTACCAAAAGAAAGTCCTCGTGCTCAAGCAAGAAGCAACAGTCTTCTCTTAGAATCCACGCCTCGGGCTGATGCTGTGGCCTTTCGGGTAAAGCTGCACCTGCAGTGCCGGCATCCCATGTGGGCACTGGTTTGGGTCCCGGCTGCTCCTCTTCCCATCCAGCTCTCTGCTATGGCCTGGGAAAGCAGTAGATTATGGCCCAAGTGCTTGGGCCCCTGCACCTGCATGGGAGACCTGGAAGAAGCTCCTGGCTCCTGCCTTGGGATCGGTCCAGCTCCAGCCGCTGCAGCTATTTGGGGAGGGAACCAGTGGATGGAAGACCCCCCACCCTTCTCCCTGCCTCTGCCTCTCTGTAACTTTATCTTTCAAATAAATAAATAAATTTTTTTTAAAAAAAGAAGCTGTGCCTCATGGGAATCTTTCTCTCATCCTACTGGCTTTTCAAAGTACTTTATCCAAGATACATTCCCATATATCTTACAAATCACTGTATTGAAATGTCACTATCATGTAGAAATTCACCTTGGTTTTAGTAGAGACCATTGAAAGATTTCCCAAAGTGGTTGTACATGTTTAAGTTGGAATGTGTTTATTTGAGAGGCAGAAACAGAAATAGAAGTAGAGAAATATCACCCATCAGCTGGTGTATTTGCCCCAGATGCTTGCACCATCCAGGGCTAAACTGGGTCAGAAGTAAGCAGCTAGGAACTCCACCCAGATGTCACGCACGGGTGGCTGGAATCCAACCACCTAAGCCATCACCACTGCCTCCCAGGGTCTGCATGAGCAGGAAGCTGGATTCAAGAACCAGTGCTAGGAACTGAACCCAGGTACTCCAGTGGGTATCTTAAGCAGCATCTTAGCCAATAGGCTAATGTCCACCCCCTATTTTCTGTTTTGACCAGAAATATAGAAGAAGTTCTATTTTGCCACATCCTCACAATTTACCATTGTCACCATTTAATTTTGACATTTTGGTGAATGTGTGGTGGTTGGTCATTGTGCTTTTAATTTGAATTTCCCTGACAGTTAATTACATTGCATACCTTTTACCATCATTTTACAAATTGTATGTATTTTATCTGCTTAAAAACAGAAAGACAGAGAGAGAGAGAGAGCTCCCTCATCTGCTGGTTTACTTGCCAAATGCCTGCTACCGCTGATGCTGAAGTAACATCTTGACAGTAGGGACTCCATTTTAGAGTACCCAAGAGTCCATCTTGAGAAAGCTCCCCACAGCGTGAGACCATGGCCTAAAATTAACTATGGTCTAAAACTCATACAATAACAGTCCATTGCATCCCACTTGGCAGAATATAGAAACTCCCTAGCATAATCGCTCAAGCTTAGATAGGTTGCACCTGGCTTAACGTTACGATTGTAATTTGTCTATTGTCAAGATTGTAATTGATATGGGTTTCACATAGGCCTTAGGTCAGCTTGTCCCTAGTAACCATGTATTTTCCCTGATGCTAGCAACCATGTATTTCCTCCTCTCCTCCATGTGGTTTTTGCCTTTATAAACCCTGTTGCTTCGAGCTTCAAGGGCCAGAGTTCTTTAGCGCATGAGCCCGCTCTCCACTGCTGGCAATAAAGGGTCATCAATTTTTTTTTTTTGACAGGTAGAGTTAGACAGTGAGAGAGAGAGAGAGAGAGAGAGAGAGAGAAAGGTCTTCCTTTTCCGTTGGTTCACCCCCTCCCCACAATGGCCGCTATGGCCGGTGCACTGTGCCGATTGGAAGCCAGGAGCCAGGTGCTTCCTCCTGGTCTCCCATGGGGTGCAGGGCCCAAGCACTTGGGCCATCCTCCACTGCACTCCCGGGCCACAGCAGAGAGCTGGCCTGGAAGAGGAGCAACCGGGACAGAACCAGCGCCCCAACCGGGACTAGAACCTGGGGTGCCAGCGCCGCAGGCGGAGGGTTAGCCTAGTGAATCATGGCGCCTGCCGGATCATCAAATTTTATTGATGTGTGGTGCTTCTCTGTTTGTACTCACTCAGGTACAACAATGCCAGGCCAGGAAAAAGCCAGGAAGCAGGAGCTCAAGTCAGGTCTCCTATGTGGGTGGCAAAGAATCCAAATACACAAGCCATCACCTGCTGCCTCCCACGGCGCACATGAACAGAAATCTGAAATCAGGAGCCAGGGCCTGGATTTGAACCAGGCCGTCTGATATGTGATGCAGGCTACATCAAACACTCAAGCCTTACTATGTTTATGCCGGTTTATATATCTTATTAAGTACCTCTTTAAGTCTTTTGCCCATTCTCTAGGGTTTTCTGTCTTTTTCTTACTGATTAGTAGGAGTTCTTTATTTTGTATATAGGTCTTTTGTCAGTTGTGTATTTTGCAACATCATTTCCTGCTCTGTGGCTTGCTTTTTCACTCTTATTGGTATAATTTGATGGTCCGGTGTTCTTAATTTTAATATATTCCAATTAATATTTTTTCTATAATTATTAGTCTTATTTTTGTGTTCTATTTAAGAAACATTTATCACTCTAAAGTCATGAATATATTCTATTAAGTTATGTTTTAGAAGCTTTGTTCTTTTGCCTTTCACATTTAAATCTGCAATCCACCTTGAAATGGCTTTTGAACAGGTGTGAAGTATTGATTTTTCTTTCATTCCTTCTATTGACCTACCATAATTTTTAAAAATATTTATTTATTTTACTTGAAAGTCACACTTACACAGAGAGAGGAGAGGGAGAGGGAGAGAGAGAAAGAGAGAGAGGTCTTCCATCTGCTGGTTCACTCCTCAGATGGCCACAATGGTCAGGGCTGTGCCGATCCAAAGCCAGGAACCAGGAGCTTCTTCTGGGTCCCCCATGTGGGTACAGGGGCCCAAGCACTTGGGCCATCCTCCACTGCACTCCCTGGCCACAGCAGAGAGCTGGCCTGGAAGAGGGGCAACCGGGACAGAATCTGGCGCCCTGACCGGGACTAGAACCCGGTGTGCCGGCGCCTCTAGGCGGAGGATTAGCCTAGTGAGCCACGGCGCTGGCCTTGTCCATTTGTTTGCTTCAACCTCACTCATTAATACTTTGTAGTTCTTGTATAACATTCTTATTAGACTAATTCCTAGGTGTTTCATTACTATAAATATTTTTTGAAGATTTATTTATGTATTTGAAAGTCAGAGTCACACAGAGAGAGGAGAGGCAGAGAGAGAGAGGTTTTCCATCCGCTGGTTCACTCCCCAATTGGCCACAACGGCCGGAGCTGCACCGATCTGGAGCCAGGAGCCAAGAGATTCTTCCGGGTCTTCCACACAGGTGCAGGATCGGGCCATCTTTCACTGCTTTCCCAGGCCATAGCAGAGAGCTGGATTGGAAGTGGAGCAGCTGGGACTAGAACCTGTGCCCACATAGGATGCTGGCACTTCAGGCCAGGGTGTTAACCCATTGCTCCACAGTGCCAGCCCCTATACAATTATCTTTAAAAATTTTATTTACAATTGCTTGCTGCTAGTATATTGCAATGATATTGATTTTTGCATGTTGAACTTGTATCCAATGAAATTGTCAAAGTCATGTATTAATAATAATATTTATCTATAGATTCTTTTGTGTTTCTATGTACACATTCATGGAGTCAATACAGCAGTACCCCCTTTATCTAAAGGTGATATGTTCCAAGACCCCTAGTGGATGCCTGAAACCATAGCTAGTACCAAATAATATACACTTGGATACTATGGTTTTTCTATACACACGTACCTATGATAAAGTTTGATTTATTAATTAAGTACATGGTTGGGCGTTGTGGTACAGTGGGTTAAGCCACTGCTTTGGCTGCTCACATCCCATATCAAAGATCTGGTTTGAATTCTGACTACTCCACATTTCTGATCCAACTTCCTGCTAACATATCTGGGAGGCAGCTGATGATAGCCCAAGTATTTAGGTTCCTGCCATCTACATAGGAGACCCAGATGGAGGTACCGACTCCTGGGTTTGACCTGGCCTTGACAAGGCAGATATTTGGGGAGTAAACTAGTGGGTAGAAAATCAATCTCTCTCTCCCTATCTCTCTCTCCCTCCCTTCCTCCCCCTGTATTTCAAATAGAGAAAGAAAGAGAAAGAAAAGAAAGAGAGAAAGGAAGGATGGATGGATGGAAGGAAGGAAGGAGAGAGAGAGAGAGAGATAGAGAGAGAGAGAGAGAGAGAGAGAGAGAGATTAAAAAAAAAACTGGTACAGGGGCCAGAATTGTGGTGCAATGGGTTAAATTGCCTCCCATATTGGAGTTCCAGTTTGAGTCCTGACTGCTCCACTTTCATACCAGATCCCTGCTAATGCACCTAGGAAGGACACTGCAGATGGCCCAAGTCCTTGGGCCCCTGCACCCATGTGGGAGACCCGGAAGAAGCTCCTGGCTCCTGGCTTCAGCCTGGCCCAGCCCTGGCTGTTGAGGCCATTTGGGAAGTGAACTAATGGATGGAAGACCTCTCTCTCTCTCTCTCTCTCTCTCTCTCTCTCTCTCTCTCTCTCTTCTCTCTATGTCACTGTACCTTTCAAATAAATAAATGTTTAAAAATTAGGTATAGTAAGATATTAACAACAGCTAACTAATAATAAAAATACAACGATTATAATAATATATTGTAATAAAAGTTATGTGAGTGTGGTCTCTTTCTCTCTCAAAATGTCTTACGGTATGGTAGACCTTAGGAACCTCAGGATAAATTCTTTTCTTTCTTCATTAAGTTGAGCACTTTTATCTTTTCACTTAAAGGAAGCACTTTATGACTGCTCTTTAGCATATCCAAATGGCCAACATCACTACTCTTTTGCTTTGAGACCGTTACTTAAGTAAAGAAATGGTTACTTGAACACAAAGTACTGTGATACTGCAGCAGTCAGTCTGATAATCCAGATCATTATCAAATATCTAAAGGACTGGTAGCATATACAGCATGGATATGCTGGTTAAAGCGATGATTCATATCCTGGGCAAGATAGAGCAGGATAGCATGATATTTTATCATGCTACTCAGAGCAGTGCACAATTTAAACTTACAATTGTTTATTTCTGGAATTTTCCATTTAGTATTTTCAGACTATGGTTGGCTAGGAGTAACTGAAACCACATAAAGCAAAGCCACAGATAAGAGAGACCACTGTATATTTTCTCCCACAAGTATGTGCCTGTGTGTATGTATACATTAAGAATGTCTGCTGTAAGATTGTAGCAAAGGGGCGTCTTGCATGTGACTACAAACTAATGTGCCAGATGCAGTTACCACTAAGCATCCGCCCTGTCCTATATTCCTTTTGTGGATCCCATTTGTCTACATCTGCTTCTTGCCAAGCTACTCAAAAAATCATCACCACTAATACAGCCTATAGTGTTAAATAGGCTTTGTCTGCATGCTTCAAAAATGCCTCATCTTTGAGGTACTACTGTACATGTACTGGGTCCCCTGACAAGGCAAAGGAAAGGGCTTGCCTACTCGTGTTATAGTGTGTTACGTGGGATCTAAAGCTAGCCTACCTGTGCTCAATTTCAGAGCCATTCTTAAATGTGCCTTTCAGCTCCTGGCTCCCTCACCCTTCTCTAACCACAAGGGGTCACTCAGTCCACAGGGCTGGGAGCACATCCTGTATCATAACCTATGTCCTTGTCCCTCATCACTCTTGGCTACTCTCTCCAGAATAATTATAATTCAAAAAAACTTCTCAAATTGATTATGTATTTCAACATTGCCAGTAGGGAGGATTTTTCATGTTCCCAACACAAAGAAATGCTAAATGTTTGAGGTGATGGATATGCTGATGCTCCTGATTTGATCATTACATATCACATACATGTATTGAAATGAAACACTGTACCCCACTAATGTGCAAAATTCCTATGTGTCAATTAAAAGTAAAAAAAGTTTAGAAAAAAAAACAATTTAAATGCATTTTTTTTAAAAAAACAAAAACATAGCTTCTGAATAGAAGCAAATGGATGCTAGTATGTGGAAGGTGGAGGGTACACTGGGAGTTCATTACATTAGCTGCAGGCAACATAACCGTTCCCTTTATAATTTAGCAACAGTAACATTTCTGCAGCTTCTGGCTTTAACTGATCCTTCCTGAAAATGATATGTGTATTGGGTGGAATTATGAGGACAAATATATAAAAACTAGGATAAAAGAAGGGGACTATTGGAAATGACACTGTAAAGAGACTACAGAGACCGGGACTCCTTTAGCAGAGGTTAAGATGAGGTATTTAGGGGCCGATGCTGTGGTGCAGTGGACTAAGCCTCAGCCTGCAGTGCCGGCATCCCCCATGGGTGACCGTTTGAGTCCTGGCTGCTCCACACCCAATCCAGCTCTCTTTTATGGCCCAGGAAAGCAGTAGAAGATGGCCCGTGTCCTTAGGCCCCTGCACGCACATGAGAGACCTGGAAGAAGCTCCTGGCTCCTGACTGAATCGGCACAGCTCCAGCCATTGTGGCCATCCGGGGAGTGAACCAGTGAATGGAGGACTTCTCTCTATATATCTGCCTCTGCCTCTCTCTAACTCTGCCTTTGAAATAAATAAATAAATCCTTAAAAGCAGCAGCATCAGCAGCAACAGCTAACCTTACTGACCTTGTGATCTCAGACTCTTCTAGGACTGTGAGAAAGTAAGTTTTTGTTGTTTAAGGCCACACATCTATGGCATTTTGTTACAGTATCCCTAGCTCCCTAAAGAATAGTAACTGGCAAATAATTTAGCTACTAGTTTGTAAGTTTGGCACTTGAAACATAAAACAACCTGATTAAATCTGCCACATATTTTTGCAAACAATTTAAACAGTGTTAATGTAAAGAGCAAATAAACCTAAACAAAAGATCAGATGGTAGGCTTCTGGCCAGATATTCTTCCTCCTTAAACAATTGTAAAATAGGACAAAATATACAAGAGAATGGTTTTCAGACATTGAGCAATACACAGTACAGGATAGATATCCCTAAGAGAGAGAGAGAGAGAGAGAGAGAGAGAGAGAGAGAGAAGGAAAGAATGAGCCCTAAATACCCCCAGTTTACTGCCTAGTGGTATCCCCAAATTGAGGATAGAGAGAATTCCAGGAGACCAAGAATCGAATTTGAAAGGAGATTAGAGAGCCAAAAGAGACCTGCATAGTGGGGGGAGGGAGGGCAGGTGGAGAGCCCTGGAGCAAGAGATAAACAATCATAATCACTCTGGAGATCTGCAGACATTTCCCTGAAGTCTCCAGCTGAGTACTGATTATGGGGAACTACCTGAGCCTGAAGGGATGAGAAGCAAAAAAAAAAAAAAAAAAAATCAGTGAAAAGGAGTAGGAAGAACAATCTTCAGAGCTCACCTGAGGTGAGAAATACTTTGTATTCCCACCAACTAGAGAGGAAAACACTGTAATTTCAGGGCAACAGTTTCAGTCCTCACAAATGTATCACTTTCATAGTGGATACTGTCATCTAAAATCTGCTCTGGTTCTACCTGACAAAGTTTAAAAGCAAACCATGGGCCGGTGCCATGGCTCACTAGGCTAATCCTCCACCTGCGGCACCAGCACCCCGGGTTCTAGTCTTGGTCAGGGCGCCGGATTCTGTCCCGGTTGCTCCTCTTCCAGTCCAGCACATGACCTCCAAGTAATTTTAGAACATCCCAGACCAAACTAAAGAAATTAAGAAGGGAGAGAGGAAGAAAATTTTAAAATCCAATAGATATCAATTAAATATTCACAATTGTTGACATTCAATAAAAAGTTACCAAACATGCAAAGAAGCATGAAAATGCAACCCATAATAAGGATAAAAGTGAATCAATACAGGGGTGGGTGTACGGCAAAGAGGTTAAATCACCATTTGAGGGTTCTAGTCCCGGTTGGGGCACCGGATTCTGTCCCGGTCGCCCCTCTTCCAGGCCAGCTCTCTGCTGTGGCCCGGGAGTGCAGTGGAGGATGGCCCAAGTGCTTGGGTCCTGCACCCCATGGGAGACCAGGATAAGCCCCTGGCTCCTGCCATTGGATCAGCGCGGTGCGCCAGCCGCAGCGTGCCAACCGCGGCGGCCATTGGAGGGTGAACCAACGGCAAAAGGAAGACCTTTCTCTCTGTCTCTCTCTCTCACTGTCCACTCTGCCTGTCAAAAAAAAAAAAAATCACCATTTGGAACACTCACATTCCTTGACCTGGCTCAAGTCCCAGCTATTCCACATCCTTCCCAGTTTCCCACCAATGCTCACTCAGAAGGCCGCAGAGGATGGCTCAAATAGTTGAGTCCCTGCCTTGTGGGAGATCTACACTGAGTTCCAGCCTCCTGTTTTCAGCCTGGCCCAGCCCTGTCTGGCTGTTGCATGCATTTGGGAAGTGAACTAGCAGATGGGAGAGCTCTTTCTGTCTTCAAATAAAATTAAAATAATAAAAATATAATAGTATATTAAAAGTAAATCAATATGGGGCAGTGCCATGGTGCAGAGGATTAAGCCACCATCTGCAGTGCCAGCATCCAATATGGCCATGGGTTCAAGTCCCCAGCTGCTCCACTTCTGAGCCAGCTCCCTACTAATGCACCTGGGAAAGCAGCAGAGGATGGCCCAAGTGCTTGGGCCCCTGCCACCCACATGGGAGACCCAGATGAAGCTCCTGGCTCCTGGCTTCAAGCTGGCCCAGCCCTGGCCATTGCAGCCATTTGGGAAGTGAACTAGTGGATGGAAGGTCTCTCTCTTTCTCTCTCTCTCTCTCTTTCTCTCTTTCTCTCCCTCTCTCCCTCCCTCTCTCTCTCTCTCCCTCCCTCCCTGTGTGTGTGTGTGTGTGTCTCCTTTACTCTCTCTTTCAAATAAATAAATAAATCCTTTTTTAAAGTCAACCAATTGAAAGACATTAAGAAACAGTGTAGAATTACTAGGCACAGACATTAAATAGCTATCATCACTATACTCCTTAGGTTCCAAAAGGTGAAGGAAATTATGAATACATTAAGAAACACAGCAAACCCAAAGTACATTTCTTCAGAAAAATACAATTTCTGACCCAGATTCTGTATTGCAGAAGATTTGTAAACTTGAAAACATAGCAAAAGAAAAATCCTTATTGAAACACAGAAGGAAAGACTGACAAAAGTTACAAAGTATCATTGAGTTCCATAGAATAACCTGGTAATTAGAGTTAAGAAGGGAATAGAAAAATATTTGAAGAAACAATGGTATAAACAATATAACGAAATCTATAAATCCATAAATCCTAAAAGCGCAATAAATCTCAAGCATAAGAGATATGCAGAAAAATACACCCAAGTGTATCTTAAACTGCTTAAAACGAATGATAAAGGGAAAATCTTATAAACAGCCAGAGAACACATTATATGCAGACACACATTACTTACACAGAAGAACAAAGATAAGGATGGCAGTAGATTTCTCAGTGAAACCAACGCCAGCTAGAATAGAGAGGAGCAACATATTTAAAACACTGGGAGAAATAAAGTGCCAGCGTATACCTAGGCAAAATATCTGTCAAAACAAGGGTGAAATAAAAATAGTTGCAAATATATAAGAGCTCACTGATTGTATCACCAGTGAGCCAAGAGCTCCACAAACATTAAGGGGAGTCTTTCAGTTGTAAGCAAAATGGTGAAGGAGGCAGCTCCAATTCTGCCTATTCATAGGGCAAAAACCAGAATCATCAGAACCAATTTTTTCAGAACTGTGGAAAGCAGTCAAATTTTTATAGTAACCAAGTGAACACTGAATTGAGAGAATAGAGAACTTAAAATTCTAAGAAACACTTTTGGTGTTTTTACTGACACTGGCCCCACCTCCTTTTGATTCAACAGTGCTCCTGAAAATAGCAATCCATGTTCCCAGTATGGAACCCTGTTCTCTAATTCTAGAGGGAGCTGATCAGACTTCATTCATAAATTATTGTATTTGTCTATTCTAACCCATATAAGAGCTGCCTGTGTGACTAATGCAAAGCTCCTGTTTCTGTTTTACCTAAATTGACTCCAACTCAAGGTGAAAAAAAGTCAGGTATTGCTAGAAAGTATTGTAATTGCCCCCCAAAAGCTGCAGCCACATAGGGCAAAAGATTATGGTTGAGACATACAACACATTACCTAAAGCCAGGAAGAGTTGCACTGGGAATAAGAGTATTCAAATTACTCTTATAGTGGCAGACATTGGACCTAGCGGAGAAAATGCACCTGTCCCACAACAGAGTACTTGGGTTTGATACCTGGTTTTGTAACCAAAAGCTCAATCCTTGCCCTCAGTGCTGAAGCAAAATAACAATGACAAGGTTTGACGGTAAAGGATGGACCGGCGCCCATGGCTCACTAAGTTAATCCTCCACCTGCGGCACCAGCATCCCATATGGGCACCAGGTTCTAGTCAGGGTTGCTCCTCTTCCAGTCAAGCTCTCTGCTGTGGCCCAGGGGGGCAGTGGAGGATGGCCCAAGTGCTTGGGCGCCTGCACCCGCGTGGGAGACCAGGAGAAGCACCTGGCTCCTGGCTTCGGATCGGCGCAGCGCCGGCCATAGCAGCCATTTGGGGAGTGAACCAACGGAAGGAATACCTTTCTCTCTGTCTCTCTCTCTCTCATGGTCTAACTCTGCCTGTCTAATAATAATAATAATAATAATAATAATAATAATAAAACAGTGGTGATGGCTCAATTAGTCGGGTTCCTGTCACCCACTTGGGAGACCTGGATTGAATTCTTGGCTCCTGGTTTGGCCCAGTCCAGTCCCAGTTGTCGTGGTCATTTGGGGAGTGAACCAGTGGATGGGACTGCTCTCTCTTTACCTCCACCTCTCAAATAAATAATTTTTTTAAAAAAGCAATCTTATGTACTGGGGGAATTGGAAAGCCACATACATGCCAAAACTAGAGCCACGCTCAGGAAACACCTGTGACAAGATTCTCAGTGGGAAGTAAAGGCTGTGGCAGAATTATAAAGGAGTTAAACATTCCAACACAAAGCCAAGCCATTACAATGGGGAAAGTTTTATTTTTGTTTTTCAGCTTGTTTATTTTAAAATTCCTGACATTTAAGGAAATATCAGTCAAAACACTGGTTGAACACAAACTAAGCCCTCAACAATCAAGAACAACAAACTCTGACAAAGAGGGACTTTTATTTTTATTATGACATTTCGATGTTCAATTTTTCAAAGATTTATTTTATTTGTTTCAAAGGCAGAGTGACAGAGAGAGAGAGGAAAAGACGGAAAAAAGGAGATCTTGCATCCACTGGTTCACTTCCTCAGATAGCCACCACAGCCTGAAACTCCATCCCGGCCTTCCATGTCAGTGGCAGGGCCCCAAGCACTTGGGCCATCCTCTGCTGCTTTCCCAGGTGTATTAGCAGGGAGCTGGTTCAGAAGTGCAGCAGCTGGAACATGAACAAGTGCTCCAATGTAGGATACAGTCATTGTAGACAGCTTAACCCACTGCACCACAATGCTGGCCCCTGAATGTTCAATTTTTTAAAAATCATCAGAAAGCATACAGGGAAATGGGGAACTATAGACAATTCAAATGAAAGAGTAAATGAATGGATAGAAAACGCTCCCTGAGGAAGCCCAGACCTTGAGTGTTGTCCTAGTCCCTTGGTGATGCTATAACAAAATACTACAGACTGGGTGATTTTTAAAATTACAGATATAAATTTTATTTATTTTGAAAGAGAGAGAGAAAGAGAAAAACACAAACAGAAAGAGAACTCCCATATGCTGGTTCACTCTCTTGATGCCCTCAACAGCTAGGTCTGGGCCGGGCTGAGGCCAGGAACCAAGGACTCAATCTAGGTCTCCCCCATAGATGGCAGGGACCCAAGTACTTCCCAGAGTGTGTATTAGCAGGAAGCTGGAATTGGAAGTGGAGCTGGGACTCAAATCCAGGAATCCCAATATGGGATGCAAGCATTCCAAGCAGCATCTTAGCTGCCAGATCAAGTTCCCACCCCTGACTGGGTAATTTGTAGGTAACAATTTACTTCCATGCTCCTGGAATCTAGGATGTACAAGACTGAAGTGCTAGCAGGTTTGATGTCTGGTAATGGCCCGATCTCAGCTTCCAAGACGGCACCTTGTTGCTACATTCTCCAGATGGGAGGGACACTGTCTTCACATAGCAGAAGGGCAGAATAAGTAAACTCACTCTTCAATCCCTTTTTAAAAATTTATTTATTTTTTACCTAGAAGCTTTTTATTTAAGGAATACAAATTTCATGCATTTCACATATACAAATTTAAGAACATGATTTTTCCTATGCTCTCACCCTTCTTTCTCCTCCCTCTCCTATTCCCATTCTGATTTTCTACAAAACAAACAACCCACTTGAGAGATGGGCCAAGGACCTCAATAGACATTTTTCAAAAGAGGAAATCCAAATGGCCAACAAACACATGAAAAAATGTTCAGGATCACTAGCCATCAGAGAAATGCAAATCAAAACCACAATGAGGTTTCACCTCACCCCGCTTAGAATGGCTCACATACAGAAATCTACCAACAACAGATGCTGGCAAGGTTGTGGGGAAAAAGGGACACTAACCCACTGTTGGTGGGAATGCAAACTGGTTAAGCCACTATGGAAGTCAGTCTGGAGATTCCTCAGAAACCTGAACATAACCCTACCATACAACCCAGCCATCCCACTCCTTGGAATTTACCCAAAGGAAATTAAGTTGGCGGCCATTTTGGGGGTGAACCAACAGAAGGAAGACCTTTCTCTCTGTCTCTCCCTCTCACTGTCTGTAACTCTACCCCTCAAATAAAATACAAAAAATCTTAAAAAAAAGAATAACCACCAGAAGAACAAAAATAACATGAATGCAAAATATTACAAGTAAAAAGATAAAGAAATACAACCAAAGTCTCTCACCTTTCAATAGACACCACCTGCTATGGTTTGAATGTGTCACCCAAAGATCATGTGCTGGAAACTCAATCCCCAATGCTCCAGTGTTGGGAGGTGGAGTCTACTAGGAGGTATCTGAGTCACGATGACCCTGCTCTCATGAACAACTTAATGTCCTTATCTCAGGAGTGGGTTCATTATTCCAGAAATGAGATTGTTTTAAACCTGTGGTTAGTCCTGTCTTGTTCTGTCCGGACTGCTCTTTGGCCTTTCCACATTCTGCCATGTATGACAGCAAGAGGGCCCTCACCAGATGCAGCTCCACAATCTTGGATATCCCAACCTCCAGAACCATGAGCCAAATAAATTTCTGGTGTTCACAAATTAAGAAAAAAAAATAATAGAAAGTAGAAAAAATAATTGAAATTAAAAAGCTGGTCCTTTAAAGAGAGCCATCAAACAGATGAAAGGTCTAGCCAAAATGAGGAGAACAACAAGAGAAGGCACAAGTAGTCATTATCAGGAAGAAAGGGACATGGCAAAGACTTTAAAAAGGATAAAAACAGGAAGATTGGAGATAATGTTATTGCAAAAAAATTGGGGCACTTTAGATGAATGGAAAGCTTCTTGAATTATACAAACTGCCAAAATCCACTCAAGAAAAATTAGATAACCTTCATAGCTCTATGCTTATTAAATAAATTTGGCTCATAATTAAATTATTTCCACAATGAAAATTCCAAGGCAGAGGGCTTCACTAGTGAATTCTACTAAATATGTGAGAGGACTGAACACCAATTTCTATACAATATTTGTCAGAAAATAGAAAAGGAGGGAGCACTTCCCAACTTATTCTGTGAGACCGGTGTTACCCTTGCACCCAAATCAAAGACAGAACCAAGGGAAGGGAGTGGGGGCAGAAACCCATGAACATACATACCGCAAATTTCAACAAAGTCTTAGCAAATGAAATTTAATGATATACAAAAAGGATAGCACATCTTGGCCAACTGGAGTTTAGCTCATGAATCCAAGTTTTTAACACTTCAAAACCTGTCCATTTAATTGACTATATTAATAGACTAAAAAAGAAAAAAAAAGTCTTATGATCAATTCAACAGGAAAAGCATTTGAAAAATTCAACACCTAGGCTGGCGCCGTGGCTCAGTAGGCTAATCCTCTGCCTTGCGGCACCGGCACACCTGGTTCTAGTCCCGGTTAGGGCACCGATCCTGTCCCGGTTGCCCCTCTTCCAGGCCAGCTCTCTGCTGTGGTCAGGGAGTGCAGTGGAGGATGGCCCAAGTGCTTGGGCCCTGCACCCCATGGGAGACCAGGAGAAGCACCTGGCTGCTGCCATCGGAACAGCGTGGTGCGCCGGCCGCAGCGCGCCTACCGCGGCGGCCATTGGAGGGTGAACCAACGGCAAAAAGGAAGACCTTTCTCTCTGTCTCCCTCTACTGTCCACTCTGCCTGTCCCAAAAAAAAAAAAAAATTCAACACCTAGCCAGATAAAATTCTAGGGAAATGAGAAATAAAAGGAAAGATCTTCAACACATGAATAAGCCTGCAGGTCACAGTAGACTTGCGATTGAAAGACCAAATACTTTTCCCTAAGCTCAGGTACAAGGAAGGGATGCCTACTCTCTTTGCATTAAAGGTCCTATTCAGTGCAATGAGGCAAGTAAAAGCAATGACAAGTACATGTATGGAAAATGAAGGCATAAATCCATTGCTATTTGCAGACATCATGATTCTCTAAATAGAAAATCCCAAGCAATCTACAAGGAAACTTCTGGAACTAATAAATGAATTTAGCAAGGTCCAGTATACAAGGTTAATCAATACACAAGTGGATTTCTATATAGAATCAATAAACTACTAGAAACAAAAATGATGTATCCTTGACAATGGAACTGGAAAACATTGGCTAATTAGGTATTAGTCTAACAAAATATGTACAGAATCTATAACACCTTTATTCACATTTTACACAATTTAAATCAAAGTGGAGCATGGATACTGATGTAAAATCTAAAAGTATAAAACCTTAGAAGAAACAACAAAGTAGGACTTTGTAACCTTGGGTGGGGTAAAGAGTTCACAGATGTGACAGGAAAATCAAAATCCACAAGAGAAAATATCAATACAATGGATTTCATCAAAATTCAAGACAATGCAAGGAAAATAAAAAGATCACTAATCAGCAGTGGAGGGCCAATTGTGCAGAGTAAGAAATCAAAACCGGAGCTGACGCCGTGGTGCAGTAGGTTAATCCTCCACCTGCAGCGCCGACATCCCATACGGGCGCTGGTTCAAGTCCCAGCTGCTCCACTTCCAATCCAGCTCTCTGCTGTGGCCTGGGAAAGCAGTAGAAGATGGCCCAAGTCCTTAGGCCCCTGCACCCACATGGGAGACCTGGAGGAAGCTCCTGGCTCCTGGCTTCAGATTGGTGCAGCTCTGGCCACTGCGGCCAATTGGGGAGTGAACCAGCAGATGGAAGGCCTCTCTCTCTCTCTCTGCCTCTCCTTCTCTCTCTGTGTAACTCTGAATTTCAAATAAATAAATAAATAAATCTTTTTTAAAAAGGAAATCAAAATCATCTATGGGAAAATGGAAAGTGGATGAGGGCACGCACCTGCACTCCCTGAAGAAAGCAGCAGTAGTGACAATGTGTGGGTATTATATAATACCAATACATACTGAAACACTGCGCACTCACCTGCTCTCTTATGAGGTTGCTTTCAGGAGTGTCTCTCCAAGGCACACTGAACATCAGCAAACTCCTCTTGATTATAGCATGCAGGTAACTTGAACAAGACTCAAGGACCAGAGGAAGCAAGATGACAGCAGGAGAGAGCAGCCTTGAGCTAGCTTAAACTATGAACTAGCCTTCAGCACGCCACTCTGTGCAGTACACGCCTAATAAATGATGACAGAGAGCCAAGTGCCGAAGATGTGATGTCCTCAGAAGGGAGGACTGAGGCTCTTAGGGAGGGAATGGATTTTGACACTATGGATATGGACTCGCCTCCATCAAAGAACAAACAAAAGAGAACAGAACTGAACAGGATAGAGAAAGCCTGCTTTGTTTGCTCCAGCTTCCGTTCCTTCTTGGGGTGTCAATTTTTTTTTTAAGATTTATTTATTTATTTGAAAGTCAGAGTTACACACAGAGAGAAGGAGAGGCAGAGAGAGAGAGAGAGAGAGAGAGAGAGAGAGAGAGAGAGAGAGAGAGAGAGTGTCTTCCATTTGCTGGTTCATTCCCCAATTGGCCAAAGTGGCCAGAGCTGCACCAATCTGAAGCCAGGAGCCAGGAGCTTCCTCCAGGTCTCCTACACGGGTGCAGGGGCCCAAGGACTTGGGCCATCTTCTACTGTTTTCCCAGGCCATAGCAGAGAGCTGGATTGGAAGTGGAGCAGCCAGGACTCAAACCGGTGCCCGGTGCCCATATGGGATACCAGCACTTAAGGTGGCGGCTTTACCCGCTATGCCACAGCATTGGCCCCAAGAGTGTCAATGTTATAGTACCAATACATAGTGAAATCTGTGGTGAAGTCATTTTCTAAGTGGAGGAGGAAATTGTAAATTAAATGTGGTAGATACAGTGAAATTATGTACAGATTTTTCTTTAATGAGAATATGCCATGCTTGTGCTTATCAAGGTCAAGTGTACTAGGGGATATTTGCCTGAATAATGTAAACAATTTGATGATAAACTACAGTTTTTCTTAGAAGGTAAATGCTTTATTTATGCACTGTTAATTGGCTTTTAAGTCAATTATCTCAAACTTTAAAAAAATATAACAATCTGAAGAGGCATTTGGTCCAGATATAAATCCTCTCACATTTAATTACTGCTAGTACTAAATAATGTTGGTCTCTGCTGGATATCTGTTACACCCAAGAAATAAAGTTAAGGATGAATTTTCTCCCCTACCTCGAAGTGGTAGAATAGAATTGTCATTAGCATTCTATATCTAAATGCTTAAAACATCAATCAACAAAAGTTTGTGTTGAATATAGTAATTATGGAGAAAAAACTGTTAAGCAGAACTTTAACAATTTTTTTATCTAAAATGTATTTTAAGATTTTTTTTAAAGATTTATTTTATTTATTTGAAAGACAGAGTTACAGAGAGGGTAGAGACAGAGAGGTCTTCCATCCGCTGGTTCACTCCCCAATTGGCCACAACGGCCCGAGCTGTGCCAATCCGAAGCCAGGAGCCAGTAGCTTCTTCTGGGTCTCCCAAGTGGGTGCAGGGGCCCAAGGACTTGGGCCATCTTTTACTGCTATCCCAGGCAGAGAGCTGGATCGGAAGAGGAGCAGCCGGGACTAGAACTGGTGCCCATATGGGCTGCCAGCGCTTCAGGCCAGGGCTTTAACCTGCTGCGCCACAGCGCTGGCCCCAGTTTTTATAATTTGTACTTTATTTTATAGCTCTCTTTGCAAGGCATCTTCAGCTTAAAGATACTTCTAACAGGTTATAATACATTTCCTCTATATGTAAATTAGATGGGATAAAAGAATGCATAACTGCTAATATTCCTTGAAAGTTAAGCTTTAAACTTCATTTTACATCCTTTTACAAATAAATTAGTTTAAAGCAGCAAATGGCTTCTTGCCATTTTGACATTCACTCATTTTGGAAGGCTTAGGCAGCTAGACATCATTTAAAATAAATTATTAACTTGCATTACATGTTATCTACCTTTTGCCAGTCGTCTTTCGGTTCTTAAGGTATATTATTTTAGTTATTTCATGCCTTAATATGCTTTCAGTACAAGAATAGCTTCAGATGGGTGAATAACAAAAGGCTTCCTATTTTTAGAGTCAGAAATAAACAAGCATTGGGCTGTTATAGCCAAAAACCACAGGTTAGCTAAAAGATCATGGTGAAATTCAATTATTTCATTAAATCATAGTTAAAAACAAATGAAGAAAAAACTTGTCTAACAGATTTTTCATTGACAAATATTATCATGTGCAAAAAGTATTGCATATTGATTCCCACACCAGTGAACTTACTAGTACTGCTGAGAGGACTGCAGATATGATTTTAAACCTAAGTTGCTGCTTATTTCTCACTCTTGAAAGGAATACTTCTTTGTGCAAGCAGTTGTTACAGCTCTGTTTTCAGCTAAAACTATTTTATATACTACTCTGTTTAGCTCCACATTCTGTTGTAATTGTACAGTTTTCTGATTTGTATTTCTGTCTTGAGACAGTAACTTTTTGAATGAAAATAAGCCTACCGCGAAAGAAAAGAAAACGATCAGTTAAAAACCAAGAGGGAATATTTGCAAATCATGTATCTGGCAAAGAACTACGTAGAGAACATATAAAAAAAAAATTGCAAACTCAGGAAGAAGGCGCTCAAGATCAGCATGAACGGTGCCAAGTCATACTGCTGGTATGTACCCTTGATGCAATGTGATCCACTTTTCTTCTGTGCTCTTCCTCTCCAAACTCCAGTCTACTTATGGAGGACAGTGGAAAAACCTAGGGGACATTCTACAAAACACACCTGTCCTGTACTCCTCAAATCTGCCCCAAACAAGGAACGTCGAAATACACTGTCACAAACAACAGGAAACTAAGGAGATGTGATAATTAAATGTAAAATGATAACCTGGATGGGATTCTGGAACAGCAAAAGTGAATTGCTGAAAACTAAGGAAATCTGAAGTGTGAACTTAATGTGTCAACATCGGCTCATTAATTGTGTCAAGTGTACCAAATTAAGGTAAGATGTTAATTATAGGGAAAACTAGGGTGGGAGTACATGCAAACTCTCTGTATTTGCATTTTTCTGTAAATCTAAATATAGTATAAATTTCGATTTTTTAAATTAAAATATATTAAAAAAAAATAAAACCTCTGGGGGGCCGGCGCTGTGGTGTAGTGGGTAAAGCCTCCATCTGCAGTGCCGGCATCCCATATGGGTGCCAGTTCGAGACCCGAATGCTCCACTTCCAATCCAGCTCTCTGCTGTGGCCCTGGAAAGCAGTAGTAGATAGCCCAAGTCCTTGGGGCCCTGCACCTGCAAGGGAGACCCGGAAGAAGGTCCTGGCTCCTGGCTTCGGATTGGCCCAACTCCCATTGTTTCGGCCATCTGGGGGAGTGAACCAGCAGATGGAAGACCTCTCTCTCTCTCTCTGCCTCTCCTCTCTCTGTATAACTCTGCCTTTCAAATAAAAAAATAAATCTTAAAAAAAACTCAACAAGAAGTAAACCAACAATCCAACTTTGTAAATGGTCAAAAACTGTAACAAACACCTCACCCAAGAGGATATATGGATGACAACTCAGTACATGAAAAGATGCCAGCATCATTAGTGATTAGGAGAACAAAACTTAAAATCATAATGAGCTACCACTAAATACCCATTGGAATGACCAAAAAAACAACAAAGCAAAAACAAACCTGTTAATACCAAATGTTGACAAGGATTTAGAATAGCTGAAATTTTTCTAATGGGAGTGCAAAGTTATATAGCCAGTCTGGAAAAAATCATTTAGTATTTTCCTATAAATTAAAACATATACTTAGCACGTGACCCAACAATTCCACTCCTATGTATTTAGAGAAGTGAAAACTTTATGTTCATTCCAAAACCTGTACATGAATGTTTATAGCAGCCCTAGTTATAGTCACCAAAAAAAAAATCCTGCCAACAGACAAAATTCTTTTTTAAAAAGATTTATTTATTTATTTGAAAGGCAGAGTTACAGAGAGAAACAGGGAAAGACAGAAAGAAAGATAGAGATCTTTCATCTGCTGGTTCACTCCCTAAATGCTTGTAATGACCAGGGCTGGGCCAGACCAAAGCCAGGAGCCAGGAGCTTCTGCCAGATCTCCCTTGTGTGTGCAGGAACCTAAGCACTTGGGCCATCTTCCTCTGCTTTCCCAGGCCACTATCAAGAAGCAGGATAAGTAAGTGGAGCAACTGGGATATGATTCAGTGGCCATATGGGATGCTGGCATCTCACGCAGGCAATGGTTTTACCTGCTACGTCACAATGCTGGCCCCGACAAATACCATTAAAGTGCCTAACTAGGCAGAAATTAAGTTTGGAATCGATATAATTTAATACTACTCAGCAATAAAAAGGCACACATTATTGATATGGACAACAACTTAGATGAGTCTCAAAAGTAACATGCTGAGTGAAAGCAGCCAGTCTCAAAAGGTTACAAACTTTATTATTCCCTTCATATTACATTTGGGAAAAGGAGAAAACTACTAGCAATTGAGAACACAGCCATTGTTATAGGTGAGGAATGTGCTGTGGCCACAAAAGGATAGCCAAGGTCATTTTAGGGGGTGATGGAATTGTTCTGTATCCTGATTGTGGTCATGGCTACATGAATTTACACTTGTTGTTATGGTTTATAGTACTATTCACTAGAAAAGTTATATTGTATGATCATTTTAAAAATGAAAGGCAAAATCAAAATGGCCTATAAGAATTATTTTCAACACTATATTAGTCCACTAATATAAAATACAAAAAGTCATTATTGGAACAAAAATATAGGTTGATGGTTGTCAGCGCATGGGGGTAGTGTAAGGGGTTGATTAGGAAGGACAGCATAAGGGAAGTTTTTGGGTTGATGGAACATTTCTGTACCTATACTACTGGCCATATAACTTGTGTCCATTTAACTAAATTCATAGAGCTCTACACCCCAAAAGAGTGAATTTTACTGTATATAAAATTAGAACATGGAAAAATATGCTTTTGTGAAATGAAAATGCAAGTCACTGGGAGAAAGCATGCAAAATGTATCCATCAAAGGACTTCTTTCTAGGAGTGGGGATTTGGTGTAGTGACTTAAGTTGTGGCTGGGGAGGCCTGTATCCCATTTCAGACCCCATATAGGAGTGCCTGGTCCCAGGTCTGGTTACTCTACTTCTGATCCAGCTTCCTGCCAATTCACTCACCGGGCAGTGACAATGGCTCAAGTACTTGGGTCCCTGCCACCCACATGGGAGACTCAGAAGGAGTTCTCAACTCCTGTCTTCAGCCTGGCTCAGCCCTGGCTACTTGGGAATTATGGGTGTGAACTAGTGATAGATGATATCTCTGTCTTCCAAACACAATAAAAATTAATAATAATTTGCAAAATGACTTCTTATGGGGAGGGTGCTGTGGTGTCACTGGTAAAGCTACCACTCATGATGCTGGCATCCTGAATGGGCATGAGCTTAAGTCCCAGCTGCTCTACTTCCTGTCCAGCTTCCTGCCAATGGCCTGAAAAAGCAGTGGAAGATGACCCGAGTCCTTGAAGCCCTACTCCCATGTAGGAGACCCAGCCCAGCTTTGGCCATTGCAGCCATCTGGGGAGTGAAACAACAGATGACAAATCTCTCTCTCTCTCTGTGATTCTGCATTTCAAATAAATAAATCTTTTTTAAAATGATTTCTTTCTAAAATATATAAATAATTTGGCCTAGTAGTTGAAATGCTGGTTAAGACAGTGACATCACATTCAATTCCTGGCTCCAGATTCCAATTCCAGCTTGCTGCAAATGTACACTCTAGGAGACGGCAGATGATGACTCAATACTTAGGTTCTTGCTACTCACATGGGAGACCTGGACTGAGTTTGCAACTCTTGGCTTTGGCCTTGTCCCAGTGCCAGCTGTGGTGGGCATTTGGGGAGTGAACCAGAAGATGGGGGGGGGCTCTCTCTCTCTCTCTCTCTCATTGTCTGTCTGTGTCTCTCTATGTGTGTCTCTGCCACTCAAATCCATATTTTTTTTAATGAGCTAATAATTTGAATCAATATTTAACTAAAAAGATACAAAATTGGGTGATAAACCTTATGAAATTAGATAGTGGTGATGGTTGCAAAACTTTGTAAATATACTTAAAAACACTGAATTGTTCACTTTTAAAGGGTAAATGTTATAGTATGTTAATTATACCTCAATGAAAAAGAAAATATCCAGATGGTAAACAAGCACATGAAAAGAGGTTCAACATCATTAGTCACTTAAGAAATAAAGTCTAAAGCCACAGTGAGATACCACTTCAAACCCACTAGAATGGCTAAAATTAAAATGACTGACAATATGAAGTATAGGTAAGAATGCAAACAAGTGGAAATCCCATACATTGCAAAACTGTTTGACAGTTTCACTATGATCCAGCCATTCTGTCCCTTAGGTATTATTAGAATGCTGTCTACAGTTCTGTGCAAACCATACCTTGAGTACTACCTGGGCCAGGCACATAATTTCTAATATTCCCACAAGTCTTTCATGAAATTTCATCCTTACGATATTGTCATTGATCTCTTTTTCTGACAAAAAAAAAAAAGATTTACTTACTTATTTGAAAGTCAGAGTTATAGAGGGAGAGATGGAAAGACAGAGAGCTCTTTCATCCTCTGGTTTACTCCCCAGATGGCTGAACCAGTCCAAAGCCAGGAGCTAGATGCTTCATCCAGGTCTCCCACACGGGTGCAGGGGCTCAAGGACTTGGGTCATTTTCTACTGCTTTTCCAGGCCACAGCAGAGAGCTGGACTGGAAGTGGAGCAGCCAGGCCTCAGACCTGCACCCATATGGGATGCCAGCACTGCAGGAGGTGGCTTTACACACTATGCCACAATGCTGGCCTCTGTCAGTGATTTCTTTCTTTTTTTTAAGTTTTTTTTGGTTTATTTTATTTCATTTAAAAATTTTTATTCATATAAAGGGAACAGATTTCATGTATTTCATAGGTACAATTCTAAGATAATCATACTTCACTCCCTTTCTCTCTCCATCAATCCTCCTACTTCCTTCCTTTCCTTTTTTCTTTAATTTCTGCAAAAACATAATTTAATCCACTCTGTAACCACAGGTTTAATTCACCACTAATCATAATACTCAAGTAGAGGTAGAAAGACCACAGTTTCACAGGGGTATAGACAAGGACTATTTTCCAATCCTTCCAGGATGTTCTTCAACATTGATGTCTCAATAAGAATCTTCCAGCTGTGTGTAACAGGAAAAGTGAAACATATTCATAAATAATATAGATGACATATTGTCTCTTGTAACCAAAAGATGAAGTGACCAAAGACTCTGGGTTTTTTCCAATCTTGATTTTCTGCCTTCAGCAATGCCCTTCTCTGTTCAAAGCTGGCTGTGTAACCATATGCTCACAAAATGCCCTCTGCATGCTTCGTTTCCTCATTCACATCCCGGAGGTAGCCATCTCCTCCAGACAGCTTTCGCCAAAGAAATTTCTTGCACAGAAGCTCCCAACAACCATCTGTTGGCCTCTTTAGATCAAATTAGTTTGTGTCAATATAGACTTGAATCTGGGGTTGAAGTCATTTCCTCTAAAAGCTGGGGGAGAGGAGATGGCTACCTGAATGAAAATCAGGGTACTGTCACCAAAGGGATAGGGAAACCAATAGTAGGTAGCTAAAAACAGCAAATGTCCACGTTCAATGGGAAACATCCAGATGGGATTTCAAGGCCATGGTCTAGAAAGACATGCTCATCCTCCCCACAGCATACACATCTGACAGGCCTGCCTACTTTGTTGCATCCCTGTATCACCTGATGCAGCTGTTTTCCCTTTGAGGGTTTGCAAGAGACCTCACAGTTTTTCCCTTGAGTTTTTCATCACTTGGATCAGTGTCTGTAGTCACTTCAGTTGCCCCTGTTTCCTCTTCTCACTGACTTAGGATTTCTTTTCCACATCTTGTGCAACATGGGAAAGAGCAAAGAGTCGCAGGTGAAAAGCTAGAGATTTAGCTGTGTGGCTTTCAATATAGCCCTTGCTTCCACTGGCTTCAGGTTGGTCTTATCTTTTTTTATAAATTACTCTCTTTTTAACTGTCTTCCGTAAGTACGTTCAGCCTTAAAATATAAGTAGATAGGGGTTGGCATCAACACTGTGGCATAGCGGGTAAAGCTGCCACCTGCAGTGCCAGCATCCCATATGGATGCCACTTCAAGTCCCGGCTGCTCCTCTTCCAATCCAGTTCTCTGCTAATGGCCTAGGAAAGCAGTAAAAGATGGCTCAAGTGCTTGGGGCCCCTGCAATCACGTGGGAGACCCAGATGGAGTTCCTAGCTCTGGACTTCAGCCAGGCCCAGTCCTGGCTTTCGCTGCCATTTGAGGAATGAACCAGAGAATGGAACAACACTGTGTGTGTGTGTCTCCCTTCCTTTCTGTAACTGTGCCTTTCAAATAAATTCTGTAAAAAAATATTGGTAGGTACATTTTAACATCAAAATAATGTACTCTCAACATACCCATGACTCCTGACACCCCTCAAAAGCCAACTCCTGAGTCTCCCAACATTTGATGTTTTGAAGTGAAGTTTTGCCTCCCGGGAGAATATGAATGACTTTCATTTTTTTATCATTGTTCTTGCTTTTGCATCTTATATGCCTTTTTGCTGCATCTCAGTAGTGTGGCCCAGTCAGACTGTGTCTACTCCTTCCCTTGAGCGGCTGGTATAGGGCTCCCTGAGAGCACTGGCAGTTCATTGCTCACAGTCCATGAGAGATTACATTGATTTCCCCACCAAGTGTCCAACAACTGGACTGATTTTTCATGTGAAATGACCAGGGTTTGGTAGAGGTGTTTTCAAAGCCAAGAGAACTCAGGACTCATCTAGTGACACCTGCCCTTTCTCTAGGCAAATATTCTTTCTTACAATTTAGAGTCCTAGAGAGGAGGCTTAAAAATCACCTGACACGGCTTCTGCATTCCCCTTTCCTTTTCTGAGATTTCCCAGGGATTGCAGAATCACACCTTCTGGAAATGCTATGCCACATGTGCAGACTCTTCCTTCCTGAAGAATTAGCAGGTACTATATATTTGCTGACTAAATGAATATTTGAATTAACAGAAATGAGCAGTTGTATGTCAAGTAAAAAATCAAGCTTTAAGATATATAATATTCCTTCTCTGTGAATAAAACCATACATTTGAATACACCTAGATGCATGTAAGTCTGGAATCACACACCAAAATTTAAATACTAGTTTATCCCTGACATTAGTTTATCCCTAAATTTAAATGGTTAAAATTTAGTACTTACATTTTACACCTATTATTTCTTGATTTATTTCTTCACTTCTTTCTCTTCTTTATTCTTTCTTGTTTTTTTGAAAAATTTTTATCTTTAAAAATAATGCTGGTTTTGATAATTTTACTATAGTTAAGAAATTTACCAAAAGGGAAGCTAAGTGAAGGATAAACAAGAACTCTCTATTTTTGCAACTTTTCTATAAATCTGAAGCTTTTTTAGATCAAGTGCATTGTCTTAATTTGCATTACTGCTATGAACATTTGTCCTAGTTAATTGGTCATTTATATTTTCTTCTCTATACATATTTTTACCCACTTTCTAATTGTATTATTGACTGTTGTAAACAATAGTCTGCACTTTACTTGCAGTTTCATTTTCTGTGGTTTCAGTTACCTGAGGTCAACTGTGCTCTGAGAATATTAAATGGAGAATTACAGATACAAAGAACTCCTAAGCTTTAAGTCATGCGCTATTCTGAAGTTTTGTACTTTCCTGCTCCATCCCACCCCGTCCCATCTGGGATGGGAATTATTCCTTTGTCCAGTGTATTCACATTGTATATGTTACTTACCCGTTTTTCACTTAGTTGTGTCTGGCTATCAGATCAACTGTCATAGCATTGCTGTGTTTATGTTCAAGAAACACTTATTATTTAACAATGGTCCCAAAGTCCAAAAGCAGTAATGCAAAGGGGCATCAGGGCACAAAACATGGGAGGACAGGCTAACTCTGCTCTATGTGGAATGCTGCTGGTCATATATGAAAAAACAGTCTGTGTAGGGTTTGGTACCATGGTTTCAAGTATCCACTGGGCATTTTGGAATATATCCCCTGTAGATAAGCAGAGACGACTGTACCAAAAATATTATATACATTGTGTCTTAAGGAAATTAGCCTCTTGTTTGTAACAAATATATATATATATATATATATATTCTTTTTTCGACAGGCAGAGTGGACAGTGAGAGAGAGAGAGACAGAGAGAAAGGTCTTCCTTTGCCATTGGTTCACCCTCCAATGGCCGCCACGGCCAGAGCCAGGTGCTTCTCCTGGTCTCCCATGGGGTGCAGGGCCCAACCACTTGGGCCATCCTCCACTGCACTCCCGGGCCATAGCAGAGAGCTGGCCTGGAAGAGGGGCAACTGGGACAGAATCCGGCGCCCCGACTGGGACTAGAACCTGGTGTGCCGGCGCCGCTAGGCGGAGGATTAGCCTGTTGAGCCACGGCGCCGGCGTAACAAATATATTTTCCAGTTTGTTTTTTTAATTTTTTGCGTGTGGTAGGTTTGTATGTGTATGTGTGTACAGATGTTTTTAACTGATGATTTTCTGCTGACTTATGGGTAGAAAATAGGGAATAGTAGTAGGAAAAATGGAATTAAGTTTTCAACAGTAACCAAAAACCACAGAATAGGGACACCATTTAATGGAAATGACTATCTCATTAACTTTTTTCTTTCCTCCATAATTTATTGAAAAATTTACATACAATAAAATTCATCCTTTTTGGTGTACAATTCTTTGAATTTTGACAAATGCATATACTCAAGTAACTACAATCATGATAAAGACCATTTTTCATTATTTAAATAAATCTCTTATGCTACCACTTTGTAGCCAAGGGTACTCAAAACTTTAACTTTTGACATCCACTGATTTTTTTTCCCCTCCATTAGTATTGCTTTGCTTCCCAGAGAATTACACAAACAGAATAACATAGTAAATAGTCTTTTGAGTCTGGCTTCTTCTTCGCAAAATGCATTCAAGATTTATCAAAGTTGTTGCATGTTTATTTCATTGGTATTTATTGCTGAGTAGGATTTCATTGTATGAATTTATCAGTGTCTATAGCTATGCACCAGTAGAAGGATATCCTCCAGTTTAATTTTCCTCCATTGATAGGGATTGTAGGCCTAGTAATGAGCACAGGTGAGAGTTTCCACCGAACAGGAAGTAGCTCCTTCTGAAAAGTGCAGCTTAGAAGGATGTCCCAGGGCAATATGTGCAAGAGGTTACAAGAAGATGATTCACTTCTTTTCCTTTCAACTATTTTTAACAGCAGAGAGTTAATCCTAAGTGAGCAGTATGTCAAAATAATAGGAGTTTTCCTGAGTATAGTCAGATGATATCCCCAGAGTACATCTGACAAATATTCCGGAAGCCAAGTCATTGCAAGAGTATTTAAGTTTTTTCTTTAAAATTTCAGATATATTGAAAGAAGTAAAAATTACTCCACAGAATACCACTTTAAAGTTATACAGAGTACAAGTCCCCTTTAGGTCTAATTCCACATCCAAAATGTTTACAACTTGATATGTACACCTTCGTTTTTCCCTAAATTTACTTTGAAATGTCTATATACACGATCACCTCATGTATATGAAAGTTTTTGCTTAAAAATGTATTCAGGTTAAACATTTATGCACATGGCTCTTTGACTTAATGAAAGATATTAAATATGAGTGCAGTCCAGAATATATTCACAGATATACTTCACTATGTTAATGGCTGCATAGTATTAGTATTACACCAAATTGATATGACTTCATTTATTCATTTTCCTACTAATGGACATTTGGGTTATATTCAACTTACTATTTTTATGACAGCTTTATTGAGATATAATTCATACACAATTCACTCATTTAAAGTGTATGATTCGGGGCAGTGTTGTGGTACAGATTAAACCACTGCCTGTATTTGAGGAGTAAACCAGCAGATAAAAGATCTCTCTTTTAAAAATTTTATCTAATTTACTTAAAAATTTGTTTATTGATTTGAAATTCAGAGTTAGAGAGAGAGAGGGAGGGAGATCTTCCATCTGCTTGTTCACTCTCCAGATGGCCGCAGTGGTCAGGGCTGGGCCAGGCCAAAGCCAGAAGTCAAGGGCTTCATCTAGGTGTCCCACATCAGTAGCAGGGGCCCAAACAACTTGGGCCATCTTCCGCTGGTTTCCCAGGCCACTAGCAGGGAACTGGATCAGAAGTGGAACAGCCAGGACCTGAACCAACACCCATATGGAATGCTGGCATTGCAGTCAGTGGCTTTACCTGCTATGCCACAACACCAGCCCCTTACTCTGCCTTTCACAAAAATAATAAAAATTGGGAAAAAAAATTAAACAAACAGAAAGCCTTTTAATGGCTTAATTTTCTACCCAAACATGGCTAAATTCTTCTGTCTGATTTTCAAGTTCTTGTAAAACCTTTTTACTATACCTATTCAGCCCAGCCTATCCTTTCTACTGTTCTTCCTCATAAATCACTACTTTTATTCACTGGTAGAGTGTGTATTCCAAAAATACTTCTGGTTCCTAACGTTCTTTCAGAGCCTTTTGCTCTGTCCTCAAAAAAAGTAGTTGTACAGCTTCTACAGATAACAATTGTTGTCAATGATACCTCAATAAAGCTGTGGGGAAAAAAAACCCAAAAACCACTGTCTACAATGCCAGTATCCCATATCAGAGCACCAGTTGGATTCCTGGCTGCTTTGCTTCCATTCCAGCTCCCTGATAATGTGATTCAGAAAGTGGTGGAAGGTTTGTCCAACTGCTTAGGCCCCTGCCACCCATGTGAGAGACTCATATGGAGTTCCAGGTGTTTGGCTTTGGCCTGGTCCATCCCCTAGCCATTGTAGCCATTTGGGGAGTGAACTGATCCATCCCCTAGCTATTGTAGCCATTTGGGGAGTGAACCAGCAGATGGAAGATCTTTCTGTCTCTACCTCTCTCTTGCTATGCCTTTCAAATAAACAAAAAATAAATATTTAAAAAAGCCAAAATAAAATGTACAATTCATGGTTTTTAGTATATTCAAATAGTTGTGTAATCATATTAAATTTCAGAACATTTTCTTCAACTTCTACAGAAACCTCATACACTTCAGCTATTACCCCTATCCCTTCCCATTCCCCCTATTCTGCCCAGTCCTAAGCACCCACTGATCTGTTTTCTGTTTGTCTATATATGCCAATTCCAGACACTTCACACAAGGGGGAAGAATATCGTCCTTTCTGACTGGCTTCCTTCATTGTGCATAGTCTTTAGCATATTTCATGTTGTAACATGTGTCACAAGTGTTCCCTGCTCTCCTCATTTTGCAACAATTTGTTAAGAATTTGTATTTTCTATTTGGTAGAATTCATCTAAGAAGCCACTGGAACCACGGCTTTTCTTTGTGGATATTATTTTTAAAATTTAGTTTTATTTATCTAAAAGACAGACAGACAAGGGAGAGACCGTCCATCTCCTGACTCACTCCCCAAAACCCTGCCATAGCCAAGGCTCGGCCAGGCTGAAACCAGGAGCCTGGAAGTCAATCTGGGTCCCCAATTTGTGTGGCAGGAATCCAAATACTAGAGCTATCATCTGCTGCCTCCCAGAGTGCTTGTTAGCAGGAAGCTGGAATCAGAAGCAGAGGTGGGACCCAAACCCAGGCACTCTGATGTGGGATGCGAGCATTTCAAGTTTTGTCTAATGCTACTAAATGCCTGCCTCTTTTGTGAGTATTCTAAAAATTACTCATTTACCCCATGTAATCACTATAGGTCTATTCAGATTTTCTATTTCTTTTTCAGTTGTTTTTAGTAGTTTGTCTTTCTTGGGATTTGTCCATTTCATCTGGATTATTTAATTTATTGACAGACAATTGTTCACAATGTTCCTTCATAATCCTTTTTATTTCTACAAGGTTGACAGTAATGTTCCCTCTTTCATTTCTGATTCTAGTAATTCGAGTGTCTTTTTGACTTGGTCAGAATAGCAATAGGTTTGCCAGTCTTGTTGATCTTTTTATAGAATCAATTTTTCATTGCTTTTTCTCCACTGTTTTTCTGTTCTCTGTTTATTTCCCATCTAATCTTTTCTATTTCCTTGCTTCTGCTTGTTCTAGATTTAATTAGATCTTCTTTTTCCAAGGCCTTAAGGTGTAGTATGAGGTGGTTGTTATATCATTTTTCTTCTTCTTAAGTAGGCATTTATAACTTCCCTCTAAACAATCGTTTAACTGCAACCTGTAAGCTTTGGTATATTCTATCTTCATTTTCATTCATTTCAAAGGATTTTCTAAATTCCTTTGTGATATCATTTTTGAATCTCTGATCATATATTTGTGTTTTCCAATTTTGTACTATCTAATGATTTCTTACTTCAATCCATGTGGTCACAGAACATACTTTATATGACTTCAGTTCACTCAGTTTTATTAAACTAGTTTATGGTTTAGCCTATATGGTCTGTCCTAGAGATGCTTCATATGCACTTGATAACATGTATTCAAGTGCTATTGGGTGGAATGTTCTATAGATGTCTTTAGATTTCGCTTATAGTGTTCTTCATGTACTCTATTTTCTCGTCTTCTGTATAGTTGTTATCGAAAATGGGTACTGAATATTCCAACTTTTTGTAGATGTGTCTATTTCTCCTTTCGTTTATTTCAGTTTTTTTCTTTATATATTTCAGGGCTTTGCTGTATGCATACATGTTTATAATTGTTACATCTTCCTCATGAATTGGTCATTTTATCAAGACAAAATGTCACTATTTAGCTTGATGGGTACTAGGGTATAGCTAGATAAGTTTAAGAAGTTCCAAGATTTTCTTGCACAGTAGGGCGACCACAGATAATGTTAATATAGTGCATATTTCTCTATGAAGAAAACCTGGAATACAGGATGTAGGATATTCTCACTATCAAGAAATATTAAAGGCTTGAAAAGATACATATATTTACCCTAATTGGACATATAAAATGTATACAAGTAATTAAAGATATCATGTCCCATAATTATGTACAATTTTTGTCTGTTAAAGTCTAAAAAATAAAAATTATTTTTGTTTTAAAGTCCACTTTGTCTGATGCCACTCCATTTTCTTATAATTCCTGTTTGCATGATACATTTGTTTCCCATTCTTTTACCTTCAATTTCTTCATATTTTTCAAACCTAAACTGTGTCTATGATAAATAACATAGTGTCTTGTTTTTTTTCTACTCTGACAATCTCTGCCTTTGATTGAATTGCTTACTCCAGTCACACTGTTCTTATTGCTGTGGAAAGATTTATGGCTGATACATTATTATTCATTTTCTATATGTCCCAAGTTTTGTTTCTCTGGTCTTCCTTTTGCTTTATTTTGCGTTGAGTATTTTCTAATGTGACATTTAAATTTCTTTCATAATACTTTTGTTTTTTTTAAAAGTTATTTCTTTAGTGGCTGTTCTAAGCCTTACAATATATATCTTAAATAAAATGAATTGGCTTCACATAGATACTAACTTAATTCCAATGATATATAGAAGTCTTATTCCTACATAAGTTCATTCCTTTATTTCAGTGTTTGGTATTATTGTTATATATATTATTTCCACACATAAGCCTAACAATATGAAGGATCCTCAAAAAGTGCATAGAAAATGAATATTATGAAAAAATTGTACATGGATTTCGGATTTTTGTACCAAATTTATATTTTAATTCTATTTTCCATAAACTTTTTGAAATCCTCTTGTACATTATTATAATTAATATAATTTTATGTCTTTTTAAAGAGGCTGGGAGAAGAAAGAAGAGCAAGGATATATTTATAGTTCTTATTTCCCATTTCCTGCTATCTTCATTTATTTCTGTGGATTTGACTTATCATCTAGTCATTTCTTTAATACAATACAGCATTTTTTCCACCCACCTCCTTTCCTGTTACTGGCAAGTATATCTCAGTTTTATATTTTGTAGACTAAACAATGCAGGTATATACATACTGCTTTATATATTTGTTTTTTTAATGAATTGATAAAGGAAAATACATTTAGGTTATTAGTTTTGCCTGTACTCTTTCTGTGTGTGTATATTCAAATTACTCTCTGAGGTCACCTGTTTTCAACCTGAAGAATTTCCTTTATTAGCTGCTGTTAGCAACAAATTTTATGAGTTTTTGATAATGCTACAATGTTTTATTTCACCTTCATTTTTGAAAAATGGTCTTCCTGTATATACTGTTCTTTCTGTATATACTGTTCTTGGTTGACAGTTGTTTTCTTTGAGCACTTTGAATGTTATACCACTGCCTCTGCCACTGTTTCTGATGAGAAATTAGCTGTTAATATTGTTGGAGTTCCTTGATAAGTAATGGTTCATTTTTCTTGTGTGGCTGTCAAGATTTTCCCTTTGTTTTTGGATTTCAGCATTTCTAATATGCTGTGTCTGTTTGTAGATTTCTTTTCATTTATCCTACTTGGGGTTTGCTGAGCTTTTAGAATGTGTAGATTAATGCTTCTCATCAGATTTGGAGCATTTATAGCCATTATTTCTTGGAAGATTTTTGCTCCTTTCTCTTCTTTTTTTCCTGGTACTCCCATTACTGGTGTCTCACAGGTTCTATACTATGTTCAATCTTATTCATTTATTTATATTCCTCAGCTTTAAAAATATAGCATCAGTTATTCCTCACAATCCAATTAGATAAGTAGTTATTATCCTCACTTTTACAAGATAACAGAGGTTCAGATTTGAGTGACTTTCCAAGTTCAAAGTAGTGAGTGTGGCTGTGAGTTTAAACACAGATCTGACTATAAAGTTAGTGGCATTTCCTTGACAGCACATTGTCTTTCTCTTCTCCAGCAACCATAAACAAACTACTGGAGGATTTGAGAATCACCGCTTCTCTTAGAGAATTCTTTCTTTCCATGTCCCTTTAGTGTTCTTTGTTAGTATGTTTCCCTTCCAAAATTCATACAGCTAATATTTAACATATATTAAACACATTTTTCAAAGTTTATTGCTTTAAATTCGATGATTACTCAATGGTAGCTAGTTTAAATGGCTGTGAGAACACACATATTTTGATCTAAAAGATTTCCTTAGAAAAATAGCTTTTGTGAAAACTGATAACTTAGTGGGGAAGCATTCATTAAATATGGTGACTGACTTATGAAACAACCCACTGTTACTGCTGCTAGTAACTTACCATATTTATTGATGCTTACGCCTAAACGTGTGCTCTTTTATTTACTAGGTGAATAAAATTAGGAAAAATGGGCTCTAGGAAATAAATATTTCAGTATTCAATAGCATTTTAAATTCGGTATATAGGAAATAGTCTTGAAAAATGGTAATTGTAGGGACAAATATTGAAGACCCTCACCAAATTATAAAGATTTTAAAAAATCCTCAGGAATAATTCTTTGTAATTTATCCTGAGAAAATAATACTTTTTGTACACCACCCTTCACATTCAGCATACCATACATTCTATATAGGCTTTCATTATATAAAATATTTTGTCCCAGTTGTCCCCACAAGATGAAAGCGAGTATCCCAAATAGTATTTTTTTCTCCATTAACTTCTCTTCTTCAACATCAAACAAATTTCTATCTATACAGAAATCCCAGATCCAAGACTGTGATGCAAGGAAGACCACCCAGGAAACATAATCTATTCTAGCTACCACTGGTTTTTGTAGTGCTATCTGTAGCAGATGACATGGGAGATGTAGGCTGCAGATCTGACTGTTGCTTTTTGTTCTTCCCAAATTCTATCACCAATATTTTCCCATGTAGTTTATATCCATTTACTAGATGCAATGCTTGATATGCTATCTCCTTATCTAAAAGAAAAAGAAAAAAAATCATCTTACATAGGGCTAAATAATTCAATTCTATTCTAAATCTAGTTTAACTTGTTTTGTTAAATGTAGGTTATCATGTGACTTTTATCATCTTTTCTATAATCTTCAATTTGTATTACTCACCAAGATTAAATTAATTGTTAGGCTTAATGACAATAAAAGTTCAAAATGGATATTTGAAAATGTCTCCTAATTCAAAGGCAGTTTGCTAAAGAAGGGTAAGCTGTAATTAATTAATTACACACACACACACACACACAAGCCTCTATCTTAGACAACAGATTATAGATACCATGAGAAGCAAATTTTCAAAGCAGCTAAGACGAGTAAGAACACTCGTGATGTTACTGGGAACACTTTGCTACTTTTTTCTTTCAGTGGGAGAGTGGTCATGGGACTCACTATTTGAATAAATTTAAGAAGCATATAGAAGCTTGAGGTGTAAGAATATATAGTGTATGGCAGGAGTACACAACTTAGAGGTCTCAAAGCCTGGATGTAGAAAATAAGGAAGTGGTATTTTATGGCTAGGAATCTGTGGAATCATAAGTGGATGATATCTTTAGATTAAACCAATTTTATTTTCATATATATACTACAAATTTTGTAATGTGTTTAGCTGCTATTAGAATCAGCAAAACAGTTTTACATTTTAAAAGTAGTTTATAAAGCCTTTTTATTACATAATTTGTCAATTATTGGACCTATTATGTGGGAGTCCAGGAAACTTTTTTTAAATTAAAAAGGGATCCTCACACTTGAGAAAACTAAAAACCACTTTTAAAGGGATCTATATATATTTCCTAGGATAAGAAAAATGATATGACTGTATGAAAACAAAGGAGGGGAATTTGGCAGTATGTATGTGTAACCACTTGCCTACACATAGATTAATAGGCTATTTATAAATGATGACAGTTTAGGGACAATGAAAGGTATAGATCCTACCCAGCCTCCCTCCAAAGATACATGGTTTGGTCTGTCATAGAAAATGAAATTCCTATATTATTCTTCCCTTGGATTAGAACACTGAAGTCATGTATAACATACAAACAATTATTCAGAAGAGTGTATCATCATCCACTAATTATGCATAATTAATGAATCAGCATATTAGCTTGCAGTCATTTATTCCTAAAAGAATAGGGCATAAGGCAAGTACATATGTTTTGATCAGAATACCAATATATTAATTAATGAATAATCTAATTATAACGTGGACAAGAAATACTATTTAAGCAAAGGGAAAGTGGATTTTGGTAGGGGAAGAAAGAAATGCCAAGGTTACAGAAACTTTGGGACATTGGGCTAAGGTGGTCATGCACTATTAGCAGGGAAGAAGGAGCACATAACGGGGGTAGAGGAACACTAGAAACAAACTTTTCTTATTTTCCTTCACTTTTTCTCATGTGTGATGGCAAAATCAAAGGGTTATAAATACATTAAAAGGGTTATAGGTACTCTCTAGTGAACTGATGCTACAACGAAGTAATTACATAGACGAAGCCACTTACTGGGAAAGGTGATAAAAGCCTGCCCCCTCATTCGCCCAGTCATCATTCGGAATTGAATTGGAGGTCCTTTTCTCTCCTGGAACCGAGCGAACAGCGAGATAAGATCTCTTTCAGTCACCCGAGGGCTAAGGTTCTTCAGGTATAACACCTAATACAAATTCAAAATCAACAGAAATATCACATAAGATAGGTAGCACAATTAGTTCCTTATAGTTTAGATAGAGGTTGTTGATTGAATACATTCATCTAATTTTACTTGTTCCAGGAAACTCTCTAAAACTATAGGGACTTAAACAAATACACACGCACACACACACATACACAAACACACACACCTACCAGCAGCAGCAGCAGCAGCAGCTAGGTTAGGAAGAACAAGAGAAAATGGCAATAGCAACAATATTTTTTTTTAATTTTTTTTTTTTTACTTTTTGACAGGCAGAGTGGACAGTGAGAGAGAGAGACAGAGAGAAAGGTCTTCCTTTGCCGTTGGTTCACCCTCCAATGGCCACCGCGGTAGGCGTGCTGCGGCCGGCGCACCGCGCTGATCCGATGGCAGGAGCCAGGTGCTTATCCTGGTCTCCCCTGGGGTACAGGGCCCAAGTACCTGGGTCATCGTCCACTGTACTCCCTGGCCACAGCAGAGAGCTGGCCTGGAAGAGGGGCAACCGGGACAGAATCCGGCGCCCCTACCGGGACTAGAACCCGGTGTGCCGGCGCCGCAAGGCGGAGGATTAGCCTAGTGAGCCGCGGCGCCGGCCGCAACAATATTTTGAAGGCTGAAAAATAATGATAGATAGAAACCAACCCAGTACACTCAAGAAAGCTGAATCTTAAACCAGCAGAGGAGAAAATCAAGAACCCACTCAGTTTCCACTCAAGAATCCTCAGGAATTGACAGCTCAGGTACTTTTGAAAATGGATATGAAGGGATGGGGTCAAAATAAGATGGGTAGGTTGAAGGCTGTTTAAAAGCCAATTGGGGCCGGCGCCGTGGCTTAACAGGCTAATCCTCCGCCTTGCGGCGCCGGCACACTGGGTTCTAGTCCCGGTCGGGGCGCCGGATTCTATCCCGGTTGCCCCTCTTCCAGGCCAGCTCTCTGCTATGGCCAGGGAAGGCAGTGGAGGGTGGCCCAAGTGCTTAGGCCCTGCACCCGCAAGGGAGACCAGGAGAAGTACCTGGCTCCTGGCTTCGGATCAGCGAGATGCGCCGGCCGCAGCGGCCATTGGAGGGTGAACCAACGGCAAAAAGGAAGACCTTTCTCTCTGTCTCTCTCTCTCACTACCCACTCTGTCTGTCAAAAAAAAAAAAGCCAATTGGATCTTTGGATATTCTTCCCTGAAATATACTACCGAGTGAATTCAAAAGCAACAGAATACACATTCTTCTTAGGCAAGCATGGAACATTTTTCAGGGTACAACGTATGCTAGGTCACCAAATGAGTTTGAAGAAATTTCAAAAGACTGAAATAAAACCAATTATCTCTTTTGACTACAATGGATTGAAAATAGAAATCGACAGTCAAAGAAAACTGGAAAATTACAAGTGTACAGAAAATAAACAATACATTGTTGTACAACTGATGAGTCAAAGAAGGAACCAAAAGGGGTGTTAGGAAATATCTTAAGAAAAATGATAATGAAAACACTACATACCAAATCTTACTGGATGTAACAAAAGCAATACTAAGAAGGAATTTTATAGTAATGAATGATTACATTAAGAATAAGAAAGATCTCAAGAAAACAACCTAACCATAGGCCTTAAGTTAGGGGAAAAAAGAATCAACTAAGACCAAGGTTAGCAGGTGAATGGAAATAATAAACATTAGAATAGAAATAAATGAAACAGGGAATATAAAAACAACAGAAAAACTCAACAAAATTGAGTTGGTTTTTTGAAAAGATTACTAATATTGGAAAAAAATCTAGCTAGACTAATTAAGAAGATCTGAGTAAACAAAACCAGAAGGGGGAGACATTATAATCAATGCCATATAAATAAAAGGAATATAAAAAACTATGACCGGCGCCATGGCTCAATAGGCTAATCTTCCGTCTGTGGCGCCGGCACACTGGGTTCTAGTCCCGGTCGGGGTGCCGGATTCTGCCCTGGTTGCCCCTCTTCCAGGCCAGCTCTCTGCTGTGGCCAGGGAGTGCAGTGGAGGATGGCCCAAGTGCTTGGGCCCTGCACCCCAGGGGAGACCAGGAGAAGCACCTGGCTCCTGCCTTCGGATCAGCGCAGTGGGCCAGCCGCAGCACGCCGGCCGCAGCGGCCACTGGAGGGTGAACCAATGGCAAAAGGAAGACCTTTCTCTCTGTCTCTCTCTCTCACTGTCGACCCTGCCTGTCAAAACAAAACAAAACAAAACTATGAACAATTATACATCAAATTAGATAGCCAAAACAAAATGGATAAATTCATAGAAGCTTACACAAGTTACCATGATTGAATCTTCAAGAAACAGAAAAGAAAGAATAAACCAATAATGAGTAAGGATATTGAATCAGTAATAATATTCTTTCTTTTCTTTTTTAAAATATTTTTTCACTGCTTAGTCTTTTAAGATTTATTTCTTTATTTATCTGAAAGGCAGAGTTGCAGAGAGTAAGAGGCAAAGAGAAAGAGAGGTATTCCATCCACTTGTTCACTCCTCAGATGGCCACAATGGCCAGAGCTGGGCTGATCCAAAGCCAGGAGCCAGGAACTTCCTCCGGGTCTCCCACATGGGTGCAAGAGCTGGCCCCAATAATATACTTTCAACAAAGAAAAACCCAAGACCAGATGGCTTCATTGGTGAATTCTTTTAAATATTTAATGGAAATCCTTCTTAAACGCTTCCAAAAAAACTGAAGAGGAAGGAACACTTCAAAACTCATTCCATCACACCATGAATATTCTGATCCAACTCAGATAACAACACTACAAGAAAAGCACAGTCTGGGGCCCACTGTGGTGCAATGGTAAAGCCACTGCCTGCAGTGCCAGCATCTCATTTGGGTGCCAGTTTGAGCCCTAGCTGCTCCACTTCTGATCCAGCTCTCTGCTATGGCCTGGGAAAGCAGTAGAAGATGACCAAAGTCCTTGGGCCCCTGCACCTATGTGGGAGACCTGGAAGAAGCTCCTGGCTTTGGATCAGCCCAGCTCCAGCTGTTACGGTCATTTGTGGAGTGAACCAGCAAATGGAAAACCTCTCTCTCTCTGCCTCTGCCTCTCTGTAACTTTACCTTTCAAATAAATAAATCAATCTTAAAAAAAAAACTTGTCCAAGAAAACATTACAAAAAATAAGAGAAAATTGAATTTCATTATCTTTAGCATCAATCAAGATAATTACATATTAAAAAAAAAGCATAGGCCAATGTCCTTGAGGAATATCGATGTAAGTATCTTAAAAAAGTACTAGCAAATCAAATTTATCAGAACATTAAATGGATCATACACCTTGACCTAGGGAGAATTACCCCTGGGATGAAAGAGGCTTCAACATACAAAGTCAACCAGTGTGTTACAATATATTAACAGAAAGATAAAAATCACATAATCGCCTCAATAAATGCAGACAAAGCACATGGCCAAATTCAACAGTGTAATATTAGTAATGTAATATTAGTCATATATGAAAAGCTCACAACCAAGAACATATTTAATGGTGAGGTGAAAACCTGAAAGTTTTTCCTGTAAGATCAGAAACAAGAGAAGATGCCTACTCTTGCCATGGCTATTCAGCACAGTACTGGAAGTTATAGCCACAGCAATTAGGCAATAAAAAAGTATAAATATCTCCATTCATAAATGAAATGATCATACATGAAGAAAATACTAAGGACTCAACAAAAATATTAGAACTAATACACAAATTCAGTAAAGTTACTGGATACAAAATTAACATAGAAAAATTACTTGTATTTGTATATACTAACAATGAGCACTATTAAGAAAAAGTTAAGACAACAATCTTATTTATAACCTCATTGATAAAAATATTGAGGAATGAACCTAATAACCAAGGAATGAAAGATCTGTACACTGAAAAATAAAAAAAAAATGTTGCTGAGAAAAATTAAAGGTTATACAAATAAGTGGAAAGATTCTGCGTTCATTGGTTAGAATATTTAATATTGTTAAGATTTAATGGTATTCAAATAGATTTACTGATTCAATGTTATCTCTATCAATGTCCTAATGGCATTTTTATAGAAATAGAAAAAAAAATCCTAAAATTCATAAATAACTGAAAATTATCTCAAACAGCCAAAAAAATATTGAGAAAGAACAAAGCTACAGGACTTACACTGCCCTATTTCAAAAGATATTACAAAGTTTCAGTAATCAAAAGAGTATGGTTCTGGCATAAAAACAGATACATAGACCAATGGAATAGACTAGGAAGTCTAGAGATAAACCCACATATCTACGATCAACAGATTTTATAGAAGTGTGCCAAGAATACACATTTGGGAAAACAGTTTCCACAAAGCATAAGAAAACTAGACAGTCACATACAAAATATGGAAATTGGACATTTATTTTATACTAAACACAAAAACCAACTAAAATGAATGAAAGATTTAAGTATAAGACCTGAAACACTGAAACTCCTAGAAGAAAATACAGAGTAGAAGCTTTTTGACATTGGTTTTCATGATGATTTCTTCAACATGACACCAAAAGCACATGCAGCAAAACAAAAACAGATAAGTGAAACTCTATGAAACTAGGGAGCTCTGCATATCCAAGGAAACAATGGCCTGAAAAGGAAACTTATGGAATAGGAGAAAAATATTTAAGAGGTTAATATCTAAAAAATATAAGGAATCCCTATAACTCAATAGCTAAAAAAATCACCTTATTAAAATATGGGCAAAAGATTTTAATAGGCAGTTCTCTACAAACATGAAAAGATGCATAGTCTTACTAATCAACAGGAAAATGTGAATCAAAACTACATTGCAGTGCTTGCTTTGGCAGCACATATACTAAAATTGGAAAACTACATTGCAGGGGTGGGGACGGGGATGGAGATGTTTGGGCTAGTGGTTCAGATGCTGGTTAGGATATCTGCATCCCACATTAGAGTGCCTAGTTCAACTCCTGTCTCTGGCTTATGATTCCAGCTTCCTGCTAATGTAAATGGTGGGAGACACCAGTGATGGCTCAAGTAGTTGGGTTCTTGCCACCCATGGGGGAGACCTGGATTTAGTTCTGAGTTCCTCGCTTTGATCCAGCCCATTCCCAGTCTCTGTGAGCATAGGGGGAGTGAAACAGTGGATGATAGCTTTCTCTATCTCTGCCTCTCAAATAAAATGAAATCACAATGAGGTATCACCTCATACTGATAGAATGGCATTATCGGGGCTGCTGCTGTGGCAAAGCAGGTAAAGCTGCCACCTACAGTGCCAGCATGCCATACGGATGCTGGTTCAAGACCTGGCTACTCCACTTCTGATCCAGCTCTAAGCTATGGCTTGGGAAAGCAGTGGAAGATGGCCCAAGTCCTTGGGCCTCTGCACACACATAGAAGACCTGGAAGAAGCTCCTGGCATCAGATCGGCGCAGCTCCGGCTGTTGTGGCCGTCTGGGGAGTGAACCAGCAGATGGAAGACCTCTCTCTCTCTTTCTCTCTCTGACTCTCCTTCTCTCTGTGTGTAACTGTTTCAAGTAAGGAAATAAATTTTTTTTAAGAAAAAAAGAATGGCATTATCAAAAAACCAGAAAATAACAAGTACTGATAAGAATATGGAGAAATTGGGACCTTTGTGCACTGTTGGGAATAGAAAATGGTACAGTCACTATAGAAAACAGTATTAAAGTTCCTCTGAAAATCAGAAATACAATTACCATACAATCCAATAATCTCACTTCTACCTATTTATCCAAGAGTCTTGAAATCAAGATCTTAAAGATATATACACAGACTCCCATGCTCATTGCTGCATTATTCATAATAGCCAAAATGTGGGAACAACCTAAATTTCTATTGGTGAATGAACAAAGTGGCATACACACACAATGAAATATTATTCATATTTTAAAAAGTACATCTTGTAATTGTCTACAACAAAGCTGAACCTTGATGTGCATATGTGAAATGAAGTAAGATAGTCCCAGAAGGACAGATATTGCACAATTCCACTTATATGAAGTATTTATCGTCAAATCCATCACAGCAAAAAGTAGAATGGTGGTTGCTAGGGACTTGGAAGTTGGGCAAATAAGGAGATGCTGTTCAATAGGTATAAAGTTTTAGTCATGCAAGATAAAAAAGTTTTATATAGATCTATTGTAAAGCAGTGTGCTTACAGTTAACATTGTACACCTAAAAATTTGTTTAAGAGGACAGACCTTGCATTTTTGAAACACCATAAAAAGAGAGAAGAGAAAAAAATGGTTCATATATTAACAAAGCATTAGTTATATCTGCTACAGCTTGAGAAACTAGGGAAGAATTAAGATATGAACAAAAACACAAAGAGCTAGAAAATAGAGCCCACTTAAATAACTATCACTGAAATACATGAATGAATATATTAAATACTGTAAACAAGTAGTAGAACCTTTGTGTCAAAATATTTAAACTTGGATATTTACATATTAACTTTTATGCATTTTGTACCTTAAAGGCAAAGGCATAGAATAACTGATTTGTGATTCACTTAGGTAATTTCAGGTGATCTTGAGTCTTTGCTCTCAAATACTCACCACGAAAGCATCAGAAAATTAATAACCACAGAAAGGGGTGTATGAAAATAGATTCCAGGCTGGCGCCACAGCTCAATAGGCTAATCCTCCACCTTGCAGCGCCAGCATACCGGGTTCTAGTCCCGGTCGGGGCGCCGGATTCTGTCCCGGTTGCCCCTCTTCCAGGCCAGCTCTCTGCTATGGCCCGGGAAGGCAGTGGAGGATGGCCCAAGTGCTTGGGCCCTGCACCCCATGGGAGACCAGGAGAAGCGCCTGGCTCCTGCCTTCGGATCAGCGCAGTGCGCCGGCCGCGGCGGCCATTGGAGGGTGAACCAATGGCAAAGGAAGACCTTTCTCTCTGTCTCTCTCTCTCACTGTCTACTCTGCCTGTCCAAAAAAAAAAATAGATTCCAAGGTTCTCATCAATTAGGAAACTTCCCTTTTAAAAGGGAACATTATAAAAAAATACAGAGAACTTTTGGTAAAAGTGGCTCTGCCAGATCTTGCTTCGACACATCATATATATATATATATATATATATATATATACATATATATATGTATATGTATATTTCAGAAAGTTTATGGAAATGCATATTATGAACTGATGGCTCCGATAGGTCTAAGAATCAAAGGGATCACACAAATAAGACAAGTGTCTGCTAATACTAACTGATAGAATCAAAAAGGGAGAGAAAGATCCAACATGGGAAATGGGATACACAGCAGACTCATAGAATGGCAGGCGTCCTAAACAACACTCTGGCCTCAGAATCAGCCCTTAAGGCATTCGGATCTGGCGGAAGAGCCCATGGGAGTATTGTAGGCATGGAAAGCCAAGACACCATGGAAAAGAAAAAAAAAAGAAGAAGACCTAAATGAAAGATCTCTGTGAGTAAGATCCCACTGGAAAGAAAGGGGCCATCAAAGAAGGAAGTACCTTTCTCTGAAGGGAGGAGAGAACTTCCACTTTGACTATGACCCTATCGGAATAAGATCAAAGTCAGCGAACTCTAAAGGCTTCCATAGCCCTGGCAACTCATGACTAGAGCCTAGGGAGATTACTGACGCCATGAACAGGAGTGTCAAATTGTTAAGTCAGCAACAGGAGTCACTGTGTACTTACATCCCATGTGGGATCTGTCCTTAATGTGTTATCTAATGTGCAGTGATGCTATAACTAGTACTGAAACAGTATTTTTACACTTTGTGTTTCTGCGTGGGTACAAACTGATGAAATCTTTACTAATTATATACTGAATCGATCTTCTGTATATAAAGATAATTGGAAATGAAAAAAAAAAAAAAACCCTGGTGTTAAATTGGAAATGGCATAGAAAATTAATTAATTTTTTAAAAAAAATATTATGTAGGATCTCTGTCTTTAATGTGCTGTACACTCTTATTTAATGCTATAACTGGTACTCCAACAGTATTTTTTTTTCACTATGTGTTGCTATATGGCGGCAAACTGTTGAAATCGTTACCTAATATATACTAAAGTGATCTTCTGTATATAAAGAGAATTGAAAATGAATCATGATGTGATTGGAAGGGGAGAGGGAGTGGGAAAGGGGAGGGTTGCAGGTGGGAGGGAAGTTTTGGGAGGGGGAAGCCATTGTAACCCATAAGCTGTACTTTGGAAATTTATATTCATCAAATAAAAGTTTAATTTAAAAAAAAAAAAGAAAACCTGTATATATTTCAACATTTTTATACCAAAATGAATGTATCTTTTAATTCTATTTTCCATGAACTTTTTGAAGTACCTGTGTACACATATGTCTACATCTACAATATATATTTATATATATGCATATACAAATACACACAAAGATATCGCCATGTATGTTCATACCTGTGAAACAAAAACAGTATCTCCAAGAATTAAGAGGATGAAGCTCTTCGTAGTATCCCTTTGCAATCAATGCACAGCATTGTTTCACATTTCAAACATTACATAAATGGTGTTGTTCTGTATGCATTATTCTGCAGCTAACTTTAAAAAAAACTTTTAAAATTGACTTTAAGCAGTTTTGCATTTACAGAAAAATTAAGACATTATACCAGAGACCTCCCATATGCCACTCACCCAATTTTCCCATTATTAATATCTTAAATTAGAATGTTACATTTGTTGAAATTAATAAGCCAATATGATGCATTACTATTAACTAATAGTTCATTTAAATTTCTCTAGATTTTAGTTAATGTCCTTTTTTCTATTTTAGGATACCATTCAGGTTACCATATTACATTAAATTGTCATGTGTCTTTAATCTCCTCTTGGTTATGGCAGTTTTTCAGATTTTTCGAGTTTTCCACAATCTTGACAGTTTTGAATATTAGCCACGTATTTTATAGGATCCTCCACTGTTAGAATTTCTCTGGTATTTTTCTCATGCTTACACTGGAGTTATGGGTTATTGGGAAGAAGATCACAGAGTGAAAACACACTTTTGATCACATCCTATTGAGCGTACATATTATCAACTTTGATTTATGACAGTTGATGTTGTCCTTGATCACCTGGCTGAGGAGTGACACTCTCACTCTTTGAGGAAGAGTATCTATATAAATTACTTGAAATTCTTTTTCTGGGGACATTTATCTCTTATTTATCTACTCAATCATCTATGAATGTCACACTCATGACTAATTGTTCTGTACTTTGGCTCACTATCCAACATTAATTTATTGAATTTGTTGAACAACATTGGTCATTGGAAGCTTTCAGTTGGCTCTTGTGTTCCTTTAACATACCTCAACAGTGTTTTTATGTTGCTGTTATTTTGGGCAGTTCCTTACTTTCTCGCACTACAAGATGCATAAGTCTCATCGTGTATACCTCCTGCTACCAGTACTAGAAGCAATCACTTCTTCAAGGAGTCCTAGTTCTTGTCATCAGATATAGTATCAGAAATCAATATGTCGATTCTGAGCAAGCTCATAATTACTGCAGTGTCCTATGATTTGGGATCTCTCAACTGACAGAGGAGAAAAATGTGCTAATACTAATAAAAATACTAACAAAAATGTGCTAATACTAATCTGTACATATACACAAATATGTTACATGTGTCCATCTATACCTATGTAAGTTAAACATGAGTTCATACTGGTGTCTCTAACTATAAAATCATTACCACATTGTCCATTCTAGCCTCCTCTTTTAGCTGTAAATTCAACAGTGAGAATCTGTCATTCATTTACTTAAATGTCTCATTCTATTACACATATATAGCAATATAAGCATTGTTAACCAGTATCCCCATGTGACATAAACTTATCAACTAGTATACAATGCTTACATGCTACTGTTCCTATGTCTCTAGTTGTCCAGACTCCATACACTTTCAAAAATACTTAGATCAGTACCTTTTCTCTCATTCCTTCAGTGAAGTTTTTTTTTTTTAATTTTGTAATACAGTTAGATTCTGTATGCCTTGTAATTTTTTTGTTGAAAGCTGAACATAATCTATTAAGTAATAGGAATTGAGCCAAATATGCTAGATTGTCAGCTGTTTTTGTGGTTTTTTGAGAGGCAGAGACCCAGTGAGAAAGTTCCTATATACTGATTCACTCCCTAAATGGCCTGGAATGGCCAGAGAGTTGAAGCTGGGAGCCTAGTACTCAACCCAAGTATCCCACATGGGTGGCAAGGACCGAATCACTTGAGTCATCACCATTTGCCTCCCAGAGTCAGCATTGGCAGGAAGCTGGAATCAGGAGCCAGAACTGGGTGTGCAATCTAGGTACTCTGATATATATAAGGACACTAAACCAGTGTCTTAACACTAGGCTAAATGCCCACGCCTAGCATAAGACTTCATGTTAATCTCTCCAAGAGTTGGGCTGTGCTTAATGCCTGCTCTAGCTGTAGTCAAAGGTTGTGATTTCTTCCACTATCTTTTTGTCTCCCTGGTTTCCTTTGGGTTTCCCTACAAACTCCTTAAACAAAGCCTGAATCTTGCAAGTCTTTTACCTACAACCCAGTTAGCACACTGAAGCCCTGTTGATTTGGAGGTAAGGTGTGAGGGAAAAGGACTCTGTAATGATTTAATCAAGTCTCAATCTTTTTGCAGATCTGTATCTCCAGCCTGTAACCTTCACAAGTGTTTCACAGCTTTTTTTTCCTATCTCTTTGAAGTAATACAGGAAAGCAAGAGGATTCTGGAGATTGGTAAGACTTTGGTAAAGTTGGGGCCAGCACTGTGGTATAGTGGGTAAAGCTGCCACCTGTGGCGCCAGCATCCCATATAGGCACCAGTTTGAGTCCTGGCTGCTTCACTGCCAATTAAGCTCCCTGCTAATGCACCTGGGATAGCAGTGGAAGATGGCCCAAATGCTTGGGCCCCTACACACATGTGGGAGACACAGAAGAAGCTCCTGGCTCTTGGCTTTGGATCAGCCCAGCTGTGGCCATTACAGCCATTTGGGGAGTGAACCAGCAGATGGAAGATTCTTTCTCTCTCTCTCTCTCTCTCTCTCTCTCACCCTGCCTTTCAAATAAATAAATAAATCTTTAAAAAAAAGACTTTGGTAAAGTTGCTGGCCTTGCTGAGTAGCCCTTGGTTGTGTGGAAAGCTGATTGTATCTCAAAATGATCACTTTGCATCTCCTCAGGCTAGAAATGGTATTTTTCCCTTAGCACTTTACCTAGAGAGCCCTTGGAAGGGTTCCTGAAAGTAAAAGTAATGAAAATGTGAGGGGTAGCTTAAGACTGCAGCTCCCAGGAGTTTGTCACTCCTATGCTAGTTTACATTCTACCTCAAGTAATTTGTTAAAGTTACTGCTTAAGCGTTCCTACCAGTTTATGGCTCCAGTGCCTTCTGCTCCCAACAGGCAGATCTGAGATGTAATTTTCTGTAATTGCTTGTCTCTCAAGATTTTGGGGTTGCAGTTTGCCCTGTTACTTCAATTTTCTAATGGATCCAAGAAGAGTCATTGAGTTTTAGTTTGTTCAGCTGTTTTTTTCTTGTTTTAAAATGGGAAGTTCTGACTTCCAAACATTTTATATGCTGGAGCTAAAATCAGAGGTGGGCAACTAGCTGTTTTTTATTTGAAATTAATGTTCATGATATTCATCCATATTGATACTTGTAATTCAATAATTTAAATTTTATCTACTGTATAGTATTCTATTTTATGAATATACCATGTTTTATTTTCCTACTGATGAACATACATGTTGCTTGCAAACAATGCTACAGCAAGCACCCTTGTAAAATCTCCTAATGTGTGTGTGCAAGAGTTTCTCTAAGACAGATATCTAGGTGTGAGACTGCTCACTTACAGTTTATAAGCATCTTCAATTTTACTAGATACTGCCATGAGGTTCATTTTTAGATTTGTTTTATGGGCCGGCACTGTGTTGTTACAGACAGGGCTGCTGCCTGCGATGCCAACATCCCAAATGGGGACCAGTTCAGGACCTGGCTGCTCCACTTTCAATCCAGTGCCCTGCTGATGTGCCTGGGAAGGCAGAGGAAGATGGCCCCTGCACCCATGTGGGAGACCCAGAAGTTTCTGGCTTCCCAGTTCTGGCCATTGTGGTCATTTGGGGAGTGAACCAGTGGATGGAGGATCTCTTTCCTTCTCTCTCTCCCTGTTACCCTGTATTTCAAATAAACAAGTCTTTTAAAAATTTGTTTTATTTGAAAAGCAGAGTGACAGAGCAAGGGGGAAAAGATAGACAGAGAAAGATATCTTCCATCTGCTGGTTCATTTCCTAAAGTGTACCACTGGGCAGCAGGGGCCCAAGTACTCAGGCCATCTTCTACTACTTTCCCAGGCACATTAGCAGGGGGCTAAATTAGAAGCAGAGCAGCTGGTACTTGAACTGATGCTCTAACATGAGATGCTGGCATCACAGGCACTGGCTTAACACTCTGTGCTACAATGCTGGCCCCTGTCATGATGTTCTTACAACTGGTTATATTCATTTATGTTCTCCCAGTGGTGTATCAGAATTTTTAATATTTGTATGTTCACCAGTAGTTAGCATTGTTAGGCCTTTAAGTGCAGGTCAACATACCAGTGTTAAAGGATATGTATCCTTGTGGTTTTATTTTATATTTCTCTAATTATAGTACTCATGAGATTTCTTAAGTTTATAAGCCATTCATGTTTGCACCTCTATGAATTGTCTGTTTATTGTCTGTATTCTAATCATTTTTTATTTGATTTGTTTTGCTTTTCTTATTTATTTGTAGGCAAGGGGTTTCTTAAAACAACTCAAAAGGCACAAACCAACAAATAAAATATTCATTATATGATAGCTTTAAAATAAAAGATCTGGGGCCAAAATTGTGGCAAAGTGGATTAAGCTGCCACCTGTGATGCTGGCATCCCATATGGGGGCCTGTTCAAGACCCAGCTGGTCCACTTCTGATCCAGCTCCCTGCTAATATGCCTAGGGAAAGCAGAATAAGATGGCCCAAGTCCTTGGGCCCCTGTACCTACATGGGAGAACCAGAAGAAGCTCCAGGCTCCAGGTTTCGGCCTGGCACAGCCCTGGTTGTTGTGGCCATTTGGGCAGTGAACCAGCAGATGGAAGCTCTCTATGTCCCTTCCCTCTCTCTAACTCTGCCTTTCAAGTACATACAAAATAAATCTTTAAAAAATAAATAAATAAAACGGCTGGCGCCGTGGCTCACTTGGCTAATCCTCCGCCTGCGGCGCCAGCACTCCAGGTTCTAGTCCAGGTTGGGGTGCCAGATTCTGTCCCGGTTGCTCCTCTTCCAGTCCAGCTCTCTGCTGTGGCCTGGGAAGGCAGTGGAGGATGGCCCAAGTGCTTGGTCCCTGCACCTGCATAGGAGACCAGGAGGAAGCACCTGGCTCCTGGCTTCAGATCGGTGCACACTGGCCGTGGTGGCCATTTGGGGGGTGAACCAATGCAAGGAAGACCTTTCTCTCTGTCTCTCTCTCTCACTGTCTAACTCTGCCTGTTAAAAAAAAAATGAAAGATTTTTACTCTATGAGACATCAAAAACAATGTTAAAATGATGAACCACTTACTGGGACAAAGTATTTGCTAAATAAACAGTAATGATTTGTGTCCAGAATTTAAAAGTATTATTTTAGGGGGCCTGGTGTTGTGGCATAGTGGGTTAAGCTACTGCCTATGACACCAGCATCCCAGATGGGCATTGGTTCAAGTCCTGGCTGCTTCACATCTGATCTACTCCCTGCTAATGCACCTGGGAAAACAGCAGAAGATGGCCTAAGTGCTTGGGCCCTTGGCACCCATATGGAAGACCAGGAAGGTGTTTCTGGCTCCTGGCTTTGACCTGGCCCAGCCCCAGCCGTTGCAGCCATTTGGGGAGTGTATCAGTAGATGGAAGACCTCTCTCTCTCTCCCCCTCTCACTCTCCCTCTCCCTCTCTCTTTGCCTTTCAAATAAATAAATCTTTTAAAAAAGTGATATATGATTTTTTTGAATAAATAGAAAAAATAGGCTGGCGCCGTGGTTTAACAGGCTAATCCTCCGCCTTGCAGTGCCGGCACACCGGGTTCTAGTCCCGGTTTGGGCGCCGGATTCTGTCCCGGTTGCCACTCTTCCAGGCCAGCTCTCTGCTGTGGCCAGGGAGTGCAGTGGAGGATGGCCCAAGTGCTTGGGCCCTGCACCCGCATGGGAGACTGGGAGAAGCGCCTGGCTCCTGGCTTCGGATCAGCACGATGAGCCGGCTGCAGCGGCCATTGGAGGGTGAACCAATGGCAAAAAGGAAGACCTTTCTCTCTGTCTCTCTCTCACTATCCACTCTGCCTGTCAAAAAACAAAACAAAACAAAACAAAATAATCAAAGGACAAAGGAGTAGAACAGTTAACTCACAGAGGATTGCTGAAAGCCTAATAAATTTATCAACACCTGCATAAGTTCACTGGAAATCAGGGACATGCAAATTAAAATAATGAGATACCTTTAAAATCTTCTAGGCAAAATAAAGTCTGATGATACAAAGTCTTAGCAAGCATGCAAAGAAGCTCTCTGAAATCCTGCTAAAAGTTGAAGATATGCACACCTAATATCTTAGTAATTCCACTCCTAGGGATACAATTTAGAATGGTGATTCTTAAAATATTATTATCAGACTAGCAGCATCTCCTGGGAACTTTCTGGAAATGCAAAGTTTCAAGCCCTACTCTAGATCTATGAAATCAAAAATTCTGGGAGTAGAGCCCAATAATCTGTATTTTTTTTTACTTTTTTATTGTATTTATTTGAGACAGAGAGAGGGAGGGAGGGAGAGAGCACGTGTGAGAGAACACTATCTTCCATTTACTAGGGATGGGCCAGGTCTCCCACATGGTGGCATGGACTCAACTACTTAAGTCATCACTTGTTGCCTCTCAGCATATGTACTAGAAGAAAGCTGGAATCAGGATTGGAGCTAGCATTCAAAGCCAGGAACTCAAATAGGCATCCCAACTGGCTTTTTAATTAACAGCTAGGCCAAATATCTGCCTCACAATGTGAGGTTTTTTTTTTTTTTTTTTTTTTTTACAGAGTTAGTGAGAGAGAGAGAGACAGAGAGAAAGGTCTTCCTTTTTCGTTGGTTCACCCTCTAATGGCCGCTGCAGCTGGCACGCGGCGCTGATCCGAAGCCAGGAGCCAGGTGCTTCCTCCTGGTCTCCCATGCGGGTGCAGGGCCCAAGGACTTGAGCCATCCTCCACTGCCTTCCCGGGGATACAGCAGAGAGCTGGACTAGAAGAGAAGCAACCGGGACAGAACCGGCGCCCCAACCGGGACTAGAACCTGGAGTACTGCCGCCGCAGGCAGAGGATTAGCCAAGTGAGCCGTGGTGCCGGCCCATAATGTGTTTTAATATGTCCCTTAGGTGATTCTGATACATACTACATATTTGAGAATCACTACAATAGAACAACACTTTCTCTCCCAACCTGAGAGCTACTGGAAGAACTGCATTTTACATTGTGGCCCACACATAAATCATATATATATATCACACAAGAAACAAAAGCTTTAAGAAAACAGTAATTACCCTCATTGTATGGAATGCACTTTGATAATTTCTATTCTATTTCATTTTTTAAAAACCTGCTGGTTGTGACCTACTAATTGTAACTTAATTTTTCTGTCTTAAAGAAACTCTTGCATGTGTACTAATGTTTGGTGCAGAATTATCTGTGATAGTAAATAATGGATGGGACAAATACTCAGGAAATTGGGCAAATGGATTATAGTATACTTCTACAATGGAACATTATATAGCTCTTCTAGCACTACACTAGAAATAAATTTCAAAACATTACATATACTGAGCCAAAATAGCAAGTCTTAGAAGGATATTTAGTTTCAAAATGTGCACAACACTATTATAAATACAGAGGCTCCTCAGCTTCCAGTAGGGTTATGACAGGATAAACCCATTGTAAATCAAAAATACCAGAAGTCAAAAATGCATTTGATACATCTAACCTACCAAACATTAAAGTTTAGCAACACAGCACACTGTAGAGTATTGGTTGTTTACCCTCAAGATCACATGGCTGACCAGGAGCTGGGGCTCACTGCCACTGCCCAGCATCACCAGGGAGTATCATGCTGCATATCATTATACCCTGGAAAAGACCAAAATTCAAAATCCAAAGTACAATTTCTACTAAATGCATGTTCCTTTTGCACCATCGTAAAGTCCAAAAACTGTAAGCTGATTTATTTTGTAATTTGGGGTTGTCTGTATAGGCAGATGTAGTAAAAAATATAAAAATGTGCATGGTAATGGCAAATAGCAAATTCAGGAGAGTGGTTACATCTGGAAAGGAGAAAGAAGAGGATTGGTGAGGAATACATGGAAGTCTCCAGGTACATCTATAATGCTTTACTATTTTTTAAATTAAGGAAATATGGAAACCATTAAGAATTGATAAAGATGGCTGGCTAGTTACACAGGTGTCTGCCATATTATCTTACATAACTTTTGGCATATTAGTAATATTTCATAATAAGAAGTAAAAAAATCCTTCTATACTTGAACTATCAGGAAGAATACATTAGAAATTCTATCACCCAAAGGAAGCTGCTTTAATATCTCTTATCTATCATGGCTTTTTAGAAAAATTCAGAGAGGATCAGAAACAGACATTATTTTTTGTTTTGTTTTTTAAAATTAGATAAAACGAAGTATATGTTCTAGGCTTATGTTGCTTCTTTGGATGACATAGTGATGAAGTTTTCCATTCCAGATGTAACATATGAGGGAGTCTTCAAAAAGTTCATGGAAAATACAGATTATCTTTTAATTCCATTTGACATGAATTGTTTGAAGTATCCTAATACAGCATGAATATCAAATTATTTGATCAAAGATTATTTACGATTACTTGGTTATGTTTGTCAATTTTTAAAGTCTTAGAGGACCTGTGTTTTCACTCTGATGCCCTGCCAATGCAATTGAAATCATATGTCATATGAATGCAAGGTGGAGCATCCTGAAGAGAAAACCTGTGTTAACAGTAAACACTTCTCACAACCAAGGTCAATTATTTACTGATTAATTCCAGAAGCATCATGGCTACCAATCATGGTGGTCCTACGAATACTGCTTAATTATTACAAGGAAGTCAGAAGTTACTTTTCTATTAATTCAGGATTTTTTAGTAGGTCTGGATGAGTGTCATCAGGATATTTAAAATTCTAAAGGTAGTTCAGGAAGTTAGAAAAGCACAAAGAACATCATAGAAAATATGCTACTTATATGGTATGCAGAGAATGAATAGTCAAGGTCAAGGACAAACACAATCACTGTGCCTATGTCATGATTCTTTGGTAAAACCAAAGGTAATTTAAAAAGTATTACTTTAAGTAGAAGTAAATAAAAATGAAAACAACTCATGTTGTTTTTCTTGGTTTGGCCTATACCTTGTTTGGCTCCCCTGGATTATATGAAGAAAACATAGGAATTTTTCGGATTTCTTCCTCTGACAAACGATTTCTCTGGATCTCATCTTCTGGGACAAATTCTATTGGCTGCGTCAGCTTCTTAGGCGAAAAATCAATAACTTTTGCCACATGGAGACCTGGACCTTTACCCTGTGCTGCCTGTTTTCCCTCGTCCTCGAGTAATGATGGGTTCTCAGCTGTGCCACTATCTCCCACTGATGAAGCTGAGATCAGTGAGTGGGAAGCAAAGGGTTCACCTCTCATAAGTTGGAACTCTTCAAGACGTTTTTTCATTATCATCTCTTGGTAAAAATTTTCCAGGTTGTTCATGGGATCACCTTTGTTCTTCTTATGGGGTTCATCTGGATTAAGACAAAGAGATAGGGAAGTTCTACAAAACCTACCAATACAGCCTTTGACAAATTAATAAAAATTAAATCCTGTATCACATATATAGAAACTTCTAGGGCAAATCTTCACAACCTGTGACAAATGAGAATAGTATGTAGCTAGCTACTTCTTGCAGTACATCTCAAGAAAGGCCAGAACTATGGTGAGGCAAGAAAGACACCTGGGCCTTTCAGGGTCATGCAAGTACCAGGGTATTTCAGAAAGTCCATAGGAAATGGAATTAAGATGTTTATTTTGGCATAAAAATTGTTGAAATTCAGGCACACAAGGGGTCTTCAAAAAGTTTATAAAAATACATAGTATGACAAAACTATGCATGGATTTAAAAATTTTTTGTGTCCCCCAAAATCATTTAATTCCATTTTTTACATGAATTTTTTGAATTATCCTCTTACAAGCACCTGGAACTGCTAAGGACATTTTAAAAATATAACCAGGATGGCAACATCATACTTCACAAAATTAATAATAATTCTTTAGTATTGCCTAACTTTAAGCTCATAATCAAATTCCCCTGATTATCTCAAAGATAGTTTTTATATTTGGTTATTCAATTTATTCAATTTCAATTGGGATTTAAACTGGTCTTTGGCTGTTATTATCTCTTAAATCTCTTTCTCCTTTATTCTAAAAGTGTCCTCCCTTCCCACACCTCCAGCTCATCTCCTACCCCATACATTTATTAGAGAAACCAAATTTGTTCTATGAACAAGTGGATATTATGAGTTGTTTCTTAATGGTAATGTTTAACTTATTCCTCAATCTCCTATTTCTTGGCCATTAAATCTCAAACTATTCAAGTTAATATAGTAGCCACTGGCCACATATGTCTATTTAAATTACTTTTTAAATATCAGTTCCTCAAACTTAGCACATTTCAAGTGCTCAACAGCCACATGTGTCTAGTGGATACCACACTGGACAGCAGAAATAGACTATTTATGTCACTGTAGAAAGTTGCACTGGACAGTGATGATCTATAGGTTCAGTAGTTTTAGGCAAGAATCCTTCATAGATGTGAACTTTCTATTGCATCATGTCATAAGGTGCATCGTGTTTGAAGGTCACATTTTTAATGATGCTGAAATTGGTAAGTGGATTCAAGTGGCATTACTCTCATCATTCCATTATTAAATTCTTCTATTCATCTCTAACCTAAGGGATTTTACATCCACGAGTGATCATTATCAAGATCTATTAATTTATTAGAAGTTGAAAGATGGAGCATTTCTAATTCTATTATTTCTTTTATATTTATTGTGTGGAACTCTATAGTGAACTTACCGTCATCAACTACTTGACTTCTCTTATACAGGAAAGGTAGGAAAAATGTTGATTTTTTTTCCTCCATTATGTACCAATTATGAAAAAAATGAGTTAGTACCTTAGAAATGTCCAATGGTTATCAATATTTTAGTATGAGAATATGTATTTTCACATATTTCATGTGTTTCAATTAAATGTAATAATTCCTTTCAGTGGTCAAATTACTTAGGATCAGTGGAATCCCCTTCAAATCGCCTGCTGTATAGTTTAATGACTTCCTGGCACAGCAAGATATCCTACGTTAATCTCACACAAACCCAAATCTGTTATATTATCTCCAAGTATCTCTCATTCCTTCTAGTGAGAAGTGATAGTTAGAAACTACAGTGTGTTGCTAGGTATGCTCACTACTGTTGAGTTATTGTTCCTAGGCCTTCTGATTGAACAGAATCAGTACATTTTTAGGAGATTATGATGCCATATTGGTATTTTCAATTCAAATATAAGTTTGCAAGTTTTCTACTTAAACATCTTGATGTTAAACTTACATCTCTTTCCTTATATGCTTAAAATAGTGGCTCCTAATATTAGCAAAATTATTTATTAGCTTCTTTCTACAATACACTTAAAGAATTTTAATATATCAATAACAATACTGTTGTGACTCTCAACAATAAAACCACTGAATGCAGTTTTATATTTCTTTGCAGTTACTTTTGCCCTTAGAATATATCCTATTAGAAATATACAACTATTGTTTTAAAGTCACTATAAGTAACTGATTTCTCTGTAGGTTATGCTACCAACTTTATAATTAGGTTCATTTGCTTCAGGTTGTTTTGGAATTTCAGGGATTGATTATTTTTCCTTTTTGATTAAATGTTTAATTATGTAAAACATTTACATGGATCTAAAGTGAAAACTTTCATACAGTACCTTAACAGAAGTCTCACTTCCATCTCTGTCCCCTTCATCCCATTCCCTTCCTTCCCCATAAATAATATTTTTATTAGGTTTGGTTTATGGTTCCATTGTTTCTTTTTGAAAATATAAGCAAATAAGCATATATATACACACACACACACACATATAATTGATTAGTTACATTCCTCTCCTACATAAAAGGCAACTCATAAACACTGTTATACAACTTACAATTTTGCATTTAACAATGTATTCTGTAGATAATTTCATATTAATATGTAGAGCTCTTCTTTCTTCTTGTAGCTGTATTGTACTCCATTGTGTGGATGTAAATAGTTTACTCAACTACTCCCCTACTGATATACTTTGGTCTTATGCTATTATGAATAATGCTCTGATAAACAACACTGTGCATACGCAATTTGGCATTTTTCCAGTATAGCTCAGAAATATACTGTAAGAAGTGGAATAGCTGAGACAAATGGTAAATGTATATGTAATTTCTCTGTATATTGCTAAATTTCACTCTGTAGGAGTCATATTATTCTGTATTTCCACCAGCAAGGCATAAGAGTATTTAGAAAGTATTTTTTAAGATCCCCCCAAAAAATCCAAAAAAAGCACTAAACATTACAGAAAAGATAGGTAAATTCAACTACATTGAGAATGTGTGTTCCTCAAAAACGTCATAGAGATGGGGGAAAAGGTCACAGAATACAAACAGGTATTTGCTACACAAATAACTATTAGAGAATGTGAATACAGACTATATATCATATTACATATCATTACATATTACAAATCATTAAGAAAACGATGGACAACCACCAGGAAATGTACAAAAAGATTGAAGAGATATTCCACAAAGCTAATAAATGTAGGCAAAAGTCACTAGCCATATTAGGATTCAGGAAGCTAAATTAAAAAGGGAATGAGATACTAAAAGAAAATCAATATATTGGCAAAGATGAAAAAGAATATCAATACCACATGTAAGACATTATTTCAAAAAGAGGAAGGAAAATAGAATTAAAAGTTAAATTTATTTTGGTGTAAAACATTTTTTTGGATTTCTTTTTTATAGAAAACTTTCATTTAATAAATATAAATTTCGAAAGTAGAACTTTTAGATTATAGCAGTTCTTCCCCCCATAACTACCTTCCCACCCGCAAACCATTTCATCTCCTACTCCCTTTCCCATCCTACTCTTCATTAAGATCCATTTTTAATTATCTTTATATACAGAAGATCAGCTCTATACTAAGTAAAGATTTGAACACTTAGTGCAAAACATTTTTAAAGTTAATAAATATGAGGGATCTTCAAAAAGTTTGTGGAAAAAACACATACTATGAAAAATGTACATGTAGATTTCAAGATTTTTACACCAAAATAAACTTAACTTTAATTCCATTTTCCCATGATCTTTTTGAAATATCCTTGTGTTGTAAGGTTATAGAGCAAGTAGAACTGGGTAAATATACTAATGTATATTCTCAAAAATATGTATTTGGTGACCAATATGAGCCAGGCAATATCCTAGGTTATAGAAATAGATCAATAAAGATCTCTATTTTCACAGAGCTAGTGAATTATATGTTAGGTTATGAATGATATGAAAAAGAAAAAAATAGAGTACAGTAAAACTGGAAGAACTAGGAGGTAATAGTGATGATCACTGCAATTTTTATGTTGATCTGGATAGGCCTCATTGATTAGGTGACATCTGAGTGAAGATCTGAATTAAAGTAAGCAACCTATTATGTGAATAACAAAGTAAGGGCCCAAAGTGGTAGAATGTTTCAAAAAATTTAAAGATTGAAAGCATACAAAGTATGTTCTCTGACCACAATGGAATAAACTTATTGACTCATTAACATAAAAAGCATTAGAAAACACAAATATCTAGAAATTAAACAACACATAAATAAACCAAGATCAAAGAACTCTCAAAGGACATTTAAAATATTTTTAACTGCATGAAAATGAAAATGCAACTTACCAAAATGTATGGATGTAGCTAAAACAGTGCTCAGAGAGAAATGGATAGAGCTAACTCTATCAGAAAAGAAGAATGTTTTTCAAATTTATAACCTGAGCTTCTAAGTTAGGAAACTAGAGAAAGAGTAAACTAAACACAAAGCAAGCAGAAGAAAATAAGTAATAAATATCAGATAATGAATCAATCCAACAGAAAAAAAAGAAAAGAAAATCAACAAAACCAAAACCTGGTTCTTTGAAGAGTTTAAACAAATATCAAGGGGCCAGCGATGTGGCGTAGAGGGTAGAGCTGCCATATGAAGTGCTGGCATCCCATATGGGCACCAGTTCGAGTCCCAGTTTCTCCTCTTCTGATCCAGCTCTCTGCTAATGGCCTGGGAAAGCAGTAGTAAATGTTTCAAGTCCTTGTCCTCCATTGCTTTAAACACTCAATGAAATCCCAATCAAAATCATATAAAAGTGTGTGTGTGTGAGATTTGATAAACTGATTCTAAAATTTCTGTGGAAAGGCAAAATGTCAAAAGCAACAAAATACTTTTGAAGAACGACAAAGTATAAATAATTGTTCTTTTACTGTACCAGATATCAAAACATTATAAAGCTAGACCATATGGTATTGATTACAGAATAGTTCCAAAAATCAAAGAACAAAAGAGAGAATTCGGAAAATTATTCAACCATATATGAACACACAGTATATGACAGAGGTAGCAATGCAATAACAGCTCAGGGACAAAATTTTCATTATATGACATTGTGAATACATGAATACATGAAGTAAAAGAAACTGGAACCCTATGTTTTACCACATACATAAAACAATTCCAGGTACATTAAAGACTTAAATGTAAAAGACAAAAATCATCAAGCTTTTAGAATAAAGAACGGTATCTTCCTGTACTAATGGTAGGGAGAGTTTTATTAATCAAACCACAAAAGCACCAAGTATAAAGGGAAAATTAGTAACCTGTACTCACTACATAAAAATGAAAAACTTAGTTCATCAAAAGATACCATAAAAGCAATGAAATTATAAGCCATGGAATGGGAATAGCCATTTTCAAGACACAACCAAGAAAGAATAAGTATCTACAACAATAGAGAACTTGTACAAATGTATAAGAAAATGAATATAAGATTAGAAAAGAGAGTTGGAGATAGAATATTCAGGATATATAATCCCAATACTTTCCTAAAATATCAATGTTCTGAAAGACACACACACACACACACTCACAAACTCGCTCTCGCTCTCTCTCTGCAGGGGAACAGTTCTAAAGAAAACTAAATGCAAATTTGTGATCTCTCATTATATCCTGGATTTAAAATTGAGAAATCTGATTGCAAATTTTATGAGGGGCCTTCAAAAAGTTCATGGAAAAAGAATATTATGAAAAAAACTATGCATGGATTTCAAACTATTTTGCATCAATTCAAAATTATTGGGCCGGAGCCATGGCTCACTTGGTTAACCCTCCGCCTGTGGCGCTGGCATCCCATAGGGGTGCCGGGTTCTAGTCCCAATTGCTCCTCTTCCAGTCCAGCTCTCTGATAGCCCAAGTGTGTGGTCCCCTGCACCCACATAGGAGGCTCCTGGCTTCGGATCAGCACAGTGCCGGCCGTTGCAGCCATTTGCGGAGTGAACCAACGGAGGGAAGACCTTTCTCTCTCTCTCCCTCTCTCTCTCTCTCTTACTGTCTGTAACTCTACTTGTCAAATAAAAAAATAAATAAATAAACCTTATTTTTTAATTCTATTTTCTGAAAACTTTTTGAAGTCTCTTCATATATTAGATAATATTAGAGTCACAATGTTAAATTTCTTAGGAGTCAACATAAAATTGCCATTACATAGAAGAATGTTCTTCGGGAATATATAGTGAAGTAATTAGCAATAAAAATTCATTATGTCTGACAAGTATTTCACACAGTTTAACAATAAACTATATATACACATGCTTACATGGAGGACTGCAGATTAAGCAAACATGGCAAAATGTCAATAGTTAGTGGATATAAATGAGGGCATGGGTTCATTTCAATTTTTCTCAAGATAAAAGGTTGAGAAAAATAATTTGACAAAGGGATACAAATATTCAAAGTAATAAAATGAATGTTAAGTATTAATAAAGGGAAAAACAAACACAATGAAATGTAATCAAATGCTGAGGAGACTGGAGTCTAACAATACCAGTGTAGACAGTTATGGAGCAACCTGAAAAATTCCTACCTGGTTGGTAGGATTTTAGCTAGGAGAAATCCCTTCCGAAATTATCCAGGGGCTGGTGCTGTAGCGTAGCAGGTAAAGCTGCTCCCTGTAGTGCCAGCATCCCATATGGGCACTGGTTCCAGTCCTAGCTACTCCACTTCCAATCCAGCTCTCTGCTATGGCCTGGGAAAGCAGTAGAAGATGGCCCAAATCCTTGGGCTCCTGCACCCATGTGGGAGACCTGGAGGGAGCTTCTGGCTCCTGGCTTCAGATCGGCGCAGCTCCAGCTGTTGCGGCCAATTGGGGAGTGAACCAGCAGATGGAAGACCTCTCTCTCTCTCTCTGCCTTTCCTTCTCTCTGTGTGTAACTCTGACTTTCAAGTAAATAATAATAAATAAAAAAATAAGTAATAAAAAAGAAATTCATTATCTATTAATATTGACTATGTATGAACATTTTATTCTCAATGCCACTCCTGGGTATATACCCTGAGAATCTTCTACACATGTATCCCAAGACACATATACAAGAATGATCACAATAGCAGATTTAACCCTCCAAATGAGAACAATCTAAACGTCCCACTACATTAGAATGGATACATACATTGTGGTATGTTCATATAAAGAAACAGTACATGTCAATGAAAATAAATGAATTATGGCTATACATAGAAATACTAATGAATATCACAAATACATTAAGTAGAAAAGGAAGAGCTAACAGAATAAATTGAGTACATTCATTGATATAATGCTTAAACACAGACAAGGTTAAACACTGTCTAGTGCTAGATGTGTGAGCTGTAAAAAGAAAAAGAAAAGCAAGGAAATTATTATCATGAGTAAGGGAAGTGGTTATACTGGATGGGGAGGGGGTTATTTGTGAGGGGCATGCAGAGGCTTTTAGCATATTGGCAATGCTCTATTTCTTGATCTAACTAAACATGTACTATGTTTTAAGTGCTCTTCAATACAGTCCATAGTTTGTAAAAAAGTGAATGAGAGGTGAGGAAGTAACAATTCATGAATGAACTGGTTTGAAAAGTAACCCCTTAAAATTCATGTCTATCTGGAGCCTCAGATCATGACCTTATTTGGAAATGGGGTATCTTTCAATATAGTTAGTTAAGATAGGCCCTAAGTTCAATGACTGGTGTTTATATAAAAAGGCAAGGCTAAACAGACACAGTCACACAGGAAGAATGTCATGTGATGATAGAGGCAGAAATAGGAGAACTGCATCTAAGAATCAAGGACAGTCAGAAAACATCAGAAGCTAGGAGAAACACGTAAAACAGAACAGATTCTCCTTCAGAGCCCCAGTAAGAAGCAACCTTGCTAACACCTTGATTTTGTACTTCTAGCCTCCACAACTACGAGAGAATACATTTCTGTAGTTTTAAGTCACTCAATCTGTGGAACTTTGTTGTGGCAGCTGTAGGAAACTAATACAGATGTTAGTATTGGGAAATAGGATGCTGCTGTAACAAGTGCTTAAAACTGTGAAATTGGCTTTGGAATTGGGTAATGGGTACAGACTGGAAGAATTTTGAGGTGCTTGACAGCAAAAGCCCATACTGTCTTGAGGAGACTGTTGGGTAGAAATATGGATGTTAAATGTAATCCTGGTTACAACTCAGAAGGAAGTGAGGAAACAGTGGAGAATGCTTCTATCCTCTTAGCATATACACACACAGACACACACACATGCACATACACACATTTCTATATGTATCATGAACAAAATGTTGCTAGAGATATGATCATTAAAGTTGCTTCTGGAGTGGCCTTAGCAAGAAACTATGAACATGTTATTGGACATGGAGGAAAGGCAATCTTTGCTATAAAGTGGCAGAAACTTGGCTAACTTGAATTCTGCTGTTGGGAGAAAAACCTAAAAATTATAAATTATTAATAATTATTGGGGCCAGCGCTGTGGTGCAGCAGGTTAACGCCCTGGCCTGAAGTGCCAGCATCTCATATGGATGCTGGTTCGAGTCCTGGCTGCTCCATTTCCAATCAAGCTCTTTGCTATGGCCTGGGAAAGCAGTGGAAGATGGCCCAAGTGCTTGGGCCCCTGCACTCACGTGGGAGACCCGGAGGAGGCTCCTAGACCTGGAGCAGGCTCCTGGCTCCTGGCTTCAGATCAGCACAGCTCCGGCCATTGTGGCCAACTGGGGAGTGAACCAGTAGATGGAAGACTTCTCTCTTTCTCTGCCTCTCCTCTCTCTGTGTAACTCTGACTTTCAAATAAATAAATAAATCTTTCAACAAAGTATTAATAATTATTTGTCTTAATTAATAATAATTAAAATTATTAAGTGGTCAACTTGGATATTTAACTCATATTTCCAAACAAAGTATGGAAGCTGGTCTCTCCAGATGCTTATAATAAAATGAGTGAGCAAAGAGGTAACTTGAAGAAGGAACTGTTAAGCCAGGAATAGAGACGTGGTTATCAAGGAAAGATTTGTAGAGAATCCTCATGTCCAATGGTATGGATCTCTTGATGTAAGAGGGTACTTCAGAAGTTCATAGAAAAATGGAATTAACAGATAAGCTTAGGAGTAAGTATTATGGCACAGTGGGCTAAGCAGTCACTTGCTGCTTGCCCACATCCCATATCAGAATGCTGGTTTGAGTCCCCACCTATTTTGCTTCTGATCCAGCTTCCTGCTAATATGCCTAAGGAAGCAACAGAAGATGGCTCAAGTATTTGGGTCCCTGCCACCCACGTGGGAGACCTGGATGGAGTTCCAGGCTCCTGGCTTTGGCCTGGCCCAACTCTGGCTGAGGCAGTCATTTGTGGAGTGAACCAGAAGATGGAGGATCTGTCTTTCAAATACATAAATAAGTACATTTTTTAAAGAAGTTTATTTTGATATAAAAATTTTTTGAACTTCATATATATCGTGAATCTTCAAAAATTCATGGGAGGTGTATATTATGAAAAAACTATACACAGATTTTAAAAATATTTTGCACCAAAATACTTATTTTAAATTCCATTCTCCCAAAAATTTTTTTGAAGTTCCCTCATATATGAGGCTTTTGATAATTTTATACTAACATAGTGCCAACCTGGTGTGAAAGAGACAGTCACAGGACAAAAGGAAGGAAGGATGATTCCAAGAGCGAAGTCATAGAGGAAAAAGCTAGAAAGGATGACATTGCAGTTGCCCCAGTGGCTTGAGAGGGTGAACCTAGATGATAGATCACTGAGTTTAGAGTATTATTCTTAGGCCTTGAAAACTAATGGAATTTGCTCTACTGCACTACAAACTTGCTTAGTAACACCAATAACCCCTTTATTCCTGCCTTTTTGCCCTTTCAGAATGTAAATGTCTACCCTATGCTTATTGCATATTGTAAATTATAGGCAGTAATCTAATTTCACTGGTCTCTAGAGAAAAAGGAATGTTGTCCCAGTATGGATCATTTCCAGAACCTCAGTCTATATCTGATTTAGATAACAAGAGTTGGGGGGGGGGGGGGCTGGCACTGTGGTGTAGTGGGTAAAGCCACCGCCTGCAGTGCAGGCATCCTATATGGATGGCAGTTCAAGTCCAGGCTGCTCCACTTCTGATCCAGCTCTCTGCTATGGCCTGGGAAAGCAGTGGAGGATGGCCCAAATCCTTGGGCCCCTGCATTCACATTGGAAGACCCAGAGGAAGCTCCTGGCTCCTGGCTTTGGATTGGTGCAGCTTTGGCTGTTGCAGCCAATTGGGCAGTGAACCAGCGGATGGAAGACCTCTCTCTATATCTCTGCCTCTCTCTGTGTAACTCTGACTTTCAAATAAATAAATAAATCTTTTTAAAAAAGAGTTGAGCTTTTTGAGTTGATATTGAGATATAGGACTTAGACTTGATGCATTCTGTAATGAGTTAAAATTTGGGGGAATGCTGTGATGGGGGTGAATATATTTTCTATGTGTTGGAACAGATGTGAATTTCCAGAGGTAAGAGAGTAGACTGTACTGAGTTTACCAGTATATCTCCAAAATTCATGGTCATCTGGAGCTGAGACTATACCTTTATTTTGAAAGATTCAATTAAATTAAGAAAGGGAAATATTGGACTACCGTGAGTGCTAAATCCAATGACTGGTTTCCTTACAAAGGCCATGTGAAAAACTGAGACACAGACAGAAGAAATGTCATGTGATGACAGAGAATGGGATGATAAATCTACAATCAAAAGAGCACTAAAGATTGCCAATAATTACCAGAAGCAGAAAGAGGCAATGAAGGATACTCTCTGAGAGCCTGGAGAGTATGACATGCTGACACCCTGATTTCAGACTTGTATCCTCCAGACTTGTGGAGAGGATAAATTTCTATTACTCAAAGTCACCAAATTTATGGTTATTTATTACAGTAGTACTAGGAAACTAAACAGTCATAGAAAACTCTCCAAGAATTCTGTCATAGCAAGAAAGGGAAAGTTACTGATATACAGAAAAATATGAACGAATCTCAAATACATTATGTGAGTTAAAGATGCAAATGCATAATGTGTAGTTCCCGTGAATATTAAGTTCTAGAACAGACAAAACTAATCTATAATGGAAAAAAATCAAAACCCTAATTGCCTCTGGGAGGGCAGTATGGGAACAGGTGGAAGTAAGTATGATGGGACTTTCTGGAGAGATAGTTATCTTCTACATGTTCTTAGGGGTTAGGTTACACAGATTCAGTGCTGTGTTGGAGATGGTCTGATGATTGTGTGCATTATATTCAACTCCATGTTCAGTGATGAAATAATGGTAGCTTGAAATTGGCCATGGTAGAAATACATACACTATGGGACCTGGAAAACAACACAAATATCGTTTTTTCTGGCAAGTTGGTTGCTAAACATCTACCAGTATGTCACTATACAGACTTATATTTTAATCAAAAGTCAGCAAATGCACACCTACAATTGTATTAATCACATGCAAATTTTACAGCAAAAAAAGAATGCAAATAAATATTTAACTCTACTGAACAATATACATGCTGAGGAATTTGGGTGAATTGCATTTGCACCAGTAATTTAAAAAAATATATATATTAATAAAGTAGATTGATAGTTGGACAGAGATACAGACAGTGATATGATATGGTAAAATATTAATGATAGAATATAAATGGTAAATAGTGGGTATTTGAAATAAAACCTTTCAACTTTTCTTTATATTTTAAATTTTTCAGTGAAAACAAGAATGGAAATTTTTTTCCCATTTGGCTATCAAAGAATATTAACATGTATATTTAATCTTATATTTTTTAGGGCTTCGATTGTTAAATTTCTTTTGTAAACAAACTGCTACTTATTATGGTACACAATGAAAGGAGATCTAAATATTTTTGCTCAAGTAGCTAAACAATTAGAGTGCATTTTTTGTTTTTTATCATATTATTTATCAAGTTCAGGTTATGTACACCAAGGAAATTGGCAAATGGCATAAATCATGTTAAAGTCCTAGAAGGAAAGGAGCAATACTGGGGAAAACTGACTGAGGTAGGTCCCTTGGATGACACGAGGGATATGATCTAAGACAAAATTGTAAACATTAACCTTAAGCAGGAAGGACTTCCCTAGGAATCAAAGAGGGAAGAAAATGAGAGTTAGGATGCAGAAACTAGCAGAGAGTGGATGAAAATTCTTGCTGGTGGCAGTGTTTCCTTTGAAATAAGACAGAAGGCTGTTAAAATGATGAAATACTAGAGCAGAAAATAGTAATGAAGATCTAAAATAGATTTTACATGAAATGAAATACAGCACTGATTAGGGACTAGGAGACAGATTTTGAACAAGGGACAAAGCAACAGACTATACCAGAGATGTGGAACTTGTAGAGGCATATTAGTTATTTGCAAAGTTTCATGACTTTTCTTTAGGTGTGCTCAGAAGCTATGGTGCAGAAATATAGAAGGCAATTACTTGGATTGATTCAGTGTTGCGGTTTCACTGGATGTGTATGATAAATATATACTTATACAAGGAAGCAAGAAAATGATTTAATGGTAAGAATGTGGTTAAATAATGGATGACGAGTCTAAGTAAGAATTGAAAGGAAGAGGAAATAAGAAGGGCCAACAGATTGCAAGAAAGTCAAGGAACTGAAAATTTCAACAGAATTGAAGAGATAGTATAATGGGTGTTAAGAGAGTTATGAGAACCAAAAGGATAAGAAAAATATTATAGTCAAAGAGTAGTAAGTGGGGGCTGGTGCTGTGGTGTAGTAGCCTGAGTCTCCACTGGTGGTGCCGGCATCCCATGTGGGCAGTGGTTTGAGTCCCAGCTGCTCCACTTCTGATCCAGCTCCCTGCTAGTGGCCTGGGAAAGCAGTGGAAGATGGCCCAAGTGCTTGGGCCCCTGCACCCACGTCGGGGACCCAGAGGAAGCTCCAGCTGTTATGGTCATCCAGCAGATCGAAGACTTTTCTGTCTCTCTCTCTCTCTCTCTGTGTGTGTGTCTGTAGCTGTGCCTCTCAAATAAATAAATTGATTTTAAAAAAAGATTAATAAGTGGTATCTTCAAATAATTTATGGAAAATGTGCATTATCTTGATTTTTAGTTGAGAGGCATAGATACACAGGGAAGGAGAGGAAGAGGGAGGGAAGGAGGGAAGGAGTGAAAGAGGGAGAGAAGGAGAGCTCCCCAAATGCCCGCAACAACTGGGACTGAGCTGGGAACTCAATCCAGGTCTCCTAGGTAGGTGGCAGGAACCCAACTAATTGAGTCATCACCTGCTGCCTCCCAGGGTATGCATTAAAAGGAAGCTAGAATCAGGAGCAGAGCGGAGACTCCAACCCAGGCACTGTGATATGGGATGAGTGTATTCAAATCAATGGCTTAACTGCTAAATCCTCACCTTACATTCTTTTAATTCCATTTTCCCATAAACTTTTAAAAGAACCTTTATATATTGAAGCTTATAGTTTCAGAGGAAATATATTTCCAGAGGTAAAATGCTATTTTCCCACCAATTGCATATTAAAAATGGAATATGTATAGCTCCAAAAAATGTGTCTTATGATATAGTAAAATTGCATTTAATAAACCAATACATCTTTTCAAATAATGTATATAAGAGCTTCGGACAAGAATACAGACTTTTGTGCGTGAATTTAAGTCTTAGTATGGCTACTTGGTAACTGTGATCTTAAGAAAATACTCTCTGAAGTTCAACTTCATCACTTGTAAAATGCTGTCTAGTAGGTCTGATTTAAGGCTTAAAGGTACAAAAATGTATAAAAATAATTAGCACAGGTACTGGCACAAATAACCCCTCAAAAACTACTATCTACTAAGGACTTCTGTTTATGGGCAAGATGAAGTAATAAGCATGCTTTACCCTGTCGCCCCCCCCCCCCCACTGAGCAGTTATAAAAGTTAGACAGAACATACAGTTTATCTGAAGAGTACAAAAAGTAAATGGTAGCATATAGTCCTGAATTTCAAATGACAAACAAATCATACCCAGACATGGCATAATCAAATTGTTGAAAATAAGGAGAGAAATATAAACATTTTTTTAAAAACCCTTACATTTATGGTCAATTTTTTTCCACATTAAGACAATTCAATAGCAAAGAATAGTCTTCTCAATTAAAAGTGCTAGGATAATTGGATATTCATAAGCAAAGAGATGACTATAACCCCAACTCTCCCCAGCTTTGCATTAGCTTTGAAAACTAACAATCTAGCAACTGAAGTAGGTGCAAAATCCAGCAGCATAGCTAACATAGGAGGGGTAGAACAGTTCTGGAACTTCTCAAACGTCCCATCTTCAAAGAATTTTCACGGTTTGGCCTGCCTTGCTCCTCATTCACTGAAAACCTACATTATGGGAAATTGTCTCTGAACTGGCTCATACTCAAGTGGCTCATACTCATTCTCAGGGCATTTGTCAAAATCATTGAATGGGAACCATGCAACACTGTAGCTGCTTGAGATGACATTAACCTTTGGGATAAACAAAAGGCTTACCATCACCACCACCACAACAAAAAAACACAACAAGCAAACCAAAAACCAAAAGAAGCAGAGGAATAAGGAAATAGCAACTAAAATTTAAGACATATAGAAAGCAAACAGCAAAAAGGAAGATTTAAATTGTATCTTATCAACAAATTCCAATTAAATACACTAAATGAACTAAATATTCAAAAAGCAGAGATTTGAAGGACAGACTTAAAAAGAAAACATTGATTCCACTATTACCTGTGAATAACAACACACTCTAGATTCAAAAGTAAAAAAAAATTGACTGAAAGGAAAAGGATAAAAAAAGATGTCCCATGAAAATAGAAATCAAAGTAGAGCCAGGCTTTAGAAATTTGCGTCTTCCTTTTAACTTGATCAGTCTAGTCAAAGGATTTGTGATTTTGGTGATCCTTTCAAAGAATGTACTTTTGGTTTTGTTGATTTTTCTCTATTTTTATTCCCCATTTCATTTATTTTTGCCCCAATCTTTATTATTTCCTTTCTTTAGCTTGATATGGTTTTAGTTTTCATTTTATAATTTTTAAAAGACTTATTTATTTACTCTAATGACAGCTACAGACATAGAGGGAGAGGAAAAGATCTTCCACCTGCTGGATCACTCCCCAAGTGGCTGCAATGGCCTTGGCTGAGCCAGGAGCTTTATCAGGATCTCCCACATTAGTGGCAGGGGCCCAAGCACTGGGGCCACCTTCTCTCACTTTTCCCAGGCTATCAACAGCGAGCTTTATCAGAAGTGGAACAGCTGGGACACAAACCAGCACTCATAGGGAATGCTGGCATTGCAGCATTATCTGCTATGCCACAACACTGGTCCCGTTTTGTAATTTTTTAAAAAAGATTTATTTATGGGGCTGACGTTGTGGCATGGTGGTTAAACCATCACCTGTGACGCCAATATCCCATATGACTGCAGGTTCAAACCCTGGCTGCTCCACTTCCTATCGAGCTCCCTGCTAACATGCCTGGGAAAGCAGCAGAAGATGGCCCCAAGTGCTCGGACTTCTGCCACCTGCCCGTGGGAGACCTGGGTGACAGAGAGAGAGAGAGATCTTCCATCTGCTGGTTCATCTTCCAAATGGCCACAGTGGGTGGGGTTGCGCCAAGATAAAGCCAGGAGCCAGAATCTCCATCTTGTTCTACCACATGGGTGGGTGGCAGGGGCTCAAATATTTGGGCCTCCTCTGTGGTCCTCCCAGGCACATTAACAGGAAGCTGGATCATTAGTAGAATAGCAAGGACTCGAATTGGTATTCCCATATATGAGATGACAGCATTGCAAGAAATGTTTGACCAACTGTGCTACAACACTGGCTCCTTCTTTTTATAATTTCTAAAAGTGGAACTGTCCATTATTAATTTTATCAATATACACATTAATAAGTATAAATATCCTCCTAGACACTGCTTTTACTGCATCCTAAAATTTTTTGATACATTAAGATCACTCATCTGAAAAATATGCTTTAACGTCCCTTGTGATTTCTTCTTATCTATTAACTATTCAGTAGAGTGTTAATTTCCACATTTGTAAATTTCCTAAAAGTACTGTCAATGATTTTTAATTTCATTCCATTATAAATGTAAGTTGCAAGAGTGGGCATTCTTGTCTTATTCCTGATCTTGGGGGACAATTTTCAGTCTTTTACCATTAATTATGATATTAAGTATTAACATACAAATCTGGCCAATTGATTTCTGGCAAAAACACAGAGGCAAACAAATGGAGGAAGGATACTGTTTTAAACAGTTGAGAATGAAATAAATGGACATTATAAGCAAAAAAGCGAAATTTAATTTCAACTTCACATCTTATATAAATATCAAGTCCAAATGAATCAGAGATCTAAATTTAAAATGTACAATTACAAAACTGTTAAAAGAAAACAGAAAGATATTTTTCATGAATATGTGTTAGGCAGAATTCTTAGACATATGTATATATTAAAAGCATGATCTATGAAAAAATAATTGATAAACTGGATTTTACAAAAATTTCAAACATTTGCTCTGACATGAAAGATATATACACTAAAAGCTACAAAATGCTGCTGAAAAAAATTAAAGAAGACACAAACAGAAAGAGATCCTACATTTATGGATTAGAAGATTTAATACTACTAAGATGTCAATTCTAACCAAGGCAGTCTACAGATTCAATGCAATCCCTACCAAAGTCTCAATGACATTTTCTTCTCAGAAGTAGAAAAATCTATTTTAAGAGTCATATAGTACTTCAAGGGACTTCCAACAAGCCAAAAACAATGTCAAAAAGGAAGAACAAAGTTGGAGATATTACGCTTCCTCATTTCAAAACTCCCTACAAAGCTTCAATAATTAAAATAGCACGGTACTAGCATAAAGTCAGATACATGGGGAATAGAATAGAGAGATCCAAGAAATAAACCCTTGCACATATTGATAAAATGATTTTTGAACAGAGTGTCAAAATCACTCAGTGTGGAAAGAACAGTTTTTTTCAACAGGTGGTACTAAGAAAATTGTATATCAACACAAAAAAATGAAGTTGGATCCTTACCTCAAACAATATACAACAATTAACTTAAAACAGATTAGAGACCTAAATGTAAGAGCTAAACTAGATATTTATTTTTATTTATTTATTTATTTATTTGAAAGAGGCAGAGACAAAGAGAGAAACCTCCCACCCACTCGTTCGCTCCCTAAATGTCGGGAAGCTGGGAACTCAATAGTGGTGGGACTCAACTATTTATACCATCCCTGGAGGCCTCCATGGGCATTAGCAGGACGCTGGAATAGGGGGCAGAGCCAGTATTCAAACCCAGGCACTCTTATGGGATATGGATATCTCAAGTGGCATCTTAATTGCTGCACCAAATGCCCACCCCTAGAGCTAAAACCATAAAACTCTTAAAATAACATTGGGAAGAAAAGCTTCGTGACATTGGATGTGGCAATAATTTCTCAGATATGACACAAAAAGCAAACAAAAGAAAACTAGACAAGTTAATCTTCATGAGAATTAAAAACTATCGAAGAACACCACCAACAATGTGAAAACACAATCTATGAATGGGGCTTGTCAAACATGTATCTTAAGAGGGATTGATATATAGAAAATAGATAGTACTCCAAAAACTCAACAAATGAATAGCAACCCATTTAAAAATTGGGCAAAGGATTTGAACAGATATTTCTCCAAAGAATATATACAAATTGTCAAAAAGCATATGAAAAGATGCTCATCAGTGCTAATCATTAAGAAAATGCAAATAAAACCACAATGAGCAGTGGGTGTTGTGGTACACCCAGTTAATCTGCTGCTTGGGATGCCTGCATTCCGTATCAGAGTATCTGGAATAAAGTCCCAAACCAGCTTCCTGCTAGTATATACCCTGGGAAAAGCAGATGAAGGCTCAAGTACTTGAGTTCTTGTCATCCATGTGAGAGACCTGCTTGAAGTTTCTGGCTTCTGGGTTAGTCCTGGCCCATATGGGGCTGTTGCAGCCATTTGGGGAGTGAGAGCTCTCTCTCTCTCTCTCTCTCTCCTCTGCCTTTCAAATAAATAAAAATAAATGAATTTTAAAATATCACCTAACATCCATTAAGATGGTCATTATACAAAAAAATTAAAAATAACAATCTTTGCTGAGAGTGTGAAGAAATTAGAACCCTTGTGCATTGCTGGTCAGAAGGTAAAATTATATAGTCTCTGAAAAACATGGCAGTTCCTCAAAAAACTATATGTGGAACTATAATATGAGGGGACATTAAAAATTTTATGAAAAAGTGGAATTAAAAGAAAATGTTCACTTTCCATGAACTTTCTGGAGCCTTTTGTATTATCCAGCAATTCCACTTCTGGAAATATACCCAAAAGAATTGAAAGTAGATATTCAACAGATATTTGTACACTTGTGTTCGTAGAAGCATTATTCACAATAGCTAAAACAAGGAAGCAACATAAGTGTCCAGTGATGGCCAATGAATAAACAAAACATGGTACAAACATACAACAGAATATTATTTAGCCTTAAAAAGGAAAGAAATTCTGACACGTTATAACACAAATGAGCCTTAAAGATATTACATTAAGTAAAATAAGCTAGTGACAAAAGGACAAATATTTTATTTTATGTTTCCACTTTTATGAGGTACCTAGAGTAGTCAAATTTATAGAAAGACAGTGGTTCCCACAGGATGGAGAAAGGAAAAATGGGAGTTAGTGTTTAATAGGTACAAAGTTTCAGTTTGGGTAGATGAGAATGTTTTGGAGATAGATGATGGTGATGGCTGCAAAAAAAAGTATAAATGTATCTAATGCCACAGAACTAAACATTTAAAAATTGGATAGAATGGTAAGTTTTATGTTATATAGATTTTATAATAAAAATTTACAAAAACATGGCGAAGAGAATGAAAAGACAAGCTATACAGACTGAGAGAAAAATACTTGTAAATCACATGTCCAACAAAGGTTTGTGTTGGGAATACATGAAGTACCCTCAAAATCATCAGGAAGAAAATAAATAACCAATCATAAAATGGCAAAGATCTGAACAGACAATTTAGCAAACAGGATATAAAGATGGCAAATAAGCACATGAAAAGATGTTCAACATCATTAGCCATAAAGGAAATGCAAATTAAAACTATGATGAGGTATTTCACACCTATTAAAATAACCAAAATAAATACTGACAATACCAAATACTGACAAAGATGTAGAGCAACTGGAACTCTCATACATTGCTGGTGGAAATGCAAAATGGTACAGCCACTCTGGAAAATGATTGGCAGTTCCATATAAAGTTAAATGTGCACTTACCATATGACCCAGTAATCTCACTTCTAGATATTTACCTTAGAGAAATAAAAACTTGTGTTCATACAAAACCCATACAAGAATGTTCACATCAATATTATTCATAACCACCATAATCTGGAAACAATCCAAATGTATTTCAATGGATAAATGGATAAACAAGATTTGGAACATTCATACAATGAAATGCTGCTCAGAAAAATGAACAGAATATTAATAGACACAACAATTTGGATGAGCCTCAAAGACTCATGCTGAGTGAAAGAAGCCAGACTCACAAGGTTACAGAGTCTATGATTCCATTCATATGGTACTCTCTAAAAGATAATACTACAGAGATGGAGAACAGATCAGTGATTGTTAGAGATTATGGGTGGGGATGGGAGTGATTAAAAAGGGATAGTATGAGGGAGTTTTTTTAGAGTGATGGAGTTGTTCTCTATCCTGATTGTGGTGATGGTCACATAAATCTACATGATTTACAATTCATAGAATTGTATACCAAAAAAAGCCCATGCAATTTTATTATAAGTTCATTTCAAAAATAAAATATTAGCTATTATATTAGCATCATTGTAATCATCAGTAGAACAAAAATATTCAGAATTCTTTATTAAATGGGAGCTAAAAATCATTAAAGTCAATTTATGTCTGGTAGAATAATGTAAAGGTATAGAAAACAACAACAACAACACTAAAAGTTGCTTTACAACTTCTACTAACTCCTCTCTTTGATATTCTGTATCAGGAAAATATGTTCTCTCTAGATAATTTCCTATAAACATTGTGATATACTGAATATGGAATTAAATAAGTGCTCAACTTAGAAGTCTGGGGTCCTAGTCACATTCCTAAATCTAACACTGTAAGAAAACTCTCGACTTGCCTTTTGTGCCTAATTTTATCTTCCTCTTCATTGAGGTCATGTACTTGTCTGCACTTGTCTTTTTGTGGTATGCTGTGAAGGGTTTAAATAAAGCAAGGAGTTTCAAAGATAGGAAACAGAACAGATTCATACACCACCACCCCTCCCCACCCCAAATAACAGGTACTGCTCTAAGTGATTTACATGTAATAGCTCACATAATCCTCCTAACAACCCTATAATACAGCTACCATTAATACTTTGATTTTGCAGACAAAACAAATGGAAGCATGGAGAAGTAACTTGACCAGCATCTCATAGTTAGTAAGTGGGGGAGTCAAGATTTTCCCAGGCATTCAGCCTCCAGAGTCCATGTTCTTAAACAGTATAAATTCTTTCCACAAAATGCTGTTAATGTGTTCATTCCTTCCGTCCCACTAATGAATCGTTCAATCAACTCAGGGCTTTAACATTTCGTCTAAGCATAGATGATTCCCGATTCTATATATCTAGTTCTAACCTCTCCTGAGCTTCACTGCCGTATTACCAATTAACTGCCCCCTCAATACCTGCATTTGATGATCTTGCCGTTCTCACAAATTTGACATGTTTAAAATCAAACTCATCATCCTTTTGCAAAATTTACCCAAAAATAACTTTCTCAATTTTTGTCAGTTAAGTTAGTTACACAGTCTTGAAATATCTGGGTTTTCTTTGACACATTCATTTCCACTCACCCTCCTCTTTTATTGGCAGTCAATAAGTTTATCAATTCTTCCTTTATAATGTCTCTTATAACCACTGTGTACCTCTCTTTCCGATCCCACTGCCATCATTTGAGGCCAGATCTTCAAGCCTGTCATACCTCTTAACCATTCTCCCTATTTCTAGTTCTTCCTCTATAAAATCCTATTTACTGGGCTACCAGATTACTCTTATATGGCTTTTATCATATTACTCTTGACTTGAAAACCTTAAACACATTCAAACTAACTGATTGAGTAACTATGTATATAGGTCTATACTATCCACCAAGTGAAGTTCTAAATTCTTAGTCACCTTTCCAACTTTGTTACTCATTACTCTCCCAAATACTCCATAGTACTCACATACTCTGTTGCAACGGAGGCCGCGATCAGTATCAAAAGAATGTTTAAATCTTACCTCCCGAGAGGCCTTCTGCCTTCATGCCAATACACAAGTAGCCTTCCCTCCTTTGAACTCCCACAGCACTTAGTGGTGTTATCTAGCATTGTTACTAAATGTTATATTTATCTCTCCAACCACACTGTACTTGACACAAGGTAAAGAATTGTTTCTGAAATTTCTGTGCACCTTCCACAGTGCATGGTAAAACTTATCTGTTAAATTAATTCTTTAAGGGAAAGACATACTATTTATCTACATATTCTGTTCGCTAGCTCACCTCACTTCCATTTCTAGTGTCATCTGTCATTCCCCGTTGTGCCTTGTACTTCTGTCACACTGGATTTTTCATTGTTTTCCAGTTTCTTTTACAATCTTATTCATATTCACTCTGTATCTGCATTACCCTTATCCCTTATATACCTGACAAATGCCTTTTGATCCATCAAGACTTAGTACAAATGTCAACTTCTGACTCCCCCAACTGGACTTCGATGCTCCGTGTTCTGTGTTCCCTCAGCATTTTATTCCAATCTCAGTGATAGCAATTTCCACGGTGTCATGCAACTGTGCACATATTTGTCTCTCTCATGGGATTATATATTCCTCAAGAGTAGTGATAATTTGGTTTTTCCTACTCTCTTCACTAATTCTTCATATTTAATGTCCTGATGTTAAATCTTTCTCTCAGTGACAGAACACATCAAAGTCAGTAGGGATCACATACCTTGGTAATAAAGAGCCTTAAGGAAGGAGTGACGATCAGCTCCCTGAAATAAAGACTTTTCTATTTCCATTTCCCGTCGGGTCAACTGTTTGCTCTTTGCAAATCTCTGTGGCAGGCAAAGGATGCGCTGACGCTCTGAGATCCTTTCTTCAATATCTTGGAGACGTTTCTGTATTGCTTCAGGAGTTGCCCTCAGTCTTGTCCTCTGAAACCAGAGGAATGAGATGGTACACGTCATAGAGGACACACCGTGAAAGTGATGATCTGATGCCTCAACTAAGAAAGCTGATCAGGGCCCAGAAATGAACATTTATAAAAAATGTTAACTAAGAAGTCAAGGAAAAACATCTTGTTACCAATGTTCCTATCCTAAAAATGAAAGATTAAGTCACAAAGCTCAGTTTTCTGAAAACTAAAAAGGGAAAGGTTCTCAATGCCATAATGAAGAGGTCTTGTACTTGATTCTCCAGAAAAAAAATGTTGCTCCACTCACCTTTTCACCTGACACATGGCTCTTCCAGATCAAGATTTCTGTTTCATTGAGCCCTAATTCCCTGAGAGAAGCAGTTTCCTGGTCCTTCTCATGCAGTGTCTGGAACTGGGACAAAGTCATAGTCCCAGCTGCTTCCTTCCCAAAGGGCCTGTACATAGTACCAGGAGCAAAACTCTCTTTCTTAGAGACACATCTGCAAAACAAGCAAGGAGACAGTAAGAACAACCTGAGGTTACCACAACGCACAAACACGGGGGTCATCATTCTAGGAGGCACAATGGAACTCAGCAACAATTTCTTACATCTTATTTCTAACGCTGATACACCTCTGGAACAAAACGGAACTCCATCAACAGTCCCTCATTCAGGGACTGAATCAACAGATTTTTTTTTTCTTTAGTACATATGATGTATCAGAAACTGTGCTGGCCAGCGTCATGGCTCAACAGGCTAATCCTCCGCTTTGCGGCGCCGGCATACCGGATTCTAGTCCCGGTTGGGGTGCTGGATTCTATCCCGGTTGCCCCTCTTCTAGGCCAGCTCTCTGCTATGGCCAGGGAGCGCAGTGGAGGATGGCCCAAGTGCTTGGGCCCTGCACCCGCATGGGAGACCAGGAGAAGCACCTGGCTCCTGGCTTCGGATCAGCGCGATGCGCCAGCCGCAGCGGCCATTGGAGGGTAAACCAACAGCAAAAAGGAAGACCTTTCTCTCTGTCTCTCTCTCTCTCACTAGCCACTCTGCCTGTCAAAAAAAATTTATAAAATTAAAAAAAAAATAAACTGTGCTATATGCTGAGGCTTTAATAGATAAAATGGCTCCTGCTTTTATGGAAGAACAGTAGAACAGAGGCAAATAAACAAATAAAATAAAATATGTGTTATAAGTATTATGTTAGTGAAAACTCAGGGTGTTGTAGGACACAGGAAAGGTACCCAGCCCAGACTTAATAGGATATGGGAGCCTTCTCAGATAAAGAGACACAGAAACAAAACCTAATAACCAGAAGTTTGTCAAAGAAAGCGGGTAGGAGAGGAATGTTCCCTCTAGGTTTTGAGAGGGGGCACCTGGAGGCATGGGCTTATGACACTGTATCCGTTTGCAAAATCAATACCTACTCCTCAATGGAGACAGAGGTATCAAGTTGATGCTGAAGGAGGCTTTTCAGCTGTCTCTCCCCTTCTGTTTCCAGCTCCTCCAGGACACGCTCATCACTCTTCACACAGCTGTTTATCCTAGAGTAGATATAAGAATATATCCAGAAAGCAGAAGAGACAGAATCTCCAAATATTTTCCTTATCTGTATTATCAACCATTAGTAACCCTATTTGCTCAAGGACACTTCTCTAATAAGCATTTGCTAAATACCTATTTACACAAGGAACTAGGTACTTACAGAGCTCAAAGATAATACAAGACAGTCCCTATCTTCAAGAAGCCTGCCACTTATTCAGAGAAAAGAAACTTATGTGTACGTATGTGCTGTGCACAAGGGTCTGTAGGAGGGAGGGGGAAGATGGGAAGGGAAGAAAGAAAAAAAAGTGAGAGGGGAGAGAGAGAGAATGAATAATGATACAGAGACACATATACCAAGATAGTAGTAGTTCACAGAAGAAAGAATTCAGAGCTAGAGTGGTAAAGGAAAATTTCAGAAAGGTATTCTCAAACTGGCATTGCAAGGATAGGGTGTGATGAAGTAAAGGAGAATTGGAAGTCTGAGTATGAAGAGACAGAAATGTGCACTGATGTGTAATGAGATGTTCCATTTAGCTGGCATTCACATTTGGGAGTACTGGGAGATGATCATAGAGGGTAAGTCTCAGATTGGGAAGAGCCTTAAATATATCAGCTGAGGGACCCCTATATTTAATGTTATAGATATTATAAAGTAGTGTATCAGGTGATTAAGTGACACAGTGCAAGTGATTGTTTAGGAAGAGATATGTAGCTATTATGTGCCATACGAATTAGAAGAGAAGAAATCAGAACAACTCTTTACCAAACTACCAAAAGACAAAGTGATGAAGGTCTAGTCTGAAATGTTAATAGTGGAAATAGAAAGGAAGGGTTAGATGAGAGAGTTCTTTTGAAGGCAAGGGCAAGGAAGTCAAAGCTAACCCCCACATTTTAAGCTGTGAAATTCACACAATGATGGTGCTTGAACAAAAGCAGCAGCTCCAGATGGAATAAGTGATTTGCGAAAGGGAAAGGCAGTATTGCCTTAGCTTTGTGAAATCAACCTTACACCACAACTGAAACACTAGCATGAAGTATCTGGAATGCTATAAAAACATTGAGTCTGAGATGGCAGTAAGAATGATTGGCTAAAAGGAAAATGAGAGATGATACAACTGTTGAATAGAGTCCGAGGCTGAATAACGAAATTTCAAGTAAGCTGTGTTGATGAGGTTTGGAGCTATGAAAGAAAGAAGGAGATCTCCAAAGGACACAGTATAGAAAGAAATATGAAGAGGGTCATAACATTTTTTTGCTTAGAATCACTGTGTAGAAATCTGAGTAATGGATAGCATGAGCTAACTGACCCTAAATAACTGAAAATTGTTATTAGAACATAAAGATATTTCTTAATGTTTATACCATTTAAGCATGCAACAACAGGTTATTAAAACATAAAAATGGCTCAATTCTATGAGGAAAATTAATATCGAGTACTTTCCTTATAAAATAGCCCTTTCCTAGTGGGGTTATGATAAGGAAGGTCTAGAAAAAGTAACCCCTATGACTATTAGCATACTGTAGAACGATTTGGACTTATTTTGGGAAACTAAAATCTCTTTAGGCAGAGGGTTAGCTAAATTAATCAATACACATGCATCTCAAAAAGAAATGCTGTTAAAAAAACAAGCAGGTCACAGAAAAACACATGCAGTGTGCTTGCATTTGTAAAAAGTTGAAATGGGGAAAGTAGGAATATGTTTAAGGAAAAATTTATATGTGCTAAAATGAATTTTTAAAACACACACACAAGGGAATTATTAATTCAAAATTCCAGACAGTGATCACCTCCCAGGAAAGGGAGGGAAGTAAACAGGAGACAAGGGATTTCTAAGGGACTGGTAATGTTCTACTCCTTAAATTTGTAGAGTGTGAACCTTCATTCGTTTTTAAATGGTATATATGCATTATTTTGCATGTGTGAGCTATGTCACCATGAAAAATTTCAAGGTTATTTTCAGACAAGGAAAATCAGAAACATTTTTTTAAAAGATGCAAGGAACTGATAGTACAGGACAGCATATTAGAAACTATTTTAAACGCACAGCACTACCCCAGTGATGACTACTTGCACAGTGAAAACAAAACTAATTTAATGAGATCCTCTTTAAAGGCTTTCTGTCCTGTGGTGAGGCTCGCACTCTCAACAATGACCCTCCAAGTTCTCACTGCCATTTACCGCGGGACCACGGCGGGGAGGGGGGGAAGGCTGCTCACAGCCATGCTTTCCTTCTATAAATACATCCTACCCGCTTTGTGCTTTCCTTCTAAATTTATAGAAACAATTTAGCACTTCTCTAAGATTTGAAAGCACTCCGTGGGGTCGCTACCCCCGCCAAGTCTTCCTTAATATATACAGGCATCCTAAGCAAATGGGGCACACCCTGAGCCCCTGTACACCCTGAGCTCTGGTCTGAGGGTGAGGTAAGTTGGGGCGACAACGGGAGGAGCTGGCCTGGGTATTTCAGACACCGGGAACGTGCCCGCCTGAGTGGGTCCATCCGAAACACGAAGACGCCGCAGTACTCAGCCAGCTCCCGGGGCCTAGGGCGGGAGGGGGCACATTCAGGCCGAACCCGCCCCTGCACCGGCCCTTCCTGAACTTCGCCCCGCAGGCCAGTCCGTCTGCCCCCCCACCCCCACCTCCGCATTGGACTTCCCGCTTACAAGAAATCGCATCCTGAGAACCTGACACCTTCCAAACAGAAAGCGGTAACAGCCATTTTCAAAGTCAAAGGTAGAACAGAGGTCCCCTTGCCACCTGCTCCTCCGACAAGCCCTTACCTCTTCATGCTTCCACAGGCCCCTATCGCTAACTTGGGTGAATGGGCGAATAGGCCGCGGACCTCAAGTCCCAGAACTCTTAGCGGCAGACTCTAAGGGGGAATTGTGGTGGAGCGTGGAACTCTGGGAAATGTAGTACCAGAGAAACAGAAAGGGAAAACAGGTGTTGAGTGACTGCTACATGGTAACTGGTCCGAATATTTCTCATATGAGTTAAAGAAAACACTCAAAATATCCAGCTCCTAAACCAGAAGTCACCTTGGTCTTCTCGATTCTCAATAAAGCCACTAGTCCTCCTAGATGAGATGAAAGTCCACCCATGTCACTTGCACTAACAGTTCTACATCTGTAAGACTTCTGAGTTCAGTCAGTTCAAAATCCGAAATCTGTATATATTCAAACTCATGAATGTTTTATTTGTAATTATAATGAATCAAGAGAGAGGTATAGTATAAGTGGCTAAAAGCATTGGCTCTTAGTTCCCAGTAATGGAAGTATAAATGTCTTTATAAGAAAAAAAAGTTCAATCTCACTTAAAAGTGAGATGGAAATTTAATAGTAAACAGACTAGTACTCCTGAAAACTACCCAGGTCATCCAAAGCAAGAAAACCCAAGATTTTGTCACAGCCATGAGGAACCAAAGGAGACATGATTACTAAATGTAATGTGATATCCTGGATAGGATCTTGAAACAGAAAAAGGGCATTCTGTAAAAACTAAGAAATTGTGATAAATAATGCACTTTAGTTAATAAGAGTTATTAGCTGTGATGAATGCACCAATTATGTAAGATGTTAATACTAAGGTAAACTGGATGGATATATAGCACTATGCAGTATGCAACTTTTCTGAAGCTCTCAAAAACAAAGATAAAGTTTAAATTTTTTAAAGATTTATTAATTTGATAGGCAGAGCTACAGAGAGAGAGAGAGAGAGAGAGAGAGAGAGAGAGAGAGAGAGAGAAGTAGAGAGAAGAGATCTTCCATCCACTGGTTCATTCTCCAAATGGCTGCAACTACAGGGGCTGGGTCAGGCCAAAGCCAGGAGCCAGGAGCTGCATCTGGGTGTCTCGTGTGGGTGCATGGGCACAAAGAGTTGGGCCATACTTTACTGCTGTCCCAGGCACATTAGCAGGGAGCTAGATCAGAGGTGAAGCAGCCGGGACTCAAACTGGCACCAGTATGGGTCTGCCAGCATTGCAGGCAGAGCTAAACCTGCTACACCACAGCACCAGCCTCAAATAAAGTTTAACTTTAAAAATTACACTAAAATAAGACTTATCACTTACCAGACTGTGAAAGATACAAAAGTTAGATAGTCTGCTTATTTGTGGAGATTGTGGAGAAATAGGCACTCTCAATACATTGCTGGTTGGAACATAACCTGGTAAAACTTCTGTGAAGGACAATTTGAGTTCACTACTGAAATCATACATGAATGTTCCCTTTAAAGTAGCAATTCAGTATCTATGAATACTATCCTCAGTACCTCATATACATTACCATTCATTGCAACATTGTTTATAACAAAATATTGGAAAATAATACCCAAGAATATGTTACACAGCAGTTACAAATATTACAAAGTTCTCTACGGACTGCTATTGAAAATCTCCAAAATATATTTGGTGCAATACAATTTCCATATAATGTATATAGTATACCTCTATTTGGGTATCAAAAGGGAGAATGCTTTAAGATTTATTAATTTATTTCAAAGTCAGAGCTACAGATCGAGAGGGAGAGGGGGAATATTTGTCCACACATGAAATATCTCTAGAACATTCAACGGTAGGTGAATGCCTCTAGGAAGGGAAACTGGATGACTAAGGGACAAAGGCAGGAAGAACTGTTCACTGTGTATCTTTTTTGTGCCCTCTGAATTTTGAACCACATGACAATATTACCTACTGAATTGTTTCATAATTTAAAAAAATCTTGTATCACAAAAAGCCAAACAAAACAAAACAAAACAAAACAAAACAAAAGTGTAGGTTAGGTGGATGGGAGAATAACATTTCTTGGATTCAAATCTCAGTTCTAAGGTTTTTTTTTTTTAAGATTATTTATGTGAGAGGCAGAGTTACAGACAGAAAGAGGGACAGGCAGATAGAGAAGTCTTCCGTCTGCTGGTTCACTCCCCAAATGGCTGCAATGGCTGGAGTTGTGCTGATCCAAAGCCAGGAGCCCGGGCTTCTAGGTTTCCCACGTTTGTACAGGGGCTTGAGCATTTGGGCCATCTTCCACTGCTTTCCAAGGCCATTAGCAGAGAGCTGGATCAGAAGAGGTGCAGCTAGCACTAATGGGTGCCCATATGGGATGCCGGTGCTGCAGGCAGAGGCTTAGCCTACTATGCCACAGCTCTGGCCGAAGTTTAAAGTTATCAACAATACAGCATGGTAGGATTTGGAAGCCATCTAGACTTGACATTTTGCTCTGGCACGTTACTAGACTATTTTTTTAACCTTTAATGAATATAATTTCCAAAGTACAGCTTATGAATTACAATGGCTTCCCCCCATAACTTCCCTCCCACCTACTCCCCGCTCTCTCTCCCCTTCCATTCACATCAAGATTCATTTTCAATTCTCTTTATATACAGAAGATCAGTTTAGTATATATTAAGTAAAGATTTCAACAGTTTACACCCACACAGAAACACAAAGTGAAAAATACTGTTTGATACTAGTTATAGCATTAAATCACAATGTACAGCACATTAAGGACAGAGATCCTACATGAGGAGTAAGTGCATGGTGACTCCTGTTGTTGACTTAACAAATTGATACTCTTGTTTATGGCATCAGTAATCACCCTAGGCTCTTGTCATGAGTTGCCAAGGCTGTGGAAGTCTTTTGAGTTCACCAACTCTGATCATATTTAGACAAGGTCATAGTCAAAGTGGAAGTTCTCTCCTCCCTTCAGAGAAAGGTACCTCCTTCTTTGATGACCTGTACTTTCCACTGGGATCTCACTCGCAGAGATCTTTCATTTAGGTCATTTTTTTTTTTGGCCAGAGTGTCTTGGCTTTCCATGCCTGAAATACTCACATGGGCTTTTCAGCCGGATCTGAATGCCTTAAGGGCTGATTCTGAGGCCAGAGTGCTGTTTAGGACATACGCTATTCTGAGTCTGCTGTGTATCCCACTACCCATGTTGGATTGTTCTCTCCCGTTTTTATTCTATCAGTTAGTATTTGCAGACACTAGTCTTATTTATGTGATCACTTTGACTCTTAGTCCTATCATTATGATCAATTGTGAAAAGAAATTGATCACTTGGACTAGTGAGATGGCATTGGTACATGCCATCTTGATGGGATTGAATTGGAATCCCCTGGTATGTATCTAACGCCACCATTTGGGGCAAGTCTGATTGAGCATGTCCCAAATTGTACATCTCTTCCTTCTCTTATTCCCACTATTATATTTAACAGGGATCACTTTTCAGTTAAGTTTCAACACTTAAGAATAATTGTGTATTAATTACAGAATTCAACCAATAGTATTAAGTAGAACAAACAGAAAAAAATACTAAAAGGGATAAAGTATTACATAGTACATCAGCAGTCAGGACAAGGGCCGATCAAGTCATTGTTTCTCATAGTGTCCATTTCACTTCAACAGGTTTCCTTTTTGGTGCTCAGCTAGTTGTCACCGATCAGGGAAAACAAATGATATTTGTCTCTTTGGGATTGGCTTATTTCACTCAGCATGATGTTTTCCAGATTCCTCCATTTTGTTGCAAATGACCAGATTTCATTGTTTTTTACTGCTGTATAGTATTCTATAGAGTACATATCCCATAATTTCTTTATCCAGTCTACTGTTGATGGGCATTTAGGTTGATTCCATGTCTTAGCTATTGTGAATTGAGCTGCAATAAACATTAAGGTGCAGACCGCTTTTTTGTTTGCCAATTTAATTTCCTTTGGGTAAATTCCAAGGAGTGGGATGGCTGGGTTGAATGGTAGGGTCATATTCAGGTTTCTGAGGAATCTCCAGACTGACTTCCATAGTGGCTTAACCAGTTTGCATTCCCACCAACAGTGGGTTAATGTCCCTTTTTCCCCACATCCTCGCCAGCATCTGTTGTTGGTAGATTTCTGAATGTGAGCCATTCTAACTGGGGTGAGGTGAAACCTCATTGTGGTTTTGATTTGCATTTCCCTGATGGCTAGTGATCTTGAACATTTTTTCATGTGTTTGTTGGCCATCTGGATTTCCTCTTTGGAAAGATGTCTGTTGAGGTCCTTGGCCCACCTCTTGAGTGGGTTGTTTGTTTTGATGTTGTGGAGTTTCTTGATCTCTTTGTAGATTCTGGTTATTAATCCTTTATCTGTAGCAAAGTTTGCAAATATTTTTTCCCATTCTGTCGGTTGCCTCTTAACTTTCCTGACTGTTTCTCTTGCAGTACAGAAACTTCTCAATTTGATGCAATCCCAATAGTTAATTTTGGCTTTGATTGCCTGTGCCTCCGGGGTCTTTTCCAAAAAGTCTTTACCAGTGCCAATATCTTGTGGGGTTTCTCCAATGCTCTCTAATAATTTGATGGTGTCGGGTCATAGATTTAGGTCTTTAATCCATGTTGAGTGGGTTTTTGTGTAAGGTATAAGGTAGGGGTCTTGCTTCATGCTTCTGCACGTGGAAATCCAATTTTCCCAGCACCATTTATTGAATAGACTATCCTTGCTCTAGGAATTGGTTTTAGATCCTTGATCAAATATAAGTTGGCTGTGGATGTTTGGGTTGATTTCTGGTGTTTCTATTCTGTTCCATTGGTCTATCCATCTGTTTCTGTACCAATACCATGCTGTTTTGATTACAACTGCCCTGTAGTATGTCCTGAAATCTGGTATTGTGATGCCTCAGGCTTTGCTTTTGTTGTACAAAATTGCTTTAGCTATTCGAGGTCTCTTGCGTCTCCATATGAATGTCAGCATCATTTTTTCTAGATCTGTGAAGAATGTCTTTGGTATATTGATTGGTATCACATTGAATGTATAAATTGCTTTTGGGAGAATGGACATTTTGATGATGTTGATTCTTCCAATCCATGAGCATGGAAGATTTCTCCATTTTTTGGTACCCTCTTCTATTTCTTTCTTTAAGGTTTTGTAATTTTCATCGTAGAGATCTTTAACGCCCTTGGTTAAGTTTATTCCAAGGTATTTGATTGTTTTTGTAGCTATTGTGAATGGGATTGATCTTAGAAGTTCTTCCTCAGCCGTGGCATTGCCTGTGTATACAAAGGCTGTTGATTTTTGTGCATTGATTTTATATCCTGCTACTTTGCCAAACTCTTCGATGAGTTCCAGTAGTCTCTTAGTAGAGTTCTTTGGGTCCCCTAAATAAAGAATCATATCATCTGCAAAGAGGGATAGTTTGAGTTCTTCCTTCCCAATTTGTATCCCTTTAATTTCTTTTTCTTGCCTAATAGCTCTGGCTAAAACTTCCAGAACTATATTGAATAGCAGTGGTGAGAGTGGGCATCCCTGTCTGGTACCAGATCTCAGCGGAAATGCTTCCAACTTTTCCCCATTCAATAGGATGTTGGCCGTGGGTTTTTCATATATTGCTTTGACTGTGTTGAGGAATGTTCCTTCTGTACTCAGTTTGTGTAGGGTTTTCATCATGAAAGATTGTTGTATTTTATCAAATGCTTTCTCTGCGTCTATTGAGAGAATCATATGGTTTTTCTTCTGCAGTCTGTTAATGTGGTGTATCACATTGATTGATTGCGAATATTGAACCATCCCTGCCTAACAGGGATAAATCCCACCTGGTCTGGGTGGATGATTTTTCTGATGTGTTGTTGTATTCTATTGGTGAGAATTTTATTGAGGATTTCTGCATCTATGTTCATCAGGGATATTGGTGTGTAATTTTCTTTCAATGCTGCATCTTTCTCTGGCTTAGGGATTAAGGTGATGCTGGCTTCATAGAAAGAATTTGGGAGGATTCCATCTTTTTCGATTGTTCTGAATAGTTTGAAGAGAATTGGAGTTAGTTCTTCTTTAAATGTCTGGTAGAATTCAGCAGTGAATCCATCTGGTCCTGGGCTTTTCTTTGTTGGGAGGGCCTTCATTACTGATTCAATTTCTGTCTCAGTTATGGATCTGTTTAGGTTTTCTATGTCTTCATGATTCAATTTAGGTAGATTGCATGTGTCCAGCAATCTATCCATTTCTGATAGATTTCCCTGTTTGCTGGCATAGAAGTCCTTGTAGTAATTTCTGATGATTCTTTTTATTTCTGTGGTGTCTGTTGTTACATTTCCTTTTTCATCTCTGATTGTATTGATTCGTGTCTTTTCTCTTCTTTTTTAGTTAGTTGAGCCAATGGGGTGTCAATTTTGTTTATTTTTTCAAAAAACCAGCTCTTTGCTTGGCTGATTTTTTGTATTTTTTTTTATTCAATCCTGTTGATTTCTTCTCTGATTTTTAATCATTTCTCTTCTCCTACTAGATTTGGGTCTGGTTTGCTGCAGTTTTTCTAGTTCCTTGAGATGCGTTGAAAGCTCATTTATTTGGTGCCTTTCCAATTTCTTGATGTAGGCACCTATTGCTATAAACTTTCCTCTCAACACTGCTTTTGCCGTATCCCATAAGTTTTGATATGTTGTGTTGTTATCCTCATTTACTTCCATTTACTTTTTTTATTTCTTTTTTGATTTCTTCTATGACCCAGTGTTCATTCAGGACCATATTGTTCAGTCTCCATGTGTTTGCACGTGCTCTAGGGATTCCTGAGTTGCTAATTTCCACCTTTTTTCTGCTGTGTTCTGAGAAGCTGCATGATATGATTCTAATTCTTTTAAATTTGCTGATACTTGCTTTATGGCCTAGTATGTGGTAATTCCTAGAGAAGGTTCCATGCACTGCTGAGAAGAATGTAAAATCTTTAGATGTAGGATTGAAAGTTCTGTAGATATCTGTTAGATCCATTTGGGCAATAGTGTCGATTAAACCTTCTGTTTCCTTGTTGATCTTCTGTCTGGATGATCTGTCTATTTCTGAGAGTGGAGTATTGAAGTCCCCCTGTACTATTGTATTGGAATCTAAGTCTCCCTTTAAGTCCCTTAACATATCTTTTAAATAAACTGGTGCCCTGTAATTAGGTGCATACACATTTATAATAGTTACATCTTCCTGTTGAATGGATCCCTTGATCATTATATAGTGCACCTCTTTGTCTCTCCTAAAAGTTTTTGTGTCAACGTTTATTTTGTCTGATATTAATATGGCTACACCTGCTTTTTTTTGGTTTCTGTTGGCATGGAATATCTTTTTCCAACCTTTCACTTTCAGTCTGCATGCATCTTTGTTGGAAAGATGTGTTTCTTGTAGGCAGCAAATTAGATGGGTTTTGTTCCTTAATCCATTCAGCCAGTCTGTGCCTTTTAACTGGAGAGTTGAGGTCATTAACATTCAATGTGACTATTGATAAGTAGTAACTTTGCCCTGCCATTTTCCCAAAGATATTTTCTAGTATATGATTTGAGTTTCCCATGATCTTTTACTGGTAGGTTTTCTTCCTTTACCTTCTTTCATATTGATGACCGTGTTTCTGTGTTTCTGTGTGTAGCACATCTTTAAGCATTTTTTGTAGGGCTGGACGAGTGGTGACAAATTCTTTCAATTTCTGTTTGCTATGAAAGGTCTTTATTTCACCTTCATTCAAAAATTAGAGCTTTGTAGGATATAATATTCTGGGCTGGCAGTTTTTCTCTCTTAGTGCCTGGGCTATATCTCGCCATTCCCTCCTAGCCTGTAAGGTTTCTGATGAGAAGTCAGCTGTGAGTCTATTTGGAGATCCTCTGAGAGTAATCTGACGTTTCTCTCTTGCACATTTTAGGATCTTTTCTTTATGTTTCACTGTGGTGAGTTTGATTACAACATGTTGTAGTGAGTATCTCTTTTGGTCATGTTTATTGGGAGTTCTATGAGCTTCCTATACTAGGATGTCTCTATCCTTTTCCAAACCCGGGAAGTTTTCTGCTAGTATCTCACTAAAAAGGCCTTCTAATCCTTTCTTGCTATTAAGTTTCTTTAACTGATCTAGGTTGGCTGCCTAATCTTTAAAATGAGGAGACTACATCCGATAAATAGGGTGACTATACAAAAATATGGTTTTAAACTCAAAAAGTGGCCATCTATGAGTAAATATGCCAAAGTTATTCAGTAAGTTCAGGCTTACTCAAGTTGATTTGTACTGCCATTCTCAAGTTAGAAGAAAAAGATCAAAGAGCAGCTATTGGAAAACATTGTGTCCTATCCTGAGAACTTCCAGCAGATTGAAAATATCATGGCAGGGCGCAGCGGGTTAAAGCCCCCGCCTGCAGTGCCAGCATCCCATATGGGCGCCAGTTTGTGTCCCTGCTGCTCCTTTTCTGATCCAGCTCTCTGCTACGGCTTGGGAAAGCAGTGGGCAGTGGAAGATGGCCCAAGTGCTTGAGTCCCTGCACTTGTGTGGGAGACCTGGAAGAAGCTCCTGGCTCCTGGCTTAGGATCAGCTCAGCTCTGGCCATTGTGGTTATTTGGGGAGTGAACCAATCAAATGGAAGACCTCTCTCTCTCTCTGACTCTACCTCTCTCTCTTTAACTCTTTCAAATATATAAAATAAATCTTAAAAAAAGAAAATACCATGGTAAATATTAGTTACCCAAAATTTGTCATATGCAAATGGCTGTGCTCTTGAAACACAAAAGTGAATACAGACATAAGATGCACCATTTTGTCACTTTGGCACAGAACACGGACTGAATGTAAGTATAAACAAAATCATACTTGCACCATAAGGTGAATCCTGTGTGGTGGTGGGGGGGGGGCTGAATTCTGCTGCTCAACCGAAATGTCCAATCAAAACATTTGTCAATAGGAAATGGAAAGGCATATCAAAGTTGTTAATATGTTTGTCCTCTGGAAGGTGGCAAAGCGTGGAACAAATATTACACCAATCATCACACCAAACTTGTGTAGAACTCCTAATAAAACATAGTCTATTGCTATGGAAGTGATACATACTGAGTATGGTAACTGGAAAGCAAGGTCATACGTATTCTGGGGCCAGCACTGTGGCATAGTGGGTAAAAACACCGCCTGCAGTGCCGGCATCCCATATGTGAGCCAGTTCAAGTCCCAGCTGCTTCACTTCTGATCCAGCTCTCTCCTATAGCCTGGGAAAGCAGTAGAAGATGGCCCAAGTCCTTGGGCCCTGCACTGGTGTGGAGATCGGGAAGAACCTCCTGGCTCCTGGCTTTGGATCAGCACAACTCCGGCTGTTGTGGCCATCTGGGGAGTGAACCAGCAGATGGAAGCCCTTTCTTTCTGTCTCTCTGCCTTTGCCTCTGCCTCTTTGTAACTCTGACATTCAAATGAATAAATAAATCTTTTTTTTAAAAAGAAGTATTTTACGTTTCTGCACAACTGTAGCAAGCCTCGCTGTTAGGCACCAAGGGACATTTCAGAAAATTGCACTAGAAGAAAAAGTAGGCTATTCCTAGCTTTTCCAAACTTATTAACTTTGTAACAATAGCTATTGCATTTCCCACTGTATTCTTCTCCCCACCTCAAGAGGAAATCAGATCATGTATTAAAAGCTTTGGGATCTCAAGATGTTATTCATGAGCAGAGATCTTACCATGAAGTAATTTTACAATTTTATTCCTAAAAGAATTTATGACAAACTGAAAAATATGTCTCATTTGTCTTTTTGACAATTTAACAAGGTTAGTTTAATTAAGCAAGAAGCTTCTCCAAAAGAAGTTTCTCCTTAATATAGACACATTTTCAAGGTTTGTCCTTTTTAGGTGCTTGGTTTGCAGCACACTTGTGATGAATACATTATGAAGCAATTATAATTCCAAGATATGGAAGAAGTTGTCAAAACCAAAAATCTTCTCTTGAATCGACTCATCATCTAATATTAAGAGTAAACAACTGTGCATGTCTTTCAAATTTCCCAAATGAGAAGGCTTAAGTGCTGTTACAGAGAGAATAAATATAGCATCTTTTCCAAAGGATAAAAAAATAGATAAGCACTGAGAAAGTGTCAACATTACAAATTTAAGAATTCTATTTCAGCCACTTAGCTGGTTAACAATGGTTAGGAGGACTTAACGCTCCATACCTAACCTAAATATTGCCTTGTCATTACTGGCAAAATAGGTTATTTTTAATCTTTTTAATTAATATTTGTTCAACAATGCCATGTCTTAAAGACACATGTTAGAACCAGAGTCAGAAAGAACTTTATAGATGATTTAGTTCAAGGCTCCAGATTCTAGATAATATATTAAGACCTCCTAGTAAATCTTAATCCAGAAGCCACCTGCCATCCTTTAGCACCTGCTATATACTCGACAAAATACTGGAACGCCCAGGGAAGACAGTATAACAGTAAGGTAGTACAGCATTACTAAAGCCTTTTCTCTTTATTTTACTTAAGAATCTCAAAAGTTCAGTGAAATGAAAAGTAGTTTTCTCCTCATAAAACAGTTGGAACAACTCTAATATGGTCTTTCATTTTATAGACAAAAGATAATGCCCAAGAGGAAATTATCTGTCCAATTAATTAGGCAGGCACAAGCTTAGAACCAGTATATCCTCTAAAAGCACTATGCTCTCTTTACTCATTGTGGAACATAATTTATACTACAGGTTACTCTACAAGATTTGACCCTCCAAAAACACTGGGAAAAATGTCTTTAGAGTATAACAATAATAATACTCAACTTGAGGGCAGGCATTTGGCACAGTAGTTAAAACATTGCCCAGGGCAACCATATCCCATATTGAAGTGCCTTTGTTTATAGTCCCAGCTCCATTTCAATTCCAGCTTCCTGCTAATGCACACACTAGGGAGGCAGCAGGTGATGGCTCTAGTACTTGGGTCCCTGCCATCCACGAGGAAGACCCAGATGGTGTTCTGGGCTTCTGGCTTTGGCCTTACCGGGTATCCCCAGTTGTTGTGGACGTTGGGGAGTGAACCATTGGATGGAAGATCTCTGTCTCTGGTTAGTTCTCTCTCTTTCTCCCTCCCTCTCTCTTTCTCTGTTTCTCTGCCTTTTAAATAAATCAAAATAAACAAGCAAAAATTTTTGAAAATATCAAACTTAAATATTAGAGCTTACTCAAGGTTATACTCAAAAGTTATGCTTACCTACAGAAACCATCCACAAGATTAAATGGTCTCTGGATTATTTTCATATTCTATAATTTTGAGTGGTTACAAAAACCCATCTGATAAGAAGCTACTTTTCAGAAAAGTTTTGATAGGAGAAAGAAGACATGTAGTTCTGATATTTTTTCACTCATAACTAATACTCATTTCAAATACATTTTCGTTCTGTAGTGTATACCCCTCATGATGGTCATCTACAGTCAGTACAACAAAAATTCAGCTCAGTAACAATAAGCAAATAAGGTCTAGTCACTTCAACACATTTAGGTGGTTTATTTTGGCTTTAATTTTGGAACAACACATCTGTGACTTAGGTAAAACAAGAAAATACAAGAGATCAGACTGTTTCAAAGTTAAGAACAAGGCTTTAAAAAAACAAATAAATGAACAATACACAAAAACCAAAAACTATAAATCACATGCTGAAACGAAGTAGAACACCAGGATATCAGCCCATCAAAAATAACTGAATTGCTCAAACCTAATTCATATCCTGAATCTGCCATAACTTTTCTGCCTTTCACTGAGTTTCTTTTTTTTTAAAGATTTTATTTATTTATTTGAAAGTCAGAGTTACACAGAGAGAAGGAGAGGCAGAGAGAGAGAGAGAGAGAGAGAGAGAGAGAGAGAGAGAGAAGGAGAGAGAGAGAGGTCTTTCATCTGCTTGTTCACTTCCCAATTGTTTGCGACAGCTGGAGCTGAGCCGATCAGAAGCCAGGAGCTTCTTCCAGGTCTCCCACATGGGTGCAGGGGCCCAAGGACTTGAGCCATCCTCTACTGCTTTCCCAGGCCACAGCAGAGAGCTGGACTGGAAGTGGAGCAGCTGGGACTCGAACCGGCACCTATATGGGATGCCGGCGCCACAGGCCTGTGGCGGCTTTACCTGCTACACCACAGCGCTGGCCCCAGCCTTCACTGGCCCCAGCCTTCACTGAGTTTCTATTAACACACTTTATTTGATTCAAAACATACTTCTTCATATTGTCAAGATTGTTTTTATACAGATGGGATTGAGTTTCTATTAACACACTTTATTTGATTCAAAACATACTTCTTCATATTGTCAAGATTGTTTTTATACAGATGGGATTGAGTTTCTATTAACACACTTTATTTGATTCAAAACATACTTCTTCATATTGTCAAGATTGTTTTTATACAGATGGGATTACTTATACCTCAAACTGGACAGTAAGTTTCTTTGAAGAGATAGACTTTACAGTAACTAGCACTATGCATTTGGTGTAACAAACACACAGTAAAGATTACTGGCACATACTATTTGGAAAACATCTCTCTACAATTCAGTTAAAGTGAGAAGGAAGATGTGTATTCATGGTGCGATGTGGAACTGAGGCGAGTAAGACATAAATTACACATACAGGATTAACATCTAATAAGTTGCAGATTGGAAAAGGGGGCAAATACAGCTTTGATTTATTAAAGCTAAACTACAGTGTAATTCTCAACAGCACAATATTTAACTGAAATATAAAACACAGTACATTTCACTGCAATAAAAGATTAAATAGTAGCTGTAAATACTACTCTATTTGACATAAGTAGAATTAATAGTTCACAAATAATCCAAAAACATGCTGAAGATATCATTCAGTCAAAATTAATCTTGATGTTGCATTTCTACTGCTTGTCATGACAATACTTGAAGATCCATGTTATCTTTTCTATCCTCCTCTGCATTGTTCCTATGGGGGGGAAAGTCACACAGTCATTATTCTGAGGTCAAAATATTCCAGGAACATAATAACTTACATTCTCACTTCAACATAGAATACATAGAAATGTATATATCAATTGTAATAGTTTTAAGTTTTAGAAAAAATCATCTATTTGGTTGGAAATTATGAAAATAATGGACAAGACTATTTTTATCTACTCTCTAGAATTTAGGCAACTAACAGTCTACTTGACATTTATGTTTTATTAGAGAGAAGTATTAACTGCTTTTTAAAACTCATCACATCCTAATAGAGTGGTCATTAAATTGAGGGTATAGACTTTGGTGGGTCTTGGCTACCTACAAGCAAATGAGTAAAAATTGTGTATATTTACATTTCTGTTCCTTTTAAATGACTTATTTAACTTGGTGGTTCTTGAATTTGTTCAGGGCAGAGCACCATAAAATGCCATTTTTTATAAAATATGGCATTTATAAAAATGCCATTTTTTATAAAAATGGGTGATATCTCATTGTGGTTTTTTATTCTCATTTCCCTTATGATTAGTGATAAATTTTTCCTGCACCTGTTGGCCATTTGCCTATCTTCTCTTGAGAAACATCTGTCAATTATGCTAGTAAAAATAAATTGTTGAAGTAAGCATGATAATCTAAGTCTACTGCCATGCAAAAATAAACTTGGCCATTTATTTTAGTGTTCATTAATGCTTACAAGTGGATAGGCAATAGCTGGTATTCAAAAAGAAAGCAAAAGTTTATGAGAAAAAATTCAAATTAAACAATGTATGTTAAATTTTAGTCAATTGGAAAAACCCTAATGTTACTCAGTTTTTATAGTATAATACCTCATTCTAACATAACATATAGACATTCTGTAAGATCATGCTTTACACATAAATTATTTAAATGATGGTTGTCTACTAAAAGGCTAGAAAAACAGTGTGTGTTAAGCCTGGCAAAATAAATCTCCTTTTTGTTATAATAACTAACTGCAGGGTGCTATTTTCTCCCTAAATAACATTTTTTATTGTGACAGAAGCACAAATGAGTACTACAACAAACCATTATCTTGAGACCAGAAGTGTCAAAATAAACACAATTTGCAAATTTACTGATTGATACATAGTAAATACAAAGGAGTACATTTATAACAATTTTTAAAAAATCAATAAAACATTGAGAAAAACAAGTCAGCATTATTAAGTATCTTATAATAAACATTTTATCATATATTCTAATTGAATTCCCAGGACTCTTTCTGTATTAACATACTTTAAAATTTTTAGGACTGTCACTCCTTAAGGGCAAAATTGTTCCTAGAGCACTTACTACCCAGAATTCTGGTCCTATGTTAAGTATCAGTGATTGGTTCCTGCCAACGTATTAAATTATATATCATACTAGAAGTAAATACTACTAGTAGTTTAATGTTGGGAGAAAAATGACATACATTTTTGACCTTATTAAAAATAATTGTACTGAGCAATATCAAAGTAAAAGTTCCATTTGTAGTACTATGAAAAAGAATTTAAGCACTGAAGAATAAACTTAACAAATGAAGCATAAAACCTATACACTGAAAACTACAAAATACTGCTAGAAGAAACTAAAGGATACTTAAATAAATGGAGAATATATCTATGTCCATGGATTGAAAGATTCAGTGTTGTTAAGATAGAAATTCTCTACAAATTATTCTACATATTCAATGTAATCCCTATGGAAATCCCAGCAGACTGTTTTTATTGAAATAGATAAACTTACTTTAACATTTATACGGATAGTGCTGCAATAAACATGAGACAGCAGATGTCTCTTTGACAGAGTGATTTCATTTCCCTTGGATATATACCCAGTAGTGGGATTGCTGGATCATATGTTAGTTCTATTTTTAATTTTGTGAGGAACCTCCATACTGTTTTTTCCATGATGGCTGTACTAAGTTACATTTCTACCAACAGTGTGCAAGGGTTTCCTTTTCTTCACATCCTTGTTAATACTTGTTATTTTTTGTCTTTAGAAGAGTAGGGGTGATCTCTCATTGTGGTTTTTTATTCTCATTTCCCTTATGATTAGTGATAAATTTTTCATGCACCTGTTGGCCATTTGCCTATCTTCTCTTGAGAAACATCTGTCAAGATCTACTGCTCATTTTTTACTTGCAGCACTAGTCATAACAGGCAAGAAACAGAAATAACCTGTCTACCAATTGATGAATGGATAAGTGCATATACACAAGCAAATATTATTCAGCCATAAAAAAGGATGAAATCTTATAATATGCAACAACATGAATAGAACTGGAAGTCATTATGTTAAGTGAAATAACCAAGCACAGAAAGACAAGTACCCCACGATCTCACTCATATATGGAGTCTAAAAAATTTGATCTCATAGAAATTAGAGTGGTGGTGACCGGAAGCCATGGAGAGTAGGGGGTAGGGAAAAATGGGGAAAGGTTGAATGAAGAGTGCTAAGTTATAGCTAAACAGGAGTAAAAGGTTCTGGTGTGCTATTGCACAGCAAGGTGAGTATATATTGATAATGTACTGTATTCCTCTAAAAAAAACTAGAAGAAAGGATTTGGAATGTTTCTACCATAAAGAAATGTTAAATGATGTGTTACTAAGATTGGAAATTATATAACATATATATGTATCAAAACCTCACTTGGTACCCCATAAACATACATTTTATGTATCAGTTACAAAACTATGCACACATTTAAAAATTCTTGGTTCCAAGAGAAACTTATTTTTTATTTAAAAAATTATATGGAGGGGCCAGCCCTGTGGCGTAGTAGGCTAAAACTCCTCCTGCAGCACCGGCATCCCATATGGGTGCCAGTTCACTTCCCAATTGGCTGCAACAGCCAGAGCTGTACCAATGAGAATCCAGGAGCCAGGAGCTTCCTCTGGGTCTCCTACGTGGGTGCAGGGGCCCAAGGATTTGGGCCATCCTCTACTGCCCTCCTAGGCCACAGCAGAGAGCTGGATTGGAAGTGGAACAGCTGGGACTCGAACCCAGAGCCCATATGACCCAGTCATTCCACTCCTGGGAATTTACCCAAGGGAAATGAAATCAGCATATGAAAGAATTATCTGTACCACCATGTTTATTGCAGCTCAATTCACAATAGCTAACATATGGAATCAGCCCAAATGCCCATCAACTGAATACTAGATAAACAAATTTTGGGATATATACTCCATGAAATACTACAGAGTGGTAAAAAAAAATCCTATTGTTTTCAACAAAATAGATGAAATTGGAAAACATCACACTTAGTGAAATAAGCCAGCCAGTCTTAAAAGGATAAATACCATATGTTCTCCCTGATTAGTGATAACTAATAGAACACCTCATAGGTAATCTATAGAAGTGAAATTAACATTTCGAGATGCAATGATTTTGTATGGACATTTGAGGAACAGTTTTTTTTCCATACAATTTGTTGAACTCTTTACTGATTTCATTGTATGTGTATAAAGTTAATTGAAAATCGATCTTAGTAAAAATTAAGAAGGAATAGGAGAGTGAGGAGGGGGATTGTGGATAGAAGGGTGGGTACAGTAGGAAGAATCACTATATTCTTAAAGTTGTATTTATCAAAAGCATGAAGTTTATATTCCCTAAATAAAAGGTTTCTAGGAAAAAGAAAAGAAAAACAATTGGGGTAGTAGGAGAAAAATAAATCCTGACAGAAAAGTGGTCAAAAGATATAAATAAGAAACTTAGAAAATGACATATGGGGCTGGTGCTGTGGTGTAGCAGGTGAGGCCACTGCCTGCAGTGCTAGCATCCCATGTGGTCAAAGGTTCGAGTCCCAGATGCTCCACTTCTGATCTGGCTCCCTGCTAATGTGCCTGGGAAAGCAGTAGAGGATGGCCCAAGTCCTTGGGCCACTGCACCCACATGGGAGGCCTGGAAGAAGCCCCTGGCTTTAGATCTACCCAGCTCTGGCTGTTGTGGCCATTTGGGGAGTGAAACCATGGATGGAAAATCTCTCTCTCTCTCTCTCTCTGCTTCTGCCTTTCAAATAAATAAGTAAAATCTTTTTAAAAATGTTTATAAACAATATTTAAGTCAGTTTTAAATATTAATTTACTTATTTGAAAGGCAGAGTTGCTGAGAGAGAGAGAGAGAGAGAGAGAGATATCTTCCATCTGCTGGTTCACTCCCCAAATGGCTGCAACGGCCAGAGCTGGGCTGATCCGAAGCCAGGAGCCAGGAGCTTATTTTGGGTCTCCCAGGTGGGTACAGGGGCCCAAGCACTGGGGCCATCTTCTACTGCTTTCTCAGGCTATCGCAGAGAGCTGGATCCGATGTGGAGCAGCCGGGACATTAACCGTTGCCCATATGGGATGCCAACATTGCAGGCAGCAGCTTTATCCATCACACCACAGCACCAGCCCAGGTTTATAAACTTTTTTTAAAATACTAAACCTCCTCAGTAACCAGAAGAATGTAGATTAAACCAGAGAAATACTATATTTACCTATAAGTCTTGGCAAGGAATGATGATAATGGTGGTGATGATGACAGGAGCAGTAATATTGGAAAGAGCGCAGAAAATGGGCACCCTAATGAAATTCTGGTGAAAATTAAAATGTGTACAACTTCCCTGGAAGGAAATATATATCAAAAGGCTTTAAAAGATACAATATTCCTTCAAAGAATTTTATTTATTTTATACAATATTAACTTCAAAGAATTTTATTTATGTCCAGTAATCATGGATGTATCTTAGAATTTACCTACAGCTAGGATACTATAGCACAATTAAAAACAGCAGAAAAGTTGGAAACATTAGCCAATACCTAACAATGGGCTTAGTTTTAAAAACTATGGTATATCCATATAATGGAATACTTGGCACCCATTAAAATGCAGCCTTTTAATAACATGAAAAAGGTTTGAATGCATATGTGCTTTAGCTTTGTATTTCTCTTCTCAACCAAAAGCTGAATGCAGTATGGTGTGCACATATCAGAAGACAAATAAATTAAAAATGTATACTGGATCCAATGTTCATGCCAGGCATTGCTAAATTTTGAAGATACAGAAATAATTAAGAATGTCTATCTAGAAGCTCAGATTCAAATAACAGATGTAAATAGATAACTGTAATATTGTATGATAAATACTGACAATATAGCATATAGAACACAGCATAAATACAAATAAGGGATCAACAACTATTTGAATGATGAGTCAAGTGGTTACATAGGACAGATTACTCTTTTTTAAAACAAGATTTATGTATCTAAAAGGCAGAGTTATATAAAGGGAGGGGGAGGAGGAGGAAGAGAGAGAGGGGGAGAGAAGGAGAGGGAGAGGGAATATCTTCTATTTCCCATCAGGTAGTTCACTCCCCAACAATAGCCAGCCCCAAGATTACTCTTAAAATATATCTTAATTGGGGTCAGCACTGTGGCATAGTGGGTAAAGCCTCTGCCTGTGGTGCCAGCATTCCATCCCAGGAAGCAGAAGTGATGTCCTAAGCAATTGTGTTCCTCCACCCATGTGGGAGACCTGGATTCAGTTCCTGGATTCTGCCTTCAGTCCTGCCTAACCCTAGCTGTTTCAGGCATTTTGGAAGTGAACTAGCATTCTCTCCTTACCTCTCAAATTAATGAATAGATAAATTCTTTAAAAATTAAGCACATGAGTTTATTGCTGCTCTATTCCATAACATCTATAAAATAGCACTAAGATTTTTTTTCTTAAAAAAGAAAAAAATAACATCATAAATCTACAAGGTCAAAGACAACTAGAAAGAGAACAACAACAAAACTTAGAAAACTACAACTCTATTCATGCTGGAGAACCCTAGAAAGGAGACAGAATTAATAGAACTAGGTAATTCAAAGTGGTGTTGAAAGTGGAGGTGAAAACAGGATCATGAATGATTAAGAAGCAGATTCTTCTCTTACATCCAGTTCATTCTCCATACTTTTCAGCACATGACATTTCTTTGGAGAGAATGAACCAGGTAAACTCTAGATCAGGGGCACTAGGAAGAACTGAAGGCAAATATTCTATACCAAAACCAAGAATTATGTGAGAGTTCACAAGGAATTAAGTGAAAGCCCACAAGCTGAACACTGAACCGCCAGTTCCCTCGCTAACAGTTCCTAAAGCACTGTAAAACTAGGCCTATTAGTCTCTATCCAGTAGTTGGAAGATTCTTCTACAGAGAATTTGACCAGTTAAAGAGAAATATCCTAAATACAGCAGTTGGAAGTCCCCCAACGGAAACTTCTCACCAAATTATAGTAAGTTACCAAGCTCCATTTACAAAATATATTAGTGTAGCCCTCTTAAATATAAATGGATTACCAACAATCACCAGACATTTGAAGATGGCTTCTAACATGAGAAAGACAAACAAAAGAGAAAAAGAATACCAAAAGAAGCAATTTGGAAAGATTTTTAAAAATATTCTCAAAGACTAAATCCATGAAATAAGGACAAGTTGCTATTTAAAATGCACTACAGGGGCTGGTGTTGTGGTGTACCAGGTATAGCCACTGCCTGTGATGCCGGTATGCCATATGGGTGCTATTTCAAGTCCCGGCTGCTCCACTTCTGATCCAGCTTCCTGCTAATGTGTCTGGGAAAGCAACAGGAGATGGACCAAGTTCTTGAGCCTCTGCACCCATGCAGGAGGCCCGGAAGAAGCTCCTGGTTCCTAGGTTGGATCTGGCTCAGCCCTGTCCATTGTGGCCATTTGGGGAGTGAACCAGTGAATGGAAGATTTCTCTCTGTCTCTCCCTGTCTCTCTGTAAATCTGCCTTGTAACTAAATAAAAATGAATCTTAAAAAAAAGAGAGGATGCTGACAAAATAAAATGCACAACAACCAAATCATAAAACAGCGTAAGTTCTTTTTTTAAAGGATTTTATTTATTTATTTGAAATTCAGAATTACACAGAGAGAGAAGGAGAGGCAGAGAGAGGGGTCTTCAATACACTGGTTCACTCCCCAACTGGCCGCAACTACCGGAGCTGGGCCGATCCAAAGCCAGGAGCCAGGAGCTTCCTCCAGGTCTCCCATGCAGGTGCAAGGGCCCAAGGACTTGGGCCATCTTCCACTGCTTTCCCAGGACATAGCAGAGCTTGGTTAGAGGTGGAGCAGCCGGGAATCAAACCAGTGCCCATATGGGATGCTGGCACTGCAGGCAGCAGCTTTACTGGCTATGCCACAGCACTGGCCCCAATAAATTCTTGCAAAATAAAAATTATAGCAGAAAGCAAAGGTCAATAGAAAGACTAGAATTAAAAGTTGAGAACATATTCTACAGAATTTAGTAAAAATCTAGAGACGATAGGAGAGAAAAGGTGTTTAGATCATTACAGAGAATCAAACATTAGAATAACAGGATTTCCAGAAAGAATAATTACATTGGGAAGGAAATTAGCAGAAACCTAATTCAAGAAAACAGCCCTAAACTGAAAGAAATGTTTTCTTTATTCACCAATACAAGACTCAGTGGATGAAACAGACTCACAATCTAAGCACATCACTTGAAATATCAGTATTCTGTGGAAGACACTAATACCTTTCCATAGAAAAAAGTGAAGAGATTCCACAAAGATTCAGGACTCATATGGCCCTCAAAGTTAGTAAATACTAGAATACCTCCCAAAGTTCAAGGGACAATTATTTCTAAGCTGGAATTAAATACCTAATATTATCAATTAAGTGTGAGGGAAGAATATATATCTTTTCAAGCATACAGGAACTCGAAAACTTACTTCCCATGTGCTTTCTCTCTCTCTCTCTCTCTCGAAACTGGGAATGTGTACTATAACAGGAAAAAGCAGATAAACCATGAAACAAGTGGCAAAAGTTAAGAGCCACAAAACTGGAGAGTCAATAGAGAAGCAAATACAAGAATGTTGTAGAGGAAAAAACCTAGCTGAATAGCAGGGCAAAACAAATCCAGATGGTAGAACAGAGATTAGAGGACTCTAGGAGAGATAAATTTAAAAAGATGAAATTGATATAAATTAAAAGCATGGAATTGGTGAATGAAAGTACTGGCCAGTATGTAGAAAATTAAGCAAATGAGAAAATAAAATTCAAAGAAAAACAACAACTTGTAAAAGAAATACATAATATGATATGCTACATGGTAAGAACATGAATAATATTTATATAATTATAATTCAAGTATTAAATATTGACTCATGAAATTTCCTTATTTATTTATTTGTTCTTAGCTATTTCAGTTGTCTTTTGCAATTTTTCTTTTTACTACAGCAAAATATATTCTGTGGTGGAGGCCTTTGACTGTTTTTTTTTTTTTTAGATTTATTTTTTATTTATTTGAAAGGCATAGTTACTGAGAGAGGAAGAAGAAGAGACAGTGAGAGAAAGATCTTCTATCCACTGGTTCACTCCCCAAATGGCCACAATGGTTGGGGTCAGGAGCCCGGAGCTACTTCTGGGTCTCCCATGTGGGTGCAGGAGCCCAAGGACTTGGGCCATCTTTTGCTGCTTTCCCAGGCATTAGCAAGGAGCTGGATTGGAAATGGAGCAGCTGGGTCTTGAACCAGTGCCTGTATGAGGTGCCAATGCTGCAGGCAGTGGCTTAACCAACTGTGTGTCAGGGCCAGCTCCTAAAATTTATGATATACATATGGGGGAAGATGAGGAAAATGTGTGTGTATGTGTGTGTGTGTTTGTATTCATGTGCATGTGTATCACGTACACCCATATATATGATGTAAGAAATTAAATCTTCAACTCCCATTTTGGAAAGCTAGTAGAGAAGGCCTAATATGGAAAAACTAATATGTAAAAGTATACATGACATTTACACATATAAACAGTTAAAAAACAGCTACAATAATTGTAAGTGATTACATTTGGGGAGTAGGAAATTGGGTGGACAAGGAGCTGATATTTTTCATAAACCTTAAAAAGTTATTCTACTTTCAAGGTCAGAGATGCAGAAGGTCTGAAGTAGGAATGTGGCAATGTGAATCTACTTAGAAGGGATTCAATGGGGACAGGTGCTGTGGTGCAGCGGGTTAAAGCCCTGGCCTCAAGTGCTGGCATCCTATATGGGCACCAGTTCTAGTCCCGGCTGTTCCTCTACTGATCCAGCTCTCTGCTATGGCCTGGGATAGTAGTAGAAAATAGCCTAAGTGCTTGGGCCCCTGCACCCGCGTGGGAGACCCAGAAGAAGCTCTGGGCTCCTGGCTTTGGATTGGCGTGGCTCTAGCTGTTGCAGTCATCTGGGGAGTGAACCAGTGGATGGGAGAGCTCTCTCTCTCTCTCTGTACTGTCTTTGAAATAAATAAAATAAATCTTTAAAAAAAGGGATTCAAGGCCGGCGCCGAGGCTCAATAGGCTAATCCCCCGCCTAGTGGCGCCGGCACATGGGGTTCTAGTCCCGGTCTGGGTGCCGGATTCTGTTCCGGTTGCCCCTCTTCCAGGCCAGCTCTTTGCTGTGGCCCAGGAGTGCAGTGGAGGATGGCCCAAATGCTTGGGCCCTGCACCCCATGGGAGACCAGGAGAAGCACCTGGCTCCTGCCTTTGGATCAGCATGGTGTGCTGGCCACGGCAGCCATTGGAGGGTGAACCAATGGCAAAAGGAAGACCTTTTTCTCTGTCTCTCTCTCTCACTGTCCACTCTGCCTGTCAAAAAAAAAAAAAAAGGATTCAACAGCTATTTAAAAAGTGTGATCATCAATATTTATTGAAGAAATAGAAAGAGCCTGCCTAAGATTCCTGAGTAAATAATAGTAATCAACAGTTAAGGAAAATAACTGGGTCCGAGAGGCCCAGAAGAGTCTGAAAATAGTGAGTTTAGTTTTTGATGAGTTTAATTTGAGGTTCCTTTGGGATATCTATGTCTGTTGCAGATGTTTGTTAACATGGAACTTTATATTGTATAGTAAAAGAACCATTAGTGAAATTGATAGTTGGAGATAAATGACAACTGGGGTTAAAAGATTACTGATTATCAGAAATTCCTTAAAAGAGAATAATATTAGGAACAAAGAGAGTTCTCAAATCAATAATCCATGTTCAGACCTTAAAAAATGAAGAGCAAGACTGTTATTGTACAATGTAATACTTTGTCCATTTTAGTATTTTATTGTTCTAGTACTAGTGGTTGAACTCTGTAAATAACACACAATTATTCTTAGGTGTTTAAATCTTAACTGAAAAGTGATCCCGGTTAAATATAAGAGTGAGAAAAAGAGAGGGAGGAGATGTACAATTGGGAACATGCTCAATCGGACTTGCCCCAAACGATGGAGTTAGAAATGTGCCAGGGGATTCCAATACAATCCCATTAAGGTGGCATGTACCAATGCCATCTTACTAGTCTATGTGATCAATTTCAGTTCACAATTGATCACACTGATAGGTCTAAGAGTCAAAGGGATCACACAAACAAGACTAATGCCTGCTAATACTAACTGATAAAATCAGAAAGGGAGAGAACGATCAAACATGGGAAGTGGGATACACAGCAGACTCATAGAATGGCAGATGTCCTAAATAGCACTCTGACCTCAGAATCAGCCCTTAAGGCATTTGGATCTGGCTCAAGAGCCTATGAGAGTATTTTAGGTATGGAAAGCCAAGACACTCTGGAAAAAAAAAGAAGACCTAAATGAAAGATCTCAGCGAGTATGATCCCAGTGGAAAGAACGGGGCCATTAAGGTAGGAGGTACCTTTCTCTGAAGGGAGGAGAGAACTTCCACTTTGACTATGAACCTGTCGGAATAAGATCGAAGTCGGCGAACCCTAAAGGCTTCCATAGCCTTGGCAACTCATGACTAGAGCCTAGGGAGATTACTGACGCCATAAACAAGAGTGTCAAATTGTTAAATCAACAACAGGAGTCACTGTGTACTTATGTCTCATGTGGGATCTGTCCTTGATGTGTTGTCCAATGTGAAGTAATGCTATAACTAGTACTGAAACAGTATTTTTACACCTTGTGTTTCTGTGTGGGTGCAAACTGATGAAATCTTTACTTAGTATATACTGAATTGATCTTCTGTATATAAAAATAATTGAAAATGGAAAAACAAAACTTGGTGTTAAATTGGAAATTACATAGAAAATTAATCATTTTTAAAAAAAAAATATCATGTAGGATCTCTGTCCTTAATGTGCTGTACATTGTGATGTAATGCTATAACTGGTACTCCAACAGTAATTTTCACTTTGTGTTGCTATGTGAGGGCAAACTGTTGAAATCTTTACTTAATATATACTAAACTGATCTTCTGTATATAAAGAGAATTGAAAATGAATCTTGATGTGAATGGAAGGGGAGAGGGAGCGGGAAAGGGGAGGGTTGCGGGTGGGAGGGAAGTTATGGTGGGGGGAGGAAGCCATTGTAATCCATAAACTGTACTTTGGAAATTTATATTCATTAAATAAAAGATTTAAAAAAATTTAAAAAAATGAAGAGCAAAATCCATACAAAGCAAGAAGGAAGGAAATAATAAAGATAAAGGCAAATATCAAAAGAAATTGTCAACAAAGTCACCATAGAGAAAATCAATGAAACAACTAATTCTTTGAAGGAAAAATCAATAAACCTCTAGCAAGATAAGAGAGGTAGAGAGAGTGAACAAATTACCAATATCAGAAAAGACACAGGGTATAGGACGACAGATCCCATGGCCATTCAAAGGATAAAAAGGAAATACTATTAACAACTTCATACTTAAATACCTAGGCCAAAACAGTTTCACTGGAGAATTATACAAAACATTTACAGAATAATTAGTATCAGGACAAATGTTGTAGTGCAGCAGGTTAAGCTGCCACTTGCAATGCTGGCTTCCCACATCTGAGTGTTGGTTAGAGTCCCAACCGCTCCACTTCCAATCTAGCTTCCTGCTAATTTTTCCGGGGAAGGCAGCATAAGATATCCAAGTATCTGGGCCCCTGCCACCCACACAGGAGATGGATGGAATTCCTGGCTCCTGGCTTCAGCCTGGTCCAGATCTGACTTTTGCAGCCATTTGGGGAGTCAACAAGTGGACGGTAAGATCTCTTTCTCTTATTTTCTCTCTCGTTGTCTCTTTCTCTGACACTCTGCCTTTCAAATAAATAAATCTTCCTTAAAGAAAAAAAATGAGTATCAATTCTTCACAGACTCCTCTAAAAAATAAGAGGCCAATTCTATCCTTTTAGGTCTGTGGTCCACTGGGAGCCTTGGATCTCCTGCAGTTTTGCAGAATACTGATAACTATGTACTCTAAAGTGGACTTCATTTAAAGAAACCTGTGGAACATTAATGGACAAAAACATGAAATAGCTTGTATGGTGGCATTCAAATGCTAGCACTATGGGAAAGCATCAAGTCCCAAATTTTTGAAGACCACAGCCTATCATCACTATGCAATCAAGATTTTAGTTTGAATAACCTCATCAAGACTTAGGTCCTGTTCAAAAGCTTCAGGTCTTATCTGCATTAAACTTCTCCATTGTACCCTCTGACAAAAATAAAAGCTTAAATAGACTGAAATCCACTAATAAATTCCATTTTATATCCCTTACTCTGACTTCTTTTCAATTTCCTTGGCCTTTAGGGTCTTTCTTATTATGTTCCTTTAGACTGGAGTCAAAGAAACAGTGCTTTCTAATAAATACATGTTCTGTGGCTATAAATTTTCATGGGAAGAGAAGCATAAACTTACCATAAGTTTTCAATTAAGTCTTCCATTATATCTTATATAAAGTAAAACCAGGAATAACACAGGGAGGATGAAGTAGTAAAAATATTTAAGGTTAGATTATACTTTCAAAAGCTATATAGTTTAGAGAAAAAGGGTCCTAAACCTAGAATTTGGTGATTTTTATTTTACTCCACTTCCTACTAGCTTTATAACTTGGAAAAATCACTTAACTTTTCTGAACCTCAACTTCATTATCTGCAGGGTGAATCTGATACTAGTTTCCTCGCCTACCTCACAGGGTTGTTGTGAGGATAAAATTAAACAATGTACACAAAAAGGACTTTAATATAAAATGTACAATGCAGGGCCCTGTTTATAGTTCCAAGTCATTCTCTAAGCTCTTTTGGGCCTAGTGATTATAGCACTTTGAAAGCATATACCAACGTCCAGGCTGGACACATGGTAACAAAAACTATGTTATTTTTTCCCCTCTGAGTAACTGGATACTATCATGGGCTATTTCTAAGGAGGTAGACTATAAATTTGCGTTGATAATGCTCTAAAGCAGTTATGGATTATATATTAATGATTTGCAAAATTTGTCTTCTCAATTGTGACTTATAATTTTTAAATGGAAAAACACAGAACAGAACATTTTGCAGGGGCTGGCATTACAGCGCAGTAGGTTAAACTGCTGCTTGCAATGCCAGCATCACAGAGTGCTGGTTTGAGTCCTGGCTGCTCTATTTCTGATACAGCTCCCTGCTAATGTGCCCGGGAGAGTAGTGGAAGATAGTCCAAGTGCTTGGGCCACAGTCACCCACATGGGAGACCAAGATGGAGTTCTAGGTTCCTGGGTTCGATCTGGCCCAGCCCTGGCTGTTGCTGCCTTTTGGGGAGTAAACCAGCAGGTGGAAAAATCTATTTCTCTTCCTGCCTCCCTCTCCCTCCATTACTCTGCATTTCAAATAAATGTTTTTAAAGAATATTTACAGTGTTTTTTTTTTTTTTTGACAGGCAGAGTGGATAGTGAGAGAGAGACAGAGAGAAAGGTCTTCCTTTTTGCTGTTGGTTCACCTTCCAATGGCCGCTGCGGCCAGCTCATCATGCTGATCTGAAGCCAGGAGCCAGGTGCTTCTCCTGGTCGCCCATGCGGGTGCAGGGCCCAAGCATTTGGGCCATCCTCCACTGCCTTCCCGGGCCATAGCAGAGAGCTGGCCTGGAAGAGGGGCAACCGAAATAGAATCCGGCGCCCCAACCGGGACTAGAACCCGGTGTGCTGGCGCCACAAGGCGGAGGATTAGCCTGTTAAGCCATGGCACCGGCCACATTTGCAGTGTTTTCTACTTGGTAAGAGCCAATATTGTTTCTAAAGATTCATTTATTTATGTGAATACTCAGAGTTACAGAGAAAGAAAGAGAGAAATCTTCCATCTTTTGATTCACTCCACAGATGGCTGCAATGGCCAGGACTGAGCCAGGAGCTTCAACTGGGTCTCCTATGTGGGTAGCAGGGGACCAAACACTTTGGCTATCTTCTACTGCTTTTCCTAGGCCATTAGCAGAGAGCTGTATCAGAAGTGAAACAGCCAGGACACCAACCAGCACCTATATGGGATGCTGGTGTTGCAGGTGGTAGCCTAACCTGCTGTGCCATGATGTTGGCCCCTGTTTTAGTATTATATATACGCATGTGCATAAATGGTCATTAAATAAAATGTATTTTTTCCTGTAGGAATAAAATTATCCTTTTATGAAAAGCAGATGACAATAAAAAAGAAAGCTACAGACTAATAAATCTCATGAACACTTAAAAATTTCCATTTAGAGGCCAGAGTTGTGGCATAGTGGGTAAAAAGCCACTGGGACACCAGCACCCCATAATGGGGCTGGTTCATGTCTTGGATGTTCCACTTCTGATCTAGCTCCCTGCTAGTGTGCCTGGGAAACACAGTAAAAGATGGCTCAAGTCCTTGGGCCCCTGCCACTCATGTAGGAGACCCAGATGAAGATCCTGACTCCTGGCTTCAGCCTGGCCCTGCGTGGCCAGTGCAGACATTTGGGGAATCAACCAGCAGATGAAGAATGTCTCTCCCTCTCTCTCTATAACTCTTTCAAATTAATAAATACATATTTAACAAAAAAAGGATTCTCCATAAATTTAAAATCCTCAATGTGTTAGCAAACAAAATCTAACAATGTATAAGAGGAATTATATATAAACCAGAAACAAGTATAACTTATGACATATATATAAAACTAACTCATTATGAAAATGTATCAATATAATACACCATAACAAGGAGTTGAAGATGGAAGACCATATTATTCTATCAATTGATGCAGAAAAAGAATTTGGCAAAATCCAATACCCATTCCTGATGAAAAAAAAAAACCTGTCAGTAAATTAAGAACAGAGGGGAATTACCTCAACTTCACAAAGAGCATCTATAAAATTCCTACAGCCAACATCACACTTAAGGAAAAAGACTGAAGGCTGGGGTTGGCACTGTGGCTTAGCAGGTAAAGCCACTACCTGTAGGGCCAGCATCCCATATGGGCACTGGTTCAAGTCCTGGCTGCTCCACTTCCAGTCCAGCTCTCTACTGTGGTCTGGAAAAATAGTAGAGGATAGCCCAAGTCCTTGGGCTCTTGCATCTGCATGGGAGACCCGGAGGAAGCTCTTGGCTCCTGGTTTTAGATCGGTGCAGCTCTGGCTGTTGTGGCCATCTGGGGAGTGAACCAGCAGATGGAAGACCTCTCTTTCTCTCTCTCTGCCTCTGCCTCTCTGTAACTCTGCCTTTCAAATAAATAATATAAATTTAAAAAAAGACTGAAGGCTTTCCATGGGCAAAGCAAGGATGTCTGCTCTCATTACCTTTACTCAAAATAGTACTGGAAGTTCTAGCCAATGCAAAAAGGCAAGTCAAAAAATATATGGCATGGGGATTAGAAGGGAAGAAATACTATACCTATTTGTAAATGAAATTCATGCCTATGTTTAAAATAATAAAAAAAATCCATGAAGAAAGACAGACAGACAGGCATTGTGGCTGTGGCTTTATGGGTTAAGCTACTGGATGCTATGCTGTTATCCCATTTGGCCACCTGTTTGTGTCCCAGCTACTCCATTTCTGATACAGCTCCCTGCTAATTTATGTGGGAAAGCAGTAGATGACCCAAGTGCTTAGGCTCCTGCCACCCACATGGGAGACCCAGATGAAGCTCCTGGCTTCAGCCTGACCCAGTTCTGGCCATCACAGCTATTTGGGGGACTGAACCAGTGTGTAGAAGATCTCTCTCTCTCTCTCTCTCTCTCTCTCTCTCTTTTCCTACCTCCCTCTCTCTCTCTCCCCTCTCTCTGTAACTCTGCCTTTCAAATAATACAAAAAAGAAAGGTAGGCAAACCTAGAAGTAAGACATGAGTTTAGCAAGGTCAAAGGGTATAGCATTGGCACACAAAAATTATGTCTTTATTAACAATGAAGATACAAAAACTAATACCATTTATAATCACTAGAAAGAAAATGGAACATTAAGGTATAAGCTCAACACATCCAAAATATTTACATGATATGGGAGATGAAAATTTCAAAATGCTGATGTAAGAACTAAAAGATTTAGATATACTTGGGGACATTTTATGTTAATGGAAGGGAAAGCTCAACATAGTAATATGGAAGAGAAAGCTCAACATAGCAACTCTCACCAAACTGATCTGTAGAGTAAAGTCAAGCCCAATTAAATACAATAAATTTTTACGGAAATGCAGAGAAACTAAAATAACTGAAACAATCTTGACAAAGAAGAATAAAACGAGAGGACTCACTCTACCAGATATTAATGCTTACTATACCACTATAGTAATAAAGACAGTTACACATGGTTGGAAAGAAAGACATATATATCCATGGAATTGATACCTCACAGCAAGATCCACACAAATACAACAAACTGCTTTTTGACAAAGGTACAAAAGCAATTCAATTAAGGAAGGAAAGACTTTTTAACAAAAATTCTTGATCTAAACTTATATATTATACAAAAATTAAAACAAAATGGATCACAGCCTGAAATATAAAATGATGAAATCTACAGAAAGAAAAAAAGGGGAAAAAAACAACTTTGGGATATAGGAATAGGCAAAAAAGTTCTTAGACATGACATCAAAAGCAAAATCCATATAAAGAAATATTGATAAATGGAATTCATAAAAATTAAAAACTTCTGTTCTGTGAGCAACTTTGCTAAGAAAATGAATAGGGGCCGGTATCGTGGCATAATGGGCAAAGCCACCGCCATTACCTATGGGTGCCACTTCCAGTCCTGGGTTCTCTGTTTCCTATCCAGCTCCCTGCTAATGTACTTGAGAAAGCAGCAGAGGATGCCCCAAGTCCTTGGGTCCCTGCACCCATGTGGAGACTGGGAATAAGCTCCTGGCTCCTGGCTTCAGTTTGGCCCAGTCCTAGTTTCTGTGGCCATTTGGCAAGTAAACCAATGGATGGATGATTGTTCTTTCTCAGTCTCTCCATCCCTCTCTCTCTAACTCTGCCTTTAAAATAAATAAATCTTTTTTTCAAAAAAGGAAAATGAATAATCTCTGTCTTTCCCTCTCTTTCTCTGTAACTCATCTTTCAAATATATAAACAAATAAATCTTTTAAAAAAGAAAATGAATAGATAAGCTATAGGCTATGAGAAAATATTTGCAAACAATATATGAGATTAGTTAAAAAATTCATGGAAAATAGATGTCTATTTTGGTTCAAATAATTTTGAAAGCTATGTCTCTCAGGCATCTTCCAAAGGTTCACAAGAATGCATATTATGAAAAAACTAGGTATGGATTTAAATTTTTGCTTTGTACCAAAATAAGCTTATGCTTTAACTTTGTTTTCCCCTGCATTTTGTGAAGTGCCTTCATATCTGACAAAGGATTTGCATCTAGAATACATGAAGACCTCTTCAAATTCAACAATGAAAATCAATCCAATTAGCAAATGAGCAAAAATCGTGCACAGACATTTCATTGAAGAGGATATACTGATGGCAAATAAGCACAGGAAAATATGTTGAACATCAGTAGCTATCAGGGAAGTGAGAATTAAAACTGCAATGACATCACCACGCTAAATGACAGTGAGGACACAGATGAACTAGATCATTCATCTGTTATTGGTGGGCATGTAAAATGATGCAGGCATGCTGGAAAACAGTGTGGCATTTTCTAAACCAAACATGCAACTATCATATGACTCATCAACTGCCAACCTGGACATTTATCCTAGAGAAACGAAAATGTATGTTCACACAAGAACCTGTACAGAAGTGTTCACAGCCATTTCACTCACAATATCCAAAAACTGGAAACAGCTCCAGATGTCCTGCAACAGGTGACTAGTTAAACAAACCATACTATACCCATACTATAGAATACTATTCAATAATAAATGGAATTGAACTATTGGTGCACAAAGCAACTCAGGTGAATCTCTGGGGAATTATGCTGAGTGGGGGAAAAAAAGCCAATTCCAAAAGGTTACAAGCTGTATAATTCCATATATATATGGAATATATATATATATTATATATATATATATATATTATATATATATATATATATAATATATATATATTCCATATATATATATATATATGGAATATATATATGGAAAATATATAATATTTTGAAATGATAAAATTTTAGTAACAGAGAATAGATTAGTGGTTGCCAGGAGTTGGAAACAGGAAGACGGTGTAGGGGGATGTGGTATTAGGGAGGTGAGTGTGACGGTAAATGGAAACATTAAGCAAAATGTGATATAGAACAATTTTCTATCTTGATATGATAATGGATATTCAAACTTAAATACGATAAAAGTACAGAACACACATATACACACACACTCCTGGGGAAGCCTAAATGAGATGGTTATATTGTATAATTTTCAGTATCCTAGTTGTGCTGTTGTACTATGGTTCAGTAAGTTGTTAATACTAGGGAAAACTAGATGAAGAATAAGTAGGATTTTTATATTACTTCTTACAACTACATGTAAACTTACGATTACTTCAATAAATATTTCAATTAAATAAGAGCCAAACACAAAGTTTTTAATTTCCAACCTCTTCTACTAGAAGCACCAGTTCAGTAGGTACATAATATGACCCCTAATTTATGCCAGACAACGGTTTCACCAAATCTGTTCTTACTGATTAACATGATATCATTTGTTGCTACTTGCTAAGCCAATCCCACATTTTAAGGTTTTAGTTATTGTAGAATCTACTTTCTGTAATTACTTGGGTTGGGCTGGTATTTAAAAGCAACCTTGAATGCTTAGGAGTTTAATATAATTAAGGTTTATTTCTTGTTCAGAAAGGGAGGGAGGGGCAGAGAGAAGAGAGAACACTGTTCTTTCCTAAGGCTTGGCTACTTTTAAGAAAGTATCCACTTTATTAAAATTAAAGTAGCATTCTTAACAAGTATACTTGAATTTTTAGTGCTAATGATGCCTGATGGGAAGAAGAGCGTTTATAGAGATGTACAAAGCACTCGCTCATCTCTGCCATGAGAATTCACATCCTCATCTTGCCACTAATACATCAAGGTGGTGACAAGACACTTTGCTTGTGCACAGCATCATCCTTTTAACAAAGTTAATACAAAATACACCTCAAGGAAGAATATTAGGGGCCGCCACTGTGGCGCAGTGGGTTAATGCCCTGGCCTGAAGCACCGGCATCCCATATGGGTGCCGGTTTGAGACCCGGCTACTCCACTTCCCATCCAGCTCTCTGCTATAGCCTGGGAAAGCAGTGGAAGATGGCCCAAGTCCTTGGGCCCCTGAACCCACGTGGGAGACCCAGAAGAAGCTTCTGTCTTCTGGTTTTGGATCAGTGCGGCTCTGGCCATTGCAGCCAATTGGGGAGTGAACCATCGGATAGAAGACTGTCTCTCTCTGCCTCTCCTCTCTCTGTGTAGCTCTGACTTTCAAATAAACAAATAAATCTTTTAAAAAAAAGGAAGACTATTGAAAGAAAAGACAATAAAAGTATCTTGAGGATCAGTGTTGTAGCATAGTGGGTTAAGCCACCGCCTGCAACTCTAGCATCCCATATGTGTGCCAGTTTGAGTCCCAGCTGCTCCACGTCCAAGCCTTCTCCCTGCTAATGAGACTGGAAGAGCAGCAGATGGCTCAAGTGTTTGAACTCTGCCACCCATGTGGAGACCTGGATGAAGCTCCTGGCTTTGGCCTGGCTCAACCCTGGCTGTTGTGGCCATTTGTGGAGCAACACAGTGGGTGGCAGATCTTCCTTTCTCTTTGTCACTCTGCCTTACAAGTAAATAAATAAATAATTCTTTTAAAAAGTATCTTGGATTTTCGGAGGCAGGGGAACAAGGTAGTGAAATTATGTATTAAGTGGTCTCTACTCAATCATCCTACTGAATTATTACTTATTATTCAAGTCTCATTTCAAATTCAACTTCTCTGAGGAAGCCAACTAAAGATTATGCTTTCTTCCTTCACCACTTCCCACCCCCTCATCTATTCAAGGCAGAGGTGCCAGTGATGTTTATATCTCCTATGCTGAGTAACACAGTGCCTTTGTATTTAGTGTCACAAGTGCTCTATGGTTTCCACTTGCATCTAAAAGAACACCTTCCAATTATATAATACTTCAGTTTCCTAAATGCCTATATATGTTACCTTATTTTACTCACAGTACCCTGGAATGGAGCAAATAATTAAAAACTCAAGATGTTAAGTAATTTCCCATAGGCCAGAGCTAACAAAAATTGATACTAGGTCTTAGAAACTTCCACCTAACAGTGTTCTATTATTATTATCATTACTACTGTTATTATTATTATCATCACAGTGCATCTGTTTGTCAAATGTTGTGACATTTTAAAATAAAAAGTACTATGCTGAGCTAGTAATTGGCACCAGAGCATAACACCATTTGTTGTCCCTTCAAATGCTGAAGTGCTCAGGAGCCTATCTGAATCTCATCTGAGGAGGTTTAATTGGTAAAATCAGGTGATTTTGTTGATGAGGTAGCAATTAAGGGCCCCAAAATAGCATTATAGTAAGGCTCGAATGTATTTATTTTTTTTAATCACAAACAAAACAAAACTTCTTTGAAGAAAAATATTTCTCACAAACAATATAAATTCTGCTATCTGGGAGTGATTTAAGTTATGCTACATATAATTCATCTGGGGAGCCTCTCCAGCTTGAGGAAATTCACTTGGGCACAAAATGTACATAAGTAGGATTAGTGAGAAATCTAATTTTGTGGATATATTGAGTGTATTTAAAATCTGGATTTACATATAGAAAAGGAAGTTTGGGACGTAGGGCTCTGAGAATGTTAACCATCACATGCTCTTTCCTAACAGGAGCTGAAGACTTGCTTAATTCTAATCTTAGTACCCTAATCTAACCTACAAGAAGTTCTTTAGACTCAAGGGACAAAGATACGACAATGAATCCATCTTGCCTGTAAAGGAGAGAAGAGCTGAGCTAGAGGTTCATTAAACGATGGGAAGACATAAAATACCTTTCGATAAACTGCAATGCAAAAAAGCAAGTGTCACTAGTGAGTGTAAGGGACCCTAAAAATGAGCCTCACAAATGTGTCTTTGTGCTGCTCCACATCTCTGGCAGATCAAGAGCATTTGCTTCGCAAGTGTCTGAAGAGGAACACTGTACTCTAGAATACAAGAGATGACCTCACCCAGAAGCCAATATCACCAAGATTTCCCAAAGAATTTAAGAAAAGGAGAGGTGTAAGAAGCAACCTTGACTAGTAAATCAGATACTATTCTAGAAGACAAAAGAGGAAGAAGACACATTAACTGAAATTAAAAGGTATCTTTTGGCATCTCAACATTTGATACTTTTCAGATGAGAGGGCTGAAAGCAATTAACAAAAATGTTTTACAAATCATTTCTTGTCTAGAGCAAGCTTCTTTAAAAACTCTAAGCAAAAAAAATCAAATCAAAAATAATCACTTCAGCCGGCGCCGCGGCTCACTAGGCTAATCCTCTCCCTGCGGCACCAGCACTCCAGGTTCTAGTCCCGGTTGGGGTGCCGGTTCTGTCCCGGTTGCTCCTCTTCCAGTCCAGCTCTCTGCTGTGGCCCGGGAAGGCAGTGAAGGATGGCCCAAGTCCTTGGGCCCTGCACCAGCATGGGAGACGAGGAGGAAGCACCTGGCTCCTGGCTTCAGATCAACACAGCGCGCCGGCTGTAGCAGCCATATGGGGGGTGAACCAATGGAAGGAAGACCTTTTTCTCTGTCTCTGTCTCTCTCTCTCACTGTCTAACTCTGCCTGTGGAAAAAAATCACTACAAACAATAAATATGAACACTGGGTAAAAAGGAAGTACAATTATGATATAATCATACAAAACTGTGTCTCCAAATAATCTTAAAGGGATTTTAAGAATGTTTTATATTAATTTGTTGGAGAGGGAGAGGGGGAGGGACAGGGAGAGGGAGAGGGAGAGGGAGAGGGAGAGGGAGAGGGAGAGGGAGAGGGAGAGGGAGAGAGATCACTCATCCACTGGTTCACTCCACAAATGCCCACAACAGTTGGAGTTCGGCCAGGGCTCCCACATGGGTGGCAGGGACCCAGCCACTTAAGCCATTACCCTAATGCTTCCCAGGGTGCACATTAACAGGAATCTAGAATCAGAGGTCTAGCCAGGACTTGAACCTGGGTACTCTGACATAGGATAAGGACATCCCAAGCAGCATCTTAACCTCTACACCAAGTAACAACCACGGTAAGTATTATTTTATGGAAAAAAAAAAGAGGTATTCATGGATATCCACACATTACTAAATGGACTACATTTTGGAAATGTTACAAAGTCCCTTATGCCATTTTAGGTCCTCTAGAGTAACTCTTTCTGCCCTAAATAGCAGTCTAAATGTTGTAAGCAGTTATTAAATATTATGCAGTTCTATTCCATAAGGGATTGCAATGATTATGGATAAAATATGTTTTACTCTTTAGAAACGTGCCAGGGGATTCCAATACAATCCCATCAAGGTGGCATGTACCAATGCCATCTCACTAGTTCAAGCGATCAATTTCAGTTCACAATGGATCACACTGATAGGTCTAAGAGTCAAAGGGATCACATAAACAAGACTAGTGTCTGCTAACACTAACTGATAGAACCAAAAAGGGAGAGAATGATCCAACATGGGAAGTGGGATACACAGCAGATGTCCTAAATAACACTCTGGCCTCAGAATCAGCCCTTAAGGCATTTGGATCTGGCTCAAGAGCCTATGAGAGTATTTTAGGTATGGAAAGCCAAGACACTCTGGAAAAAAAAAAAGAAGACCTAAATGAAAGATCTCTGTGAGTGAGATCCCAGTGGAAAGAACGGGGCCATCAAGGTAGGAGGTACCTTTCTCTGAAGGGAGGAGAGAACTTCCACTTTGACTATGAACCTGTCGGAATAAGATCGAAGTCGGCGAACCCTAAAGGCTTCCATAGCCTTGGCAACTCATGACTAGAGCCTAGGGAGATTACTGACGCCATAAACAAGAGTGTCAAATTGTTAAATCAACAACAGGAGTCACTGTGTACTTATGTCTCATGTGGGATCTGTCCTTGATGTGTTGTCCAATGTGAAGTAATGCTATAACTAGTACTGAAACAGTATTTTTACACCTTGTGTTTCTGTGTGGGTGCAAACTGATGAAATCTTTACTTAGTATATACTGAATTGATCTTCTGTATATAAAGATAATTGAAAATGGAAAAACAAAACTTGGTGTTAAATTGGAAATTGCATAGAAAATCAATTTTTAAAAAAATATCATGTAGAATCTCTGTCCTTAATGTGCTGTACATTGTGATGTAATGCTATAACTAGTACTCCAACAGTATTTTTCACTTTGTGTTGCTATGTGAGGGCAAACTGTTGAAATCTTTACTTAATATATACTAAACTGATCTTCTGTATATAAAGAGAATTGAAAATGAATCTTGATGTGAATGGAAGGGGAGAGGGAGTAGGAAAGGGGAGGGTTGCGGGTAGGAGGGAAGTTATGGTGGGGGGAGGAAGCCATTGTAATCCATAAACTGTACTTTGGAAATTTATATTCATTAAATAAAAGTTTAAAAAAATGTCTTACTCTTGAAGCTTAGGGACACTTCATGAAAGAAGTATACTACTATAAAAATATTCACTGAGGAAGATGACCCAAGTGCTTGGGCCCCTGTCACCTATGTGAGAGACCTGGATGGAATTCCAGGTTTCTGGATGTCAGGGCCATTTGGGGACTGAACCAGCAGACACAAGCTCTTTTTATCTGTGTAACTATGGCTTCCAAATAAATAAATATTTTTTAAAAAAAAAAAACCTAAACTTTCTAATAATGACAAGTATAACATTTCCACTGCCTTTTCTTTTATTATGGTTTGTTAATATCAATGGGGCAATGATGGTCTGATTTATGAAGAAACAAAAAAAATGTTAATATTTCACCCCTCTTTCCCCCTCTGAGAAAAGTAGCTCTGTGTACTTAAAACAAATAACAAATTGGTTCAGAAGGATTGCCAACTCGGTCACAAGTGATCCCAGAAGCACTGGAGTTGCCACAGTTTCATTGATTGCCAACTCAAAAGACAAACGTGTGACTTCAGCACTGCCATCAAGACAACTTCAAAATAATGCTATAAATTTTTACTGAGAAAAAGGCAAGAGAAGGAACTGGTATTTGACTGTAGTTAGTATTAACTCTCAGATTTTATACTAACCGGGGGAAAGAGGAATGGATAATGTAAATGGATAAATACCAAATTTGAAAATTGGATACTACCTGTACATGTTCAGATACTCCTTAATTCAATATCCTTGTGCTTTTCTCTGATCTCTTCTATTTCAGTTATATAACTGTTGGTTCAACACAGGTTAGACAAAGAAATGGGTTGTTCCTCCATAAATTGCTCAGGGATATTGGAAAATTTATTGGACAGTGGAATATTTTAACATATTTAAAGTGTAATGTTTATTTGCCAAATCATTTTTAAAGAACTGATTCTTTCAAGATATGATCCTATTAGTGTATAATGGCTGCCATGTATTATGATGGAAAAAAATTTGTATCAACACTCAACATATTACTCATAAAAAACATTTCCCAAAAATCTTTTAAACAAATTTTTAGAGGCAGAGACATAGAGACAGAAAGTGCTAGAACAGGGAGAGACAGATATGAACCCAATCTGCTGATTCACTCTCCAAATGCCCACAATGCTGGAACAAAGCCAGGAGCAAGAAGCTCAATCCAGGTCTACTACATAAGGCTAAGGAACCCAATTATTTTGCTGCCCACATTGTAGGATCTGTTTAGGAACAAGTTGAAGTTAGTGGCCAGAGTTGCTTACTGAACCCAGGTACTCTGATATCAGAGGTAGGTGTCTTAACTCTTAGGCTAAATGCCTGCTTCTCTCCTACCATAAATCTTCTTAAAATCAGCAATTGACTTTAGATATCATTAAGCACTGTAGTTAAAATACATTTGTATTGTGAAAATACTAATTATTAGTTTTGCTATAATATTTGTGAATAAATGGATTCATTGAGTTAATCTTAAAACTGTTCAGTCTATACCCCATATTAGCATATGTGATTCAATTAACTAGTAAAAAGCAATATAAAACTTTTTTTAGTGCTACTTTTTTTTTTTTGACAGGCAGAGTGGACAGTGAGAGAGAGAGACAGAGAGAAAGGTCTTCCTTTTTGCCGTTGGTTCACCCTCCAATGGCCGCCGCGGCTGGCGCGCTGCGGTCGGCACACCGCGCTGATCCAATGGCAGGAGCCAGGTGCCTATCCTGGTCTCCCATGGGGTGCCGGGCCCAAGTACTTGAGCCATCCTCCACTGCACTCCCTGGCCACAGCAGAGAGCTGGCCTGGAAGAGGGGCAGCCGGGACAGAACTGGTGCCCCGACCGGGACTAGAACCCGGTGTGCCGGTGCCGCAAGGCAGAGGATTAGCCTAGTGAGCCGCGGCGCCGGCCAGTGCTACTTTAAAAAAAAATTATTTAATAAATATAGTAGCTTTTTCCCCCATAACCTCCCTCCCACCTGCAACCATCCCATCTGCCTCTCCCTCTCCCATCCCATTCTTCATGAAGATTCATTTTCAATTATCTTTATATACAGAAGATCAATTTAGCATATAATAATTAAAGATTTCAACAGTGTACACCCACACAAAAACACAAAGTGTAAAGTACTATTTGAGTACTAGTTATACCATTAATTCACATAGTACAACACATTAAGGACAGAGACCCTACATGGGGAAACAGTGCACAGTGACTACTGTTGTTGATTTGACAACTGACATTCTTATTTATGGCATCAGTAATCACCCTAGGCTCTTGTCATGAGTTGCCAAGGCTATGGAAGCCTCTTGAGTTTGCCGACTCTGATCTTATTTAGACAAGGTCATAGTTAAAGTGGAAGTTCTCTCCTCCCTTCAGAGAAAGGTACCTCCTTCTTTGATGGCCCATTCTTTCTGCTGGGATCTCACTCGCAGAGATCTTTCATTTAGGTCTTTTTTTTTCCAGAGTGTCTTGGCTTTCCATGCCTGAAATACTCTCATGGGCTTTTTAGCTGGATCTGAATGCCTTAAGAGCTGATTCTGAGGCCAGAGTGCTGTTTAGGACATCTGCCATTCTATGAGTCTGCTGTGTATCCCACTTCCCATGTTGGATCATTCTCTCCTTTTTAATTCTATCAGTTAGTATTAGCAGACACTAGTCTTGTTTATGTGATCCCTTTGACTCTTAGACCTATCAGTATGACCAACTGTGAACTGAAGCTGATCACTTTGACTAGTGAGATAGCATTGGTACATGCAACCTTGATGGGATTGAATTGGAATCCCCTGGAACGTTTCTCACCCTACTGTTAGGGGCAAGTCAGATTGAGCATGTGCTGAACTGTGTATCTCCTCCCTCTCTTATTCCCACTCTTATATTTAACAGGGATCACTTTTCAGTTAAATTTAAACACCTAAGAATAATTGTGTGTTAATTAAAGAGTTCATACAATGGTATTAAGTATAACAAAAAAAATACTAAAAGGAATAAAGTAGTAAGTTGTTCCTCGACAGTCAGAACAAGGGCTGATCAAGTCATTGTTTCTCATAGTGTCCATTTCACTTCAACAGGTTTCCTTTTTGGTGCACAGTTAGTTGTCACCGATCAGGGAGAACATATGATATTTGTCCCTCTGGGACTGGCTTATTTCACTCAGCATTATGTTTTCTAAATTCCTCCATTTTGTTGCAAATGACTGGATTTCACTTTTTTTTTTTTACTGCTGTATAGTATTCTATAGAGTACATATCCCATAATTTTTTATCCAGTCTTCTGTTGATGGGCATTTAGGTTGATTCCATGTCTTAGCTATTGTGAATTGAGCTGCAATAAACATTAAGGAGCAAACAGCTTTTTTGCTTGCCAATTTAATTTCAGTTCACAATTGATCATAATGGTAGGACTAAGAGTCAAAGGGATCACATAAACAAGACTAGTGTCTGTTAATACTAACTGATAGAATAAAAAAGGGAGAGAACGATCCAACATGGGAAGCGGGATACACAGCAGACTCATAGAACAGCAGATGTCCTAAACAGCACTCTGGCTTCAGAATCAGTCCATAAGGCAATCGGATCTGGCTGAAGAGCCCATGAGAGTATTTTAGGCATGGAAAGCCAAGACATTCTGGAAAAAAAAAGACCTATATGAAAGATCTCTGAGTGAGATCCCAGCAGAAAGAATGGGTCATCAAAGAAGGAGGTATCTTTCTCTGAAGGGAGGAGAGAACTTCCACTTTAACTATGATCTTGTCTAAATAAGATCAGAGTTGGCAAACTCAAAAGGCAACTCATGACAAGGGTGATTACTGACGCCATAAACAAGAGTGTCAATTTGTTAAGTCAACAACAGTAGTCACTGTGCATTTACTCCTCATGTAGGATCTCTGTCCTAAATGTGCTATACATTGTGAATTAATAGTATAACTAGTACTCAAACAGTACTTTACTTTGTGTTTTTGTGTGGGTGTAAACTGTTGAAATCTTTACTTATTAAATGCTAAATTGATCTTCTGTATATAAAGATAATTGAAAATGAATCTTCATGTGAATGGAAGAGGAGAGGGAGAAGGAGTGGGAGAGGGGAGGGTTGCGGGTGGGAAGGAAGTTATAAGGGGGGAAAAGCCATTGTAATCCAAAAGTTGTACTTTGGAAATTTATATTCATTAAATAAAAGTTAAAAAATTTTTAAAAAGAATACTATAGAGCAGTAAAAAATGAAATGCTGTCATTTGCAACAAAATGGAGGAATCTGGAAAACATCATGCTGAGTGAATTAAGCCAGTCCCAAAGACACAAATATCATATGTTCTCCCTGATTGATGACAACTAACCGAGCACCAAAAAGGAAACCTGTTGAAGTGAAAGTGAAATGGACACTATGAGAAACAATGACTTGATTAGCCCTTGTCCTGACTGTCAAGGAACAACTTACTACTTTATCCCTTTTAGTATTTTTTTTGTTCTACTTAATACTATTAGTTGAACTCTTTAATTAACACACAATTACTCTTAGGTGTTTAAATTTAACTGAAAAGTTGCCATCTGGGGAGTGAACCAGAGGATGGAAGTTTCTCATTCTCTCTCTCTCTCTCTGTAAGTCTTCCTTTTAAATAAATTAATTAATTTAATAAAAAATCCAGGGCTAAGTAGAAAAATGAGAGAAGAGACAAAGATAGGATTACTGTCTCCTTTTACTTTATTTAGAACACTCAATATTAATTCAATACAAACTGGATATGGGCCCTGCTCCATGTCTATAACTATATGTATTTATCTATGCATCAAAATTCTATCACAACAAAGTTTTGAAATGAAAATGGTAATTTAATATTTCATTAAAAGAAAATCTGTTAATACTTGATCATCTATGTTAACACAATGAAATGTTATCATGGATAATCCCAGAGTAACATATTTGATTTGTTCAACTCTAGATTCACCTAGAGAATGGCATCACTTTTATAGTTAGAAAAGACTTAAAGATCATGTAGTCTATCCTTGACATTTTGCTAAAGAAGGAGCAAAGACCCAGAGCAATTAAATGGCATAAACAAAATTTTAGTGCTTTCTGAACTATAACATATTGTCTCTGTATAATTACAAAGGCTGGTCATGTGTATGTAAATAAGAACTGTCTGAGTATAATTGGACAAAGAGTTTACCAGAGAATAATCACCATTTTTATGTAAACTTATGTATGTGTGTGTATCATTCATCACCATCTACCCATATCCTGCCCCCACTCCTAATTATAATTAATCAATAGAAAGCACAATGGAAACTCTCATAATGGGAGATTCCTCTTATCATTACTGCCATGGAGTGGGAGTGGGAAAAAGAAGACTTCATCTGGCTGCTAAGACAATAGGGAAAAATTAGAGGATATGCTCTTTAACTAGAGTACTCGTACAGAAAAAGGCAGAAAAACACAATTTTTTCTTAACAAATTAACTCATGGCAACTCAATTCTAACTCAAGCCTCAGTTGTATTTTACCATAATGCATGTACCATAATTTACCATTTTAACCATAATGCGTTTACATTATGAGCTAAGTAGTGTTCTATGGAGCAGGTGGAAATCCAATAATCATATTTAACAAAGTTTCTATGGAAAAGCATGTTACGTCTCAAAGAGTTAATTTGTCAATCTTTTAAGGCATAAGCCAGTCATAAACTAAGTACTGCTTAGATATATCTAACATATACAAACATAGATACTTACGTTTATAGAAGTAAGTAAATAAACATGTAAAAGGAAGAATAAACTAGCTAATGAGTAAGTGAACAGAAAAAAAATACAGGGATATACTTATGTGAAGAACAAGGGAGTAAATTTTGGAAACTTCTGGAGCAAATCTGTTTTTTCACTCTCCTGTGAATAACCACAAAAGCCTCATAACCTTTTTAGCCTCTAAATATTTCCTACCCCACTAAGCGTGCCTAAAACCTTCATATCTCTAGAGGCACAGTCAGGAGTACCACAGAGGACAAGAGAAGGTGAATAAAGAAACCACAGAATGCTAATTTCATATTAAATCTTGGCTGTCTACATATACAAAGCATTGAAACACACCAGGTCAGTAGTGTCAGCAGGAATTCCAAATGCATTCAGGTGATTAATAATGTCCTCGAGATCTTGGGACATTTGTTTCAGCTGAACATCTATATTTTCTGCTAATCTGTAACTGAAAAAAAAGGTAAAATGAAGAGATTAACAAGAAGTATCTTCACTATATATTGTTATTACATACAAAGATGGTACTGGAGACTAAATTTGTCCTAATTTCTCTACTTTCTTAGAGGGTTCTCAGTTATGACCAATGGCACATTTTCATGGATGCAACATTCATAATATTATTATTACCATATTCTAAAAAGACTCCAAAAGTGAAGGCTTTTATTCATTTGCCATTTTTATTGTCACCTACTTACTCTCTGGTTAATGCTCTGAAGTGCTCTAAAGTAATTCTTTTTGGATTTCAAAATACACCCATAAGACACTTAGATATATACAAGAAGTTATTTACTATTTAGAAATTTTCAATAAATGCTGCAATGTCTTCAATGATCTTGAATACATAGATTTCCAAAGTAAGTACCAAGCAACAAAAGATATTCTGAGAAATGAGCTTCACCATAAAAGGCAGATAATTCTAATTTCACAACAAATCCATTGGTTATCTGAGTTCTTAAGATCTCCATCTATACTGTTAACACACACACATACACTCACACACATGTGCATGTGCACACATACAACCAGTCAATGAATATGTTTGTGAAAATTAAAATGGTCAAGAGGATTTTTCAGCCTTAATGTCTAAGATGAAAAGATTCAGTTAGATTTGTTGGTAACTATATTTTGCTTTTCTCTGCCACAGTACAGAGTTGCCTAGATTGTTGAACATTCTAGTGAAGATTTTATCACAATATAAATCTGACTACAAAAGAGCATCTAATGTTCCAAAATTTAAAGTATAATTAGGACCATATGAACAAAAATTTTATATATTTCAAAAATTATAGAATGCATAGGAAGCAATGCAAAGAAAAGAAAAATTCACAAAGGCAGAAATATAAAAGCAGGAATAAAACTAGGGTTGTACAGATTAGCTATACTTATCACACTTAAAGTCCCTACAAAAACATTAAATTGCAAGCCTTGTAAAAATAAGCTTTCTTAACTCACTAATGAACCATTGATAAAAGGAGTCCAATTTAGTCTCCATCCAGATTGTGTAGTGCATTCATACAAGTTCTCCTAGCACTTTATAAATTGGCCTGATTACCAAATCTTAGTCACAGAGAGAAAAAGTTACTATGGGAACACTGGCACTATAACAACAGAAGGTAAATAAAGAATAATATACAAATAAAATATACCTAGCTGAAGATATTGACAAAAATGTCCATTTTTTGAAAGCTATGCAGTATGGCCCCAGATAAACAAATTGCCTTGAAAATATCAAATGATTTATTATTAAGCAAATGCATGAATATTAAATTTAGAAGAGTTGATATAAATATCCCATAATACTATGACTTCATACATGTAAAATGGGCATTTCTAAGGACAAATTTTAAAAATATTAAAATCTTTATGGCAAACATACATAATGTTAAGATTAATAAATGTATAAAATGTCATAAAACAAAATTTCCAAAGTGATTCCATTTTAAAGCATATAGAAAAAAAATAAACAGAAAACAAATCAATAAAGTCAACCATAAGAACTTGTCTTTTTCTATCAGTTTTTATTCTCTGTTTTCTAACTTAACTCTCCCTCCCCCTTTTTTGGAATGCTTTCATATTATATAAATCCTACCCCATTCCTTGATCTTTATTCAATGACTTACATCCTCTCATGCTCCTCTTCTGTATGCTGCAGATAAACAGGCTCCCTATGCTTCTTCACAGCTTTCTCCAAAGGAGTCAACACATCTTCCAGCTCCTTCTGCTCTGATAGGATAAAATCCAATTCTTGTTCCAACCTGAATAAAATATGTCAATAGAAGGGCTGACGAAAGGAATTTGGAGTAACATAATAAATGCCAATAAACTACAAGGGGGGAAAACTGAACAAAATGATTAGTCTTTAATCTTTCAGCTTAGGAAAATCTAAAGCTCTACCTTTTCTGAGCCAGTTTCACTTTTTCCACTTCTCCATGTAAAGAAATAATCTATAACGAAAAATAAAATATAATAATGTAAGTATTTGAATATATTTAATAATTTTAGCACAATATTAATTTTCTTAAATACACACCAGATATGAAAGCTTTCCCAATCCAGGGCACTTATTATCTAAGGGAAATATTCTGAAGCCTCTCATCAACACTAGAATAGAAAGTTGACTACAAAACATTCTCTTGTGGTCATCTGAAAATATTTGTACAATACAGGTAGATTAATGGAACATCTTCCTACCTTCTCAGTATTCTCAATCAATATATGGTCCCAAGCATTGACTAGCATAGCTTGGAAAAGAAACTGCTTCTCTTGTTCCTCTAGATCAAGGCTCCACTTGTTCATCAGACCCTCCAGATCACCATATGTCATCACAGGAGTTGCTATCGAACTAAAAAATAAAAGGATGCAGTATGATCATATACTCATACTTCTAAAAGCATGACCATATTTTTATAACAAATAACACAGATGGACTCTGAAGATAAAATAGCACCTGAAGAGTTTCTCATACCTGCTCCACAACAAAGTAATAACTGGTAAAGATTATTTAAAAATCATTAAAATCTCTGGAGATTATCCTAAGGGAATATAGCAAATATTTATCAACAAAGCTGCTAAATCACACTAAGAGCTGAGGACTGTGCTACAATCTGCTCCTTCTCTTTCACCCATCCCAGCTGAGTAATAGTGGAAGCTCCTTCTAGATGGATGTGGCCAAGGAGATAGAACTCTCTCCCTCTACCCCTTAGTCAAAGTGATCCATTTCCCCCCTGTCTGAGCAGTATTCATGACAGAGTGGATCTCCCCAACTGGGTGGAGCCATGTGGAACTACAATTCCATTGCCAGGTGGTATCAAAAAGGCTGAGCAGCCAGCTGATCTTTGATCCCACAGCCAGTGGGTCCAGGCCATGTTCTAATTCTTCTGATGGGGAACTGTTGGTAGGGCTCAGTGAGAAAGGTAATCATAAATCCTACGCTTGGCAGAAGCAGGCAGTGCTCCAATTATCCCAGTGGGGTACTGTCAATGGGCTCTAATGACAAGCTGAATCTTAATCTCCACCAAGCAGCAGTAAGAGTTAACGATGCAGAGTGAAGCAGGATTAGTCTCCATCAGGCTTCACTCCTTGCCTCTTGTGTCAGGGAAAAGCAACAGAGAGCTGAACCTGTTGTCATTAGGACTGAACAAAGTAATGCAATTTGGGACTAGTAAGGACTCTACTTCCCACCAGCCCCAGGGTCAGCAAGACTCAGTGGAGATCTTGACTTCTACACCCACTGGCAAAACCAAGGCAGGGCAAAGAAGGGCTAAGTCAGCACTCTGTCCCCCTTCTCCCTTGAGTTTTGTATGAGCAGGATCAAGCAGAGAGCTAAGCCTTCATACCAACCCAGCATCAATGAGTCTGAATGACATGGTTTGAGGTACGTAGTTCACACCCTACATTCTTCCTCCCCTTGTGCCAGTGGGGTGTTAATAGAAAGCTTAAATCCTGCCTCTACCAGCAGCAACTAAGTGATATGGATCAGTCTCCATTACCCCTTGATATAGGGTTCCAGGGCCCAGTTGAACTGAGCTTTCATCCCCACCTAGAAGAAATGAAGTGATGTGATGCTATGCCCCATTTTCATGAGGAATGAGCACTGGGACTGAGGGAGTAGTTAAACTTCCATATCACCCACACATATTGAGGCAGTGTGACTCAGTGTTCCACATTTGCTGGGAAGGTGTGGGCAAGGTATAGTGGCAAGATGAACATACAAACACACCCATACCTTGCGCTATACCTCAATAAGGGAACTGCCTAAAGATAAAAAAAATGTAAATAGGACTCAAATTCTCCTAACATAATAGACAAAATACTCAGGACATAATAAAATATTAATCATCATATAATGGACTAGGAAAAACACAACTCTGAAGAGCAAAGATAATCAACAGATGCTAACATTGATAGGTATCAGATGTTGGAATTATCTGAAAAGAATTTTAAAGCAACCATCAGAAAAAGAATCAAGCAATTTTGAATTTTCTTGAAGCAAAGGGAAAAGTATAAAATCTCAGTAAAGAAATGAAAATTATGAAAAACTATCAAGTAGAAAATATAAAACTTAAAAACCAAAAAACTGAAATAGCAAGTTTATCTGAAGGGTTTAATACTAGAGAACAGCTGTCAGAGGATAGAAATCAGTGAACTTGGGGCCGGTGCTGTGGCGTAGCAGGTAAAACCGCCACCTGCAGCATTGGCATCCCATAAGGGCACTGGTTTGAGTCCCAGCTGCTCCACTTCTGATCCAGCTCTCTACTATGGCCTGGGAAAGCAGTGGAAGATGGCTCAAGTCCTTGGGGCCCTGCACCCGCATGGGAGACCTGGAAGAAGCTCCTGGCTCCTGGCTTTGGATCGGCACAGCTCTAGCCATTGCAGCCAACTGGGGAGTGAACCAGCGAATGGAAGACCTCTCTCTCTGCCTCTCCTTCCCTCTGTGTGTAACTCTGCCTTTCAAATAAATAAATCTTTTTTTAAAAAGAAATCAGTAAATTTGAGGACCATAAAGAGAAAATAGGCAGAAACAAAAGAAATTATCTCAACAATCTAAAGGACAATAATAAAAGAGGTAACATTTGCATAATAAGAGTTCCAGAAAGAAGAAACAGGATGGAACCAAAAAATTATTTTAAAAAATTAAAAATTCCCATGGCTGGCATTGGGGCTGCTGTTCCATAGCAAATAAAGCCACTGCCTACAAAGCCACTATCCCATATGGGCACTGGTTCATGTTCTATGTCCTGGCTGTTCCATTTCCAATCCAGCTCCGTGCTAATGGCCTTGGAAAAGCAAGAAAGAATGAGTCAAGTGTTTGGGCCCCTGCCACATAGGAGACCAGAAGAAGCTCCTGGCTCCTGGCTCCCTCCTGGCCCAGCACTGGCCGTTGCAGCCCTCTGGGAAGTGAACTAGTGGATGGAAGATCTCTGCAGCTCTTCCAAAATAAATAAATAAATATTTTTTAAATCCCCAAATTTGGCAAAAGATATAATCCACAGATTCAAAAAGTTGAATAATTCCAGAGTAACTCAAAGAAATCCATGCTAAGGCACATAATAATTAAACTTCTGAAAACTAAAGAGAAAGGAAAAAAATCTTGAGCATATCAGAGAGGAAAAAAATTCATTACTTAAAAGTAAACACCAATTTGAATGACAGCAGATTTCTCACCTGAAACCATGGAGACTAGAGGAAATAAGGACATTTTGCAAGTAATGAAAGGACAAAAGCATTGACAATGACTTCTATTTCTGGTTAAAATGTCCTTTGTAAATGAAGAGGAAATAAATATATGCTCACGCAAAATCTAATTAAGAGCATTTGTTGTCAGAAAAATCTATCCTTGAAGATTAGCTAAACAGAAAGCAAACAAAAACAGAAGACTTGAAACATCATATAAAGGAAACAAGAACATCAAAATGCGTTAAGTATACTATTTTACTTCTAATAAGTTTCTTAAATCATATTTGATGGTTTATACAAAAGTTATAATTCAGTGTTATATGATGCTCAATGTACATTAAGGAAAAACTTAGGATGTTATACTTAAAAGGTAAGAAAGTAAGTGGAAATAAGGTTTCTATACTTTAGCCAAAGTGTAAACTGTTAATACGACTAGATTGTTTTAATTTACACATATATATTATAATATCTAGAATAACTAACACTATACAAAACCATATATTAAAACCACTATAAACAGAACACAATGGAACTCTAAAAGAATATTCAAACAGTCAATAGGAAGGTTAAAAAAAAGAGAAAAATAGTAAAAATCAGAGGTAACAAACTGATAAAATGGCAGACTTAAGTTCTAACATATCCATAATTACCATACATGCAAATATGCTAAATATGCCAATTCAAAGACAGATTGGCAGAGTGCATAAAACGCAATCTAACAAGATGCTTTCTAAAAGAAATTCACTTTCAATACAATGACATACAGAGGTTGAAAGTAAAAAGACAGAAAAAGATGTATACCCTACAAGATTAATTTTCAAAACAAAATAACTATCAATATCAGATAAAGTATACTATAAAGCAAAGAAAATGTATCAATGTCAAAGAAACATTACATAATGATAAGAGTCAAGGCACCCAGAAATTTAACAATCCTAGATGTTAAGCAATAAAATAAGAGCCTTGGGGCAGGTTTTTGGTCTAGCGGTTGAGAGAGTGGTTAAGATGCCCACAGGAGTACCAGGGTTTAATGCTGGGCTCCAGCTCTTGATTCCAGCTTCCTGCTAATATGATCCCTGGAAGATAATGGTGATGGCTCTGCCACCCAAGTAGGAGATCTGGATTGAGCTCCTGCTTCCCAGGATCAGCCTGGCCTATCCCCAGCCATTGCTGGCACTTGAGGAGTGAACCAGTGGATAGATCTGTATATTTCTCTCTGCCTCTCACAATCAATCAATCAATAAACCTGAAACAGAATTCAATTAAAAAAAAAAACAGAGCCTCAAAATGTATGAAACGAAAAGAGATATAGCTAAAGGCAGAAATAGACAAATCCAGTTATAGATGGGAACATCAAGAAGCCACTTTGCAAAACTGAAATAAAATAGTAGAGAAAAAAAGAATACAGAATCTTGGGGCTGGCATTGTGGCATAGCAGGTTAAGCCTCTGTCTGTGATGACAGCATCCCATATGGTGCCAGTTCAAGACCTGGCTGCTTTACTTCTGATCCAGCTCCCTGCTAATGTGTCTGGGAAAGCAACAGAGGATGGCCCAAATCCTTGGGTCCCTACACCCATTTGGGAGGCTCAGAAGAAGCTCCAGGCTCCTAGCTTTGGACTGGCTGAGCCCTGGGCCATTCTGGCCATTTGGGGAGTGAACAAGCAGATGAAAGATCTCTCTGTGTCTCTCCTCCTTTCTCTATAACTCTGCCTCTCAAGTAAAACAAAAATTAATCTTTAAAAAAAGGATACATTATCTGAAAATTCAATGAAGCAACAGAACCACCTGACCAGAGAGCATTCTACTCAACAGCCAAAACAACAAAATGAGTTTTAAAGTGTCCACGGAACAGTCACCAAGGCAGACCATATCCCCAGCCATAAAACAAACCTGGACAAATATAAAGGAACTGAAATTGAGGACAGTGCTGTGACGTAGCAGGTAAAGCCACAGCCTGCATTGCTGGCATCACATACAGGTGCCAGTTTGAGTCCCGGCTGCTCCACTTCCAATCCAGCACCCTGCTAATGTGCCTAGGAAAGCAGCAGAAGATGGCTCAAGCGGTTGGGACCCCGCCTTCATGTGGGAGACCTGGAGGAAGCTACAGGCTCCTGGCTTTGGATTGGCCCAGCTACAGCTGTGGCAGCCATTTGGGGAGTGAAACAGCAGATAGAAGACCTCTCTCTTTCTATCCCTGCCTCTCTGTAACTCTGCCTTTCGAATAAATAAATCTTTTTTAAAAAATGCTGAAATCAAGCCGGCGCCGTAGCTTAACAGGCTAATCCTCCACCTTGCGGCGCTGGCACACCGGGTTCTAGTCCCGGTTGGGGCGCCAGATTCTATCCCAGTTGCCCCTCTTCCAGGCCAGCTCTCTGCTATGGACCGGGAAGGCAGTGGAGGATGGCCCAAGTGCTTGGGCCCTGCACCCGCATGGGAGACCAGGAAAAGAACCTGGCTCCTGGCTTTGGATCAGCGAGATGCGCCGGCCGCAGTGGCCATTGGAGGGTGAACCAACGGCAAAAAGGAAGACCTTTGTCTCTCTCTCTCACTATCCACTCTGCCTGTCCAAATAAATAAATAAATAAATAAATAAATAAAAATGCTGAAATCCCTTCAGAGAAAGGTACCTCCTTCTTTGATGGCCCATTCTTTCTGCTGGGATCTCACTCGCAGAGATCTTTCACTTAGGTCTTTTTTTTTTTTTTTTTTTTGCCACAGTGTCTTGGCTTTCCATGCCTGAAATACTCTCATGGGCCTTTTAGCTGGATCTGAATGCCTTAAAGGCTGATTCTGAGGCCAGAGTGCTGTTTAGGACATCTGCCATTCTATGAGTCTGCTGTGTATCCCGCTTCCCATGTTGGATCATTCTCTCCTTTTTAATTCTATCAGTTAGTATTAGCAGACACTAGTCTTGTTTATGTGATCCCTTTGACTCTTAATCCTATCATTATAATCAATTAGGAATTGAAACTGATCACTTTGACTAGTGAGATGGCATTGGTACATGACACCTCAATGGGATTGAATTGGAGTCCCCTGGCATGTTTCAAACTCTACTGTTATGGGCAAGTCTGATTGAGCATGTGCTGAACTGTGTATCTCCTCCCTCTCTTATTCCCACTCTTATATTTAACAGGGATCACTTTTCAGTTAAATTTAAACACCTAAGAATAATTGTGTGTTAATTAAAGAGTTCATACAATGGTATTAAGTATAACAAAAAAAATACTAAAAGGGATAAAGTAGTAAGTTGTTCCTCGACAGTCAGAACAAGGGCTGATCAAGTCATTGTTTCTCAGAGTGTCCATTTCACTTCAACAGGAAATCATACACAGCATATTCTCTGATCATAATGGAATCCAACTAGAAATAAATATAGAAAAGAAAAACACCCAAACAGTTGGAAATTAAATATCCATCTAAATAGTACATGGGTCAGAGAAATTTTTACAAAAGAAATTTTTAAAGTATATAAAGCAGAATGAAATTACAACAAAACAAGATATATGAAACACAACTAATGCAGTGCTGAGATATTTATAGCACTAAATATTTACATTACAAAAGAGGAAAGTTCTCAAGTCAATAGTCTAATTTTATACCTCAAAAAAAAAAAAGAAAGAAAGAAAAAGACCAAAATAAATCCAACACAACCTGAAAAACTTAATAGAGTGGATATCAATAAAATTGGAAATGGGAAAACAAAAAAAAATCAGAGAATAATCAGTGTAACAAAAACTGGTTCTTTGTAAAAATGATCAATAAAAGTGAACAAAGAAAGCCATAGACTACCAATATTATAAATTAAACTGGAATATACCTACAGTTATTAAAAAGACAATAAGGGAATAGTAAGAACATTATGTTCATAAATTTGACAACTTAGAAGAAATAGTCCAATTCCTTGAAAACTATACACTACTAAAATTCATTAAAGATGGACTAGATAACCAGAACAGTCTAAGAACCATGAAAGAAATTCATTTGTATTTTAAAATGTCCTGTTGGGTCCAGAATTGTGACACAGTGGGTCAAAGCCTCGGCCTGTGATGCCAGCATCCTACATGGACTCTGGTTCAAGTCCCACCTGCTCCAATTCCAATCCAGCTCCCTGCCAGTGTGCCTGGGAAAGTGGCAGAGGATGGCCCAAGTGTTGGGCCCCTGCACCCACGTGGGAGACTCAGAGGAGGGTCCTGGCTCCTGGCTTCAGATCAGCTCAGCCCCAGCAGTTCTGGCCATTTGGGGAATGAATCAGTGGGTGGAGGACCTCTCTCTCTCTCTGTCTCTGTGTCTCTCTGTGTGTGTGTGTCTCTCTCTCTCTGTGTGTCTGTCTGTCTGTTTCTACCTCTCTCTGTAATTCTTTCAAATAAATAAAATAAATCCTCAAAAAATGTCCTGTAAAAGAACTATCTAGGCCCAGAAAATTTCATTGGCAAATTCTGCCAATTTAATGAATTAATGCAAATTTTGTATAATATCTTCTACAAAATAAGAGAATAGAATCTTTCCCAGATCATTTTATAAGGCCAGTGTTATCCTGATGTCAAAACCAAGAACAGGAAAGAAATGAATTACAGGGGCTGACACTGTGGCTCAGTAGGTTACTCATCAACCTGTGACACCGTCATCCCATATGGGCACTGGTTCTAGTCCCAGCTGCTCCTCTTCTGATCCAGCTCCCTGATACGGTCTAGGAAAGCAGTGGAGGATGGCCCAGACGTTAGGGTCCCTGAACCTACGTGGGAGACCCAGAACAAGCTCCTGACTCCTGGCTTTGGTTGGTGCAGCTCCAGCCATTGCAGCCATTTGTGGAGTGAACCAATAGATGGAAGACCTTTCTCTCTGTCTCTCCCTCTTTACTGTCTGTAACTCTATCTCTCAAATAAATAAATAACACCTTTAAAAAAAGAAATAAATTACAGAAAATATAGCAAATCAAAGAATATATTAAAAAATTATACACTTGACCAAGTGGCGTTTATTTCACATATGCAAGACTGGTTGAATACCTGAAAATCAAACAGTGAAATCCACCATGAAATCAAGATAAAGAAAAAAATCTAAAAAGATTGTATCGAGACTGAAAAAGCATGAGACACAAATATGTCCAATTGATTTTTGACAAAGATACAAAAGTAATTCAGTAGTGGACGATGGTCTTTAAACAAATGATGTTGGAAAAATCGAACATCCATAAAGGGAAGAAAAATGGCCTCAATCTAAACTCCACACCTTATATTAAAGAACTCAAAATGGATCAGGAGCTTGAATGTAAAATGTGAAACTATAAACCTTATAGAAAAATAGGAGAAAATCTTTGGGATCTACGGTGAAGCAAAGAGTTTGTATAATTGACACTGAAGGCAAAAAATTGTTAAAGAAAAACTGACAGATTATTTATCAATTAAAAGGTTTTCTTCAGCAAAAAAGACATTGTTAAGAGGATGAAATTTTAATTTATAGTGTTAGAAAATACATTTATAAATCACATATCTGGCAAAGAACTGGTATCCAGAATATATACTGAACTCTCAAAGCTGAACAGTAAAAAAAAGCCCTGGACATTAAAAATCAGAAAATGGACAAGAGATAGGAATAGAAACCTCACTAAAGAGGATGATGGCAAATAAATACACAAAAAGATGTTTAACATCAATAGTCATCAGGGAAACTCAAATTAAAACTATAATGAGGTATTACTTCACATCTATCACAAGGTCTAAAATAAAAAATAGTGCAACCAAATTCTGATGAGAATGTGGACAGTCTGGATCACTCATATTTTGCTGGTAGGCATGTAAAATGGCAAAGCCATCTTAGCAATTTCCTAAAAAATAAACATGCAACTATTATGCCACCCAAATGAGACTAATTAGGATCACAAAAAAACTACACAAAAGTTAACACTAATTTTATTCATAATAGCCAAAAAAACTGGAAACAATCTAGATGTCCACCAACAGATGAATGATTAAACAAATCACAGTACATTCACAACACCATGGAATATTACTCAGAAATAGAAAAGAACAAACTTAATGCAAGAAATAACTTAGGTGGAACTCATGAAATTATGCTGAATGAAAAAAATCCAATCCCCAAGGGTTACTTATATATAATCCCATCTATATAGCATTCTTCTCATATCAAGATTAAAGAAATGAAGAACATAATTGTTGTCCAGAGTCAGGGAATGCTGGGGAGGGTTATGGATATGGCAGTAAAACAAGAGAAGTCCTTGTGGTGATTTAACTACTCTGTATCTTGACTGTACCAGTCAGTATCTTAGTATTATAAGATGCTATCTTTGGAGAAAATTATAAAGCACATATATGATGTTTTCTATTATTTCTTAAAAATATATGTGATTCTGCAATAATATCAAAATAAGAAGCTTAATTTTAAAAAGGAATAAATATTAGGGAAGAGCATATCATATATAATAATGCAGGCTCCTCACCTGGCTCACCCATTATCAAGTGTGTGATCATGAGCAGATTATAAAATTTCTATGTGCTCTAATTTTTTTTATTTATTTGACAGATAAAGTTATAGACAGTGATAGAGACAGAGAGAAAGGTCTTCCTTCCATTGGTTCACTCCCCAAATGGCCGCCATGGCCAGCGTTGCACCGATCTGAAGCCAGGAGCCAGGTGCTTCTCCCTGGTCTCCCAAGTGGGTGCAGGGACCCAAGGACTTGGGCCGTCCTCCACTGCCCTCCCAGGCCACAGCAGAGAGCTGGATAGGAAGAGGAGCAACCAGGTCTAGAACTGGCGCCCATATGGGATGCTGGCACCGGAGGCGGAGGATTAACCAAGTGAGCCACAGTGCCGGCCCCTCTAATTTTCTCATCTACGAAACAGGAAGAAAAATATCACCTATCTCGTAGGTTTCTTGTGAATATTAAATGACATGATGCTTGTAAAGAACTATCATCTTGATAAACACACAGTGATTGTGCAATAAGTGGCTATTAGTAATAGTAATGATTGTACTACTGGTAATCAAAAGGCAAAGATGTACTGTTTGTTGGTTGCTCAACTTCTAAGCTACAGAAATCTTTCTCTAACTGTTCCCTCAGTCATTTATCTAACTTTCAAATATAAATTATGACTTACATGTGACAAATAAAATGAAGCATTAATTTTCAAAAAATAGGCTTACTTAACAGTCGAAGTAAAAGGTACAGAATGAACACTGATTGGGTCAGTGTTGATCCAAGCTGATGCCAGTGGCCTTAGATTCATGTTAAAACCACTGCTGATTATAGTAGTGGTGGTGGTGGTGACAGTGGTGGTGGTAGTTGTTGCTGTTGTAGCTGGAAAATAGAACATATAATGTTAGTAAGAAATGAGAAACTTGTGTTTTAAGCCTTAATAATTTGGGTTAGGAAATATTTATGCATTCTTAAAAATTGTCAGTTTGAACACAAAACTGTTTCAATATGAGTGACACATATGGCTGGTCAGGTATCTGGATTAACCTTCCTGTGAACAAAACATCTTGCCATAGAAAAATAAAACTTACTACTTAACTAGCTTGATAGCCATTAAATAAATGGAATCAATCCTTAAAGCTCTTCTATAAAAAAAACTCCAGGCCCAGATGACCTCCTTGCTAAGTTTCACTAAATATTCAAGGAAAGAATAATTGCAATTTGCAAAAAACTCTGTACATCTCTATCTGTATATTTACATGACTATATTTCTGTAATTCATTCTGAGAAATGAAATTACTAGATCAAAGGGTCAGCATGCTCTAAATTTTAATGTATCTTGCCAAATTGCCCCACCAAAAGGATTTTTCTAATTTGCATTCCTTTCAATAGGGGAGAGTACCTGTTTCTCTGTAGCTGTTAATCATGGGGATATAACTTTGCCAACCTAATAGCCAAAAGCCTCCAAAAGCTATGTCTATAATCTAGATCCCTCTTCTGCATGTCTTTTCCTGCTGCACCCCTACTAGTATGCCTTGCCCTTTACAGGTGAAATCCTAATTCATAGCTTCGTTCAAATTATTTGTTCTTCCTGTTTATTGCCCACTGCTCTCCTATTTGTTATTTCATTTTGGTTTTTTAAACTTCTGTAGCATTTTTGATTTGTACTACACACTGAGAACTTAAAGAACAAAGCACCAAAATTGCAGCTGGTGGGCACTGGAAATGTTTTCTTCTTTTTGGTTCTCTGCATTTTTCAAATATTCTTAGAATTAAATGCTGCTTCTGTAACAAGACTTTTTTTTGTAAAGACGTATTATAGCAAGTTCACAATTGTTTGTTCCTTTTATGTTAACCTTACTTTCCAAATTAGCAGTATTTTCAGGTTAATAACTGTACTAGATAAATACATAATTCATGGTACCACCTGCCACATGCATTAACTATTCTAAGGGAACTGGCAAAAGAAAGAAGAGAAAGAAAGAAAGAAAAAAAAGAAAGAAAGGAAGGAAGAAGGAAAGAAAGGAAGAAAGAAAGAAATTGGCCTACCCTATTCTTACTAAGGGAACAGGCTCAGACATTCCTCTTTTATTCCAATAACTCTATCCTTTGCTCCTGGATCACAGATGATTGGGTCAGGAGTAGGCATGTGAAGCGTAAGAAGTCACTCCATATGCTACTAGCCTGTGCAAGGTTCTGGCACAAAAAGCTCCACACAAACACAGATAATGTGGGTCAGAGTCTCATTTTCATTTTGAGAAATTTAGCAATATGGTAGGAATCCAATTCTAAGTAGAAATATAGAAATACTTCCAAAAATATGGAAAGAATCAGACTCTAGGCAGAAAGCAGGGAATATTTCCAAAAGTGTAAGAAGAACAAGATTGTAGGAAGGAGTTGAAAAGACTGACACAGAAAAGGCTTAAAGTAGAAATAGGTGGCCATGAATAAGTCAAAATTAAGAATAATAATTATTAAATTTAATAACTATTAAATTCCAATCCCATTGAGGTAAAAGCATCATGGCAATGTTTATAAAAGATTTCTATAAGATTCCATTTTCCTTTTGGCAACAAGAATCCTTAGGATAATTCCCCATTCTTCATGTTAGTCCTTGTGAGGGTGAAATGAGCACCACAAGGAAGACCATGCTCAATCAGGAAGTAACCCTGGGGGCATTAACAGTCAGAACACTGGCGAGATTTCAGATTGGATCCTGAATGGTATTTTTAGACATACATCATTGAGAATAAAAATCTGATTTGAAAGGAAATTCTTCTGTGGTAGAGGCCTTTGTCTTTTTTTTTTAAGATTTATTTATTTATTTATTTATTTATTTATTTGAAAGTCAGAGTATGACCAGAGCTGTGCCGATCTGAAGCCAGGAGCCAGGAGCTTCTTCTGAATCTGCCTTCCCAGGCCATGGCAGAGAGCTGGATCAGAAGTGGAGCAGCCAGGACATGAACCATGGCCTGGGAAGGCAGTAGAAGATAGCCCAGGTCCTTGGGCCTCTGTACCCGCATGGGAGTCTCAAACCAGTGCCCATATGGGATGCCAGCCCTTCAGGCCAGGGCGCTAACTTACTGCACCACAGGGCAGGCCCCAGGCCTTTGTCTTTTTAATTAAACTTGTTTCTAACTAAAGTTGTGGTAGAGGCCTCCTCAAGGTCAGACAGAAAAAAGAAACTTTCCCTGGAAATGGAATGTGGTCATTATTTACTTGCCTATGAATGCTTCAACTATAGTTATCATCAGCTTATATAGAACCATTTCAGGTTCTGCTTGCTAGTATGTAGCAATGGTGCTAACCCCCACCAGATAGCAAATGGCTCAGAATGTGTGTGAAAAAACATCATCAGTAACTATGGACACATGCATGCGCAGTATTATATCAATTCCTGTGGCTACCATGTAGCATTAGAACATCCAATCAAATGTATCCATGTAGCCATATAAGGTAGACAAAGAGGCTAAAACCACATCGAAGGAAATACCCCTCTTTGTACAGGGCTCAGGCTTTTGGATAAAAAATTTCACCTGGGCCTTACGCCAGCATAAATAATAAAAGATTATTTCCTGCTAAAAGGCCTGGGTGTCTTGTCTCCTTACATGAATACCACTATATTTCCCCAGATATGCTGAAAATTAATATTATAACTAGACCCCCTTTATTAATTCATTTAAATACTGAATAACTGCTGCATTCAATATAGAATTGATTTTTTTAAAAAGTTCTTCTTGGCCTGCGCCATGGCTCACTAGGCTAATCCTCCGCCTGCGGCGCTGGCACACTGGGTTCTAGTCCCGGTCGGGGCGTCGGATTCTGTCCCGGTTGCTCCTCTTCCAGGCCAGCTCTCTGCTGTGGCCCCAGAGTGCAGTGGAGGATGGCCCAAGTGCTTGGGCCCTGCACCCACATGGGAGACCAGGAGGAAGCACCTGGCTACTGGCTTCGGATCGGCGCAGCACGCCAGCCACAGCACACGGGCCGTGGTGGCCATTTGGGGGGTGAACCAACAGAAAAGGATGACCTTTCTGTCTCTCACTGTCTAACTCTGCCTGTCAAAAAAAAAAACAAAAACAAAAACAAAACAAAACCAAGTTCTTCTTGGGGCCAGCACTGTGGTGTAGTGGGTAGAGCCACCGCAGTGCTGGCATCCCATATGGGTGCTGGTTCGAGTCCCGTCTGCTCCACTTCCCATCCAGCTCTCTGCTATGACCTGGGAAAGCAGTAAAAGATGGCTCAAGCCCTTAGGCCCCTGCACCCGCGTGGGAGACCTGGAAGAAGCTCCTGGGTCCTGGGTCCGGCCATTGCGGCCACTTGGGGAGTGAACCAGCAGATGGAAGATTTCTCTCTCTCTCTCTCTCTGCCTCTCCTCCTCTGTTCAACTCTCTAAAATAAATAAAACAAATCTTTTTTAAAAAGTTCTTTTTGTAAAGGAACATGATTCTCAAACTAATCTGTACTTCTTGACATGGACAGATATCCAAAGATGTATGCTTAAGAAGAAACAACATATTCTAGGACTCTGTGTATATATGCATATATCCATAGCATACATATATATTTGTGTATGCTTGGATAAAGCGCTAGAAAGATAAATATCAAACTGCTTTCTTTAGAGGGAGTAATATATGTATATATGCATGTATATATGGTTTTTGTAATTTTAAAAAGCAACTGTCATCATCACTAGTAGAGAAACAGCTAAATAAACAAACAAAAACTTCCCCAAAATGTTTAGCAATACCTTTGGGAAATTAATACCTGTCAACCTAAACATAAAAGAAACTTGAGTATTATAAAAACAGTATGATTATTTTAACCTTTTTGCATTTATATTTTTTGTTCTTTTCTTTTATGCTATTTTTCAAAGGCATAAATTAGCTCTGGCATATTCAAGTAACAATATTTTAATTAATGTCAAAAAAAGCAGTGGGTTTGAGTGTGAAGGTTCTATCACAGCCTCATTTTGCAATTTATAACTTTGGTCTAAACTACTTAATACAGTCAATTCTACATTATCTGTGTAGTAAAAGGGAAATACAACTCTATAAATAAGAGCCATACCAAATCTAAATTTATAATTAAAATAAATCTCATTGTGATGTAATTAAAATAATAATAGAAAATGTTTAAAATATTCCTTAAAAGCTCATCCTATCTAATTTTACTATCCTATCTTAGGTCAACAACTATACATCTTTAGTCCTTGCTGAGAATGGACATCAACACCTCAGATTCATTGACAAAATAGCTTGATAAAAAGCAACTTTCCCTCATAACTTGCTCATTGTACAAAGAGCAAAGAGTAAAATACCAAATGACTGTAAATTTGCAGATACAGACACTTGGAAGCTGCTCAGCAAGGTTGGTTTGTGAGATAAGTCTACATACCTGGGGAGAAGAAAAGGTGAGCAGGAGAGAAAATAACCTGGATTAGGGGTGTCAGGGTGAGTAATAGCTGACGGGGAAGAAGATTAGTACATAAGGTAGTGGTGAATGGAACAATGTTAAGGAAAATCTAAGTGGCAATTGTACCAGATTTCAGGAAAGAATTTGAGACTTAGATATGTTAAAAGGGTAGGTTATGACAGGGTCATTAAAAAGTCTGCCAATTCAGAAGTCCTAAACAGCACTCTGGCCTCAGAATCAGCCCTTAAGGCATTTGGATCCGGCTGAAAAGCCCATGAGAGTATTTCAGGCATGGAAAGCCAAGACACTCTGGCAAAAAAAAAAAAATAAAATTGAAATGACCGAAATGAAAGATCTCTGCGAGTGAGATCCCAGTGGAAAGAACAGGTCATCAAAGAAGGAGGTACCTTTCTCTGAAGGGAGGAGAGAACTTCCACTTTGACTATGACCTTGTCTAAATATGATCAGAGTCAGCAAATTCAAAAGGCCTCCATAGCCTTGGCAACTCATGACAAGAGCCTAGGGTGATTACTGATGCCATAAACAAGAGTGTCAACTTGTTAAGTCAACAACAGGAGTCACTGTGCACCTACTCCTCATGTAGGATCTCTGTCCTTAATGTGCTGTACATCGTGATTTAATGCTATAACTAGTACTCAAACAGTATTTTTCACTTTGTGTTTCTGTGTGGGTGCAAACTGTTGAAAGCTTTACTTAATATATGCTATATTTATCTTCTGTATATAAAGATAATTGAAAATGAATCTTGATGTGAAAGGAAGGGGAGAGGGAGTGGGAGAGGGGAGGGTTGCGGGTGGGAGGGAAATTATGAAGGGGAAAAGGCCATTGTAATCCATAAGCTGTACTTTGGAAATTTATATTCATTAAATAAAAGTTAAAAAAAAGTCTGCCAATTCACCTTTACTGACTCAATCCATGACTGCAAGAATCAGCTCTTTCTTTTTGGTGTTTTATGAGGAAAATTATGCAGTATATTTTTTTGCAAAAATGGAAACTTATAAAATTCTCATGACATATCCTTCACAACTCTCATAGGTTGGCCAGTTAGCCTACTACACAGTAGAAACTCAGAATGTGTTAGTTTAAGAAGGCATAAAGAAACTATATATATACACACACACACACACACATATATATATACACACATATATACATATACATATGTATACATATGCCTCAGTTTAGTAATAATTTAAGCTTAAAAAGGTTTGACTTTTAGGGTGGGCATTGTTGCACAGCAGGTTAAGCCTCAGCTTGAAACACCTGCATCCCACATCCCTAGGAATCCTTGGTTTAGAGTCCTGCCTCCACTTCTGATCTAGCTTTCTGCTAAAGCACACTCTGGAAGGCAGCAGATGATGGCTCATGTAGCTGGGTCCCCGCCACTCATGTAGGAGACCCAAATTGAGTTCCTGGCTTTGGCTTGGCCTAGCCTCCACTGTTGGAGGAGTGAACAAGCATATTGAAGATCTCTCTCCCTCTCCCTCTTTCTCTCTGTCACTCTGCCTTTCAAATAAAGATAAATAAACTTCTAAAAAGTTGACTTTTAATTTATGCTCAATTTGAAGAAAAATTGATTTCATTCCTAAGCAAACTTTTAAAAGTAAAAACAAACAAGACTTTCCTAAAATGGAGTCTGATTTGAATGGTAGATTTAAATAGCAAATGATCACTAACCACTCAACACACAGGCAATGGGTACTCAAGTTTTCTAACACATACAACCTCACTAGCTCTATATTTAGGATAGGACTAGAATAACTCTTATAATCAACTTTAGAAGAAGATAACACAGGTCAAAACCTCAATTAACATTTAGAGAAAAAAAGCTCCATGTATCCCAATATAATAATTAACAACAAAAGTCCTTAACTTAAAAAGTTGTCAAGAATGTGATCATAGCTTTTATTGTATCAATCTCAAAGAATAATATGTTGATATCAATTGCCTCATTCTAATCTTTGGCAATCATATATATTGGTGTACCTTTTGGATACTCTGATGAGATGGTCAAAATCTATTTAGATAACCCAATAAGCTATAAAATTATGACCTACTTACTGTGACTTATGGAGTACATTTCCAATGAGTGTCCCAACACATCCCAGTAATTCTAAAATCTTACCAGATGCAGTAGGAGCTGCTCTACCTGCTCTGGGGAATTTTAATCCAAATCCCAAAGTTCAACTACCAAGTGTCCTAGTTGAAATTCTTCGGACACCAACTACAGAGAACAACATATTAACTATTATCCTTTAGTCAAAATCAGTGAGGTATTTATGTAGTCTTTTTCATCTGAAGAGTCCTTTAGAAACTTTTGATTAAACAAAACAAAACAAAAAAACATGGTCAGTCCATTTATATGAAATGTCCAGAAAAGGCAAATCTATGGAGACAAAAACATATTAAAGGTTATTTATGGCTGAGGGATCATCCTGGGATCCTGGGAAATGCTGTAAAATTAGATGTGATGATGGGTACAGTTTGGTAGATTTATTTAAAATCACTGCACTGCACACTTAATAGGTTAATTGTATGATACCTAAGTGATAATGTACTAAAGGCAATTGAAATTTACTGTGGTAAATATATTATTACAAGTACAACAGAGGCAAGAAAGGGAGAAAAAGAAAAGGTCAGAGGGCAAGTCTTTGCTTGAACATGAAATCAATTAATTAATTTTAGCTCCAAACCTTATACATAGTCATATTCATTAAATCTATTGTAGTTCAGATGGATCTTGCTTGCATATTCCAAAAGGGTTTCAAAATCACAGTCATGTCTCCAAACTGAAGTGTACTTGGTAGAAAACAACTCATGTGGTAATCAATAAATTTAATTAATGTTTGCCTGGGTCAACTGTATAACAGGATGAGGAGAATATGCCACTATTCATGTTCAACTAAGCATTAACATTTCCTGGCAAGTTTGATACCCAGGAATGGTAATAATCTTGCTATTATAGGGCTTTAGGAGAACAATAGTCTAGCTAGGATTACAATACAACAAGGTTTAATGATGAACATCATGGCACTCTGAAAAAGATACCTCAAAGGCAATCAGTTTAATGGAATCTGTAAGAATTGCCTATGACATACACAAAATTCAGTATTTTCAATACTTGTAATTACTAATAGGAGACGTGTAACAAATAAGTTGAGGTTACAAGACAATTTCACATCCGTCAGCTCAAATTATCCAAATGATCCTCTTCAGAGGGAGAGGTGACAAATAGTACACTGTGCCTATTAGAACCCCAAAACTACAGGGGTCCTATGTCATGTTCTACTTCTGCTAAGTAAAATGTAAAGGCCATAAATCTCATCTACGTAAAAAAAATACATTACAGCAAGGCTCCAACACTTACTTCTCATTTTACCTTATTCACATGGACAATAAGGACTTCTTCCATTTATACATACTTAGCAAAAATCCTACCCTTCTTATTCATAATACCTTGATGAAATTGTTTCAAAACAATACAACATTAATCAATTATATGCTTAAAGTCACCATTTTAAGCTACAATAACAATGTTAATAAAAACATTCACAGCTAAAGACAATTAGGCTCTTAAGCAAAACTGCTATTGATGTCAGCAGTTATAGATGGGTTCAAGCATAATAATTTATGAGATGTAGAAGATCCATGGCTTATATTGGCAAATTCAGTTAAGTGGTCTCATGGCAAAATATAGTATTTTCTTTGAAATGAGTGGCTTACATGAGAGCTTAGTAGCAACAGTGGAGGTGGAAGTATTTGACATCGAAGTGAACAGCATGGTGTTTGAAATAGTAGTTGCAACAGTAGATACTGGAGTCAAACCTAAAAATCAATGTAACAAGCGAAAAATATGCCATTCAAAGTAAGTTTTAAAAAGTAAAACACCATTATTATAAGGTTCATTTATATGGAGAAATAAAAGCCAGGCAAGGAAAACCAAGTATCCAGAAACCTAAATAAATAAGACATACTAAAAGCCTGATTGCAAAAATAGATCAACAGTATTGTATAATATAGCCACTCTTTTAACACTATCATAACAAAGATATGCTACTTTACTGAAAAACTAGACATAAGAGGGGGATCTACTTCCAGAATCATGGCATAAAAAATCCCATTGACCTGTTCCCTAATGAAACATTCATAACTGGCAAAAAAATATTAAAACAGAAAAAACTGGAAACCACTAGAAATTCTTCTAAGGACACACAGGAAACGAAAAAAGATTTATTCAAGAAAATCTACTGAAAATTACTGAATGTAATCTAACAGTGAAAGACTATATGGCATATGAGCCACAACCACTGCTCTTTTTTCCCACACATCCTACTGCTCACCTTGATGCTACACTCCAGGCAGGAGTGGCCAAGAAGACTGGACTCCCTCTATCCTTAGTTCCCAGTCGAAGGTAGTATATCTCAATGAGAGGGAGAAGCACCTCCAACATAGCTGAAATTCCTGGTGAGTACATCCAAGGGTTCAAGGGCACCCTTCCTGTATCAAGGCCCTACTCACAGGAAAGAAGCTCTATCACAAGCATAGCAGGCTGAAAACACTGAGGCCCCAGTTGCCCTAGACCTGATTGCCTCACCCCAGCTCATAAAAGGCTAAGTTCCAAGACTGAAGCTGTAAGCAAGATGCCCAGTGGCTATTAACACTTCTCTGCACCTCAAACCCTGGCTCAAAAATTTTGCCTAGGGATAAGGCCATTCATAAGAACATAGAGTTCCCAAGCTATCCCTAAAAGAAGTATGTTTGAATAATAATGTGAGATAGTTCAAGCCAAAGGATTCTCTCTTTAAAAAAAAGTATTTTCTTTATTTATTTGAAAGTCAGAATTACAGAGAGAGAATGAGACACACACACACACACACACAGAGATCTTCCATCTGCTGGTTCATTCCCCTAATGGCTGGGGCTGGGCCAGGCTGAAGCCAGGAACCAGGAGCCAGGAGCCAGGAGCTTCATGAGTGCAGGAGCCCAAGCACTTGGACCATCCTCAGCTGCTTTCCCAGGTGCATTATCAGGGAGCTGGATTGAAAGTGGAGTAGCCAGGACCTGAATCAGTGCTCAGATGGGTTGCCAGAGTCACAGGCAATGGCTTTACCTGCTTACCATAACGCCAACCCCAGGATTCTCTCTTAAAAATGGAGATTTTGGTGGTAAGCAATTAAGAAACAGATAACTTCATGAGAACAATTCAGGCTGTAATTCAAATACATTATCAGAGATAAAAAATGAAAAAAGAAAGCTAAAAAAGCCATCCTATGATTGGAATAATTAAATACTGATACATGCTAAAATATGGATGAATCTTGAACATGATATGCTAAATGAAGGAAGCCAGACATAAAAGGAAACCTATTGTTTGATTCTATTTATGAAATGTCCAGAATAAGCAAGTACATAGACTTTAAAGAACATTAGTGGTCGCCAGTAGCAGTAGGAGGGGTTAATGAGGAATAACCACTAATGAGTACAGGGTTTCTTTTTGGAGTGATGAAAATACACAATGATGGTTGCACACTCTGTGACTATATTAAAAAACCACTGAATGGTACACTTTAAAGGGAAGAATTTTAAGATATGTGAATTATGCTTCAATTACACTTTTAATTAAAAACACATTATCATCTCAATGGAAGCAGAAAAGCATTTGAAAAAAATCCAACCCCTCTTATGACAAAAACACTCAACAAACTAGGAAGACAAGGAAACTTCCCTGATGTGATAAAGGACACTAATGAAAACTCCACAGTTACATCATACTTACTGGTGAAAGACTGAATACTTTCCCACTACCATCAGGAACAAAAAAAGTATGTCTCCTTTTATCACTTCAATTCAACAATACATTGGAAATTCTAGACTGACAATTAGGCAAGAAGACAATATAAAAGATTATCCACAAGGAGAAGGAAAAGCTAAGACTATTCACAGATGATATAATAATGAATACAAAAAATTCTAAGAAATTAATAAAAATATCTTAGTACAATATATTAGTACAATAAAAAGTTCTGAGAGGTGGCAGAATACACAACCAAAATACAAAAATAAGTTATATTTCCATATTATAACAATGGACAATCCAAAAATGAAATTAAGAATCCAGGGGCTGGCCCTGACGCACAGTGGGTTAATCATCAGCCTGCAAGGCTGGCATCATATATGAGTGCAAGTTTGAATCTTGGCTACCCTACTTCTTTTTTTTTTTTTTTTATTTTATTAAACTTTTATTTAATGAATATAAATTTCCAAAGTATAGCTTGTGGGTTACAATGGCTTCCCCCCTCCCATAACTTCCCTCCCGCCCGCAACCCTCCCCCCTCCCCCTCCCTTTCCCCTTCCATTCATGTAAAGATTCATTTTCAATTCTCTTTGTATACAGAAGATCAATTTAGTATATATTAGGTAAAGGTTTCAACATTTTGCCCATATAGCAACATCGAGTGAAAAAACTACCATTGGATTACTAATTATAGCATTAAATAGCAATGTACAGCACATTAAAGACAGAGATCCTACATAATTTTTTTTTCAAAATAATTAATTTTCTATGCCATTTCCATTTTAACACCAGGTTTTTTTTTTTTTTCATTTCCAATTCTCTTTATATACAGAAGATCACTTCAGTATATAATTAGCAAAGACCTCATCAGTCTGCGCCCACACAGAAACGCAAAGTATAAAAATACTGTTTCAGTACCAGTCATAGCATCACTTGGCCTTAGACGACACATTAGGGACAGATCCCGCATGGGGTGTAAGTACACAGTGACTCCTGTTGCTGACTTAACAATTTGACACTCCTGTTCATGGCGTCAGTAATCTCCCTAGGCTCTAGTCATGAGTTGCCAGGGCTATGGAAGCCTTTAGAGTTCGCTGACTTTGGTCTTATTCCGATAGGGTCATAGTCAAAGTGGAGGTTCTCTCCTCCCTTCGGAGAAGGGTATCTCCTTCTTTGATGGCCCCGTTCTTTCCACTGGGATCTCACTCACAGAGATCATTCATTTAGGTCTTTTTTTTTTTTTTCCCATGATATCTTGGCTTTCCATGCCTGCTATACTCTCATGGGCTCTTCAGCCAGATCTGAATGCCTTGAGGGCTGATTCTGAGGCCGGAGTGTTGTTTAGGACATCTGCCATCCTATGAGTCTGCTGTGTATCCCACTTCCCATGTTGGATCTTTCTCTCCCTTTCTGATTCTATCAGTTAGTATTAGCAGATACTTGTCTTGTTTGTGTGATCTCTTTGACTCTTAGACCTATCAGAGCTATCAATTGTGAGCTGAAATTGATCACTTGGACTAGTGCGATGGCATTGGTACATGCCATCTTGATGGAATTGTGTTGGAATCCCCTGCACATTTCTAACTCCACCATTTGCGGCCAGTCCGATTGAGCATGTTCCAAATTGTTCATCTCCTCCCTCTCTTTTTCCACTCTTAGATTTAACATGGATCACTTTTCAGTTAAAATTTAAACACCTGAGAATAATTGTGTGTTAATTACTGAGTTCAACCAATAGTACTAGAACAACAACAACAACAACAAATACTAAAAAGGATAAAGTATTACATTGTACATCTAAAGTCAGGACAGGAGCTGATCAGTTCATTGTTGCTTATAGTGTCCATTTCACTTAACAGGTTTCCTCTTTGGCGCTCAGTTGTCATCGATCCAGTTCCCTGTTAATGTGCTGGGAAAAGCGGTGGAAGATGGTCCAAGTACTTGGGCCCCTGCTACCAACCCATATGGGAGACCTAGATGAAGTTCCAGGCTCCTGGCTTTGACCTGGCCCTGCCCTGGCCATTGCAGCCATTTGGAGAATGAACCAGTAGATGGAAGGTTTCTGTGTGTGAGTGTGTGTGTGTGTGTATGTGCATGTGTCCCTTTCTGCTACTTTGCCTTTCAAATAAATACAGTTTAAATTTTTTTCTTATACTTGTTAATTTTTATTATCAAATTTAGGATCTTTGTCAATTTGATAAGGGAAAAATTACATCATATATGTATAAATTTGTTTTAAGGTAGGCTAGTCATCTCTTATTCTGTTTATTTGTTTTTCTTTTTTATAGAAAGCTTTTATTTAATAAATATCAATTTCATAAGTACAACTTTGGATTATAGCAGTTCTTCCCCCCATACCCACCCTCCCACCCCCAGACCATCCTACCTCTTACTCCCTCTCCCAGCCCATTTTTAAAAAGAATATAATCCATTTGATTGCTCAAAGAGAACAAAATACTTAAGAACAAATCTAACAAAAGAATAAAACTTGTACACAAAAAAATACAAAACATGGTTGAAAAAAATTAAGGATGGCCTTAATAAATGGAAAGATCTCCTTTCCATGGATCAAAAAACTTGACATTGTTAATACGGTGCAGAAAACGGAAAAATGGGCCTAAAAGATGCCTAATACCCCAGACCTGTGATGGGATTAACATCAACTACCTTGAGTTTATCCTGGATTATTCAGGTAAGAGAAATCTAATGATGTGAATCCTTTAAAGTAGAGATATTTTCTATGCTATGGTCGTAAGAGGGAGAGGTGACTATAAATTAATGATTGGAAAGATGCCAAGTTGCCAATATAAACAATCAATAGGACAGAAAAACATGTTCAATGTCATTAGTCATTAGGGAACTGCAAATCAAAACCATAATAAGATACCACCTGTTAGGATGGCTATCATCAAAAAGGTATATAATATCAAGTGTTGGCAAAGATATGGAGAAATTTGAAATCTTGTATATTGCTGGTGGGATTGTAAATAGTGTAGCTTCTTTTGAAAACTGCCTGACATTTCTTCAAAAGGTTAAATGCAGAAATAACATATGATCCAGAAATGCCATTCTTAGGTACATATGAGTATATCTAAGAGCAATGTAACATATATATATATATATATAAATATATGTACATATATATAAATGTATAACTGAATATTCAGAGAAGCATCATTTACAATAAACAAAATGTGGAAACAATGCAAATGTCCATTAAATGACATAAATGAATAAGATGTGGTATATCCATACACTGGAACTTCATTTGTCATAAAAAGGAAAAGAATTACAGATATATGCTACAATACAGATGAGCCTTCAAAACATTATAAACTAAGTAAAAGAAATTAGTCACCAAAGATCAAGTAATATATGATTTCATTTATATGAAATGTTTAGAATAGGAAAATCTAGTGGCTGCAGGGAGAGAAATAGGCAGTGGCTTTTAATAGGTACACTTTCTTTGGTGGCTGGCTGATGAAAATGTTCTAATATTGACTATGACTGTAGTGATGCTTGCATAACTCTCTGAATATACTTAAAACTGATGAACTATAAGCTTCAAATGGATGAACTGTATGGTATGTGAATTTTACCATAATAAACCTGTGATAAAAATAATAAGGTAGAGGACATTATGTTAAGTGTTATGCCAGACACAGAAAGAAAAATACCACATGTTCTCATATGTTGAAGCTAAAAAAGTACATCTGAAAGCAGAATAGTAATTACTGGAGGCTAGGAAGTAAAGAGGGAGGAAGGATAGAAGGAGGCTGGATAACAGGTACTAGAACAATTAGGGGAAGTAAGTTCGTGTTGTATAGCACAGTAGGGTGGTAGAGAAATCTATTATATATTATGAATAACTAAAAGAGAGGACCTTGAAGATACAAACATAAAGAAATAATGAGATAGAAATGCTAACTACCCTGATTTTATCAGTTCACATTATGTATATATGTATTGCAATATCACATTGTACCCCATAACTATGTATAATTATTACATGTTAATTATGAAGAAAAATAAAATTAAGAGAATACTAACAAATAGAAGTCTGTAATAAATTTGCAGAAAAGATTACTTGCCTATTTCTTTAATAATTAAAAGAAACCTGTTAAATATTGGTGGGGCTGGTGCTGTGGCATAGCGGGTAAAGCCACTGCCTGCAGTCCTGTCATCCCATATGGGCACCGGTTCGAGTCATAGCTGCTCCACTTCTGATCCAGTTCTCTGCTATGGCCTGGGAAAGCAGTAGAGGATGTCCCAAATCCTTGGGCCCCTGCACCCACATGGGAGACCCAGAGGAAGCTCCTGGCTCGGGATCAGCCCAGCTCCAGCCATTGCAGCCATTTGGGGAGTGAACCATAGGATGGAAGACCTCTCTCTCTCTCTCTGCCTTCTGTAACTCTTTCAAATAAATAAATAAATCTTAAAAAATGAAGTTGGCAATATTGAGTACAAAAACACATAAAATTAATGAGTCCTTGAAAACAAAATTCATATCCATTCATCCTCACTATAGATCACTGTACATGGCACATGGTAGTTCGAAGGAAACTGTTGAAATCATTACCTAATATATACTAAACTGATCTTCTGTATATAAAGAGAATTGAAAATGAATCATGATGTGATTGGAAGGGGAGAGGGAGCGGGAAAGGGGAGGGTTGTGGGTGGGAGGGAAGTTTTGGGAGGGGGAAGCCATTGTAACCCATAGCTGTACTTTGGAAATTTCTATTCATTAAATAAAAGTTTAATAAAAAAAAAGTTCATGGAAAAGGAAATTAAAGCATTAATTTTTTTTAAATATAAGCATAGTTTTTTTCATAATACACATTTTCCATTAACATTTGAGGGCCCTTTGTAAGTACTCAATAAATGTTTCTGGGGTAGTTGTTAGGTGTAGCAGTTAAATTGCACTAGGGACATCCACATCCCATATCAGAGCGCCTAGGTCTGAGTCCTGGTTTTGCTCCTATTCCAGCTTCCTGTTAATGTGCACCCAGGGAGACACTAATAAGTGATGGCTCAAATAGTTGGCTCACTGCCACTCACATGGGAGACTTGAATTGATTGAATTCCTCACTCCTGGGCATTTGGAGACTGAATCAGCAAATGGGAGTTCTCTCTGCATGTCTATCTCTCTTTTTCTGTCCCTGTCTCTCAAATAAAGTAAGTTTTAAAATGATATAATAGGGGTCAGCACTGTGGCATAGAAGGTAAAGCCACCGCCTACAGTGCTGGCATCCATATGGGTGCAGGTTCTAGTCCCAGCTGCTCCACTTCTGATCCAGCTCCCTGCTGTGGCCTGGGAAAGCAGTAGAGGATGTCCCAAATCCTTGGGCTCCAGCACCAAAATAAAAATTTTTTTGCACCAAAATAAAATTATCTTTTTTTTCTTCAGAGAGAGAGACAGACAGAGCTCCCATTCACTGGTTCCCTCTCCAAATGTCCAACATGGCCCAACTGAAGTTGGGAGCTAGGAGCTGGATACTCAATCCAGGTATCCCATGTGGGAGGGAGGAATCCAACTACATGAGCCATCACCTTCTGCCTCCCAGGGTTTGCATTAGTAGGAAGCTGGAATCAGAAGCCAGAGCCAGGACTCAGGTACTCCAATGTGGAATGTAGGCGTCTTAATGGCTATGTAAATGCCCTCCTCTAAATTTTTCTTTTAATTACACTTTCTAGAATTTTGAAGTGCTCTCATATTCTGCTTCTCCCTCAACATGAAAAAGTGCTTAATGAGTAACTGCCCTTGCATCTATTACTGACTGCATCCAAGTTTAGAGCAATTCATGGCAACATAATTCTCTAAAATATCTATGGGGTAAAGGGGGCAGGGAAGAGATGCTGGAAAGAAATTGGGAACTTTACTATTTACCTCCAACTTTTAAAAAATGTATATAGTGTAATATTCCTATGTTTCATTTAGGAGAAGTATCATATGTATATATCTTTTTAAAAATTTTTTTTGACAGGCAGAGTGGATAGTGAGAGAGAGAGACAGAGAGAAAGGTCTTCCTTTTGCCGTTGGTTCACCCTCCAATGGCTGCCGCGGCCGGCGCATCGCGCTGATCCGAAGCCAGGAGCCAGGTGCTTCTCCTGGTCTCCCATGCGGGTGCAGGGCCCAAGCACTTGGGCCATCCTCCACTGCCTTCCCAGGCCATAGCAGAGAGCTGGCCTGGAAGAGGGGCAACCGGGATAGAATCCGGCACCCCGACCGGGACTAGAACCCGGTGTGCCGGCGCCGCAAGGCGGAGGATCAGCCTGTTAAGCCATGGCGCCGGCCCATATGTATATTCTTAAAGGAATAATCAAATTCAGAACAAATATATCTATATTACAATTCACTATATACCAGTGAGATCGAACTTTTAACATGGGTTTAATAACCACTTAATTTCTTCATTTGAAATTGCTTATTCATGTTATCTGCCAATGTTCTTATTGAAGAATATTATCTTCTTACTGTTGCTTTTTAATGAAAATGTTTGTCAAACCTATTTATTTTTGTAATATTTTGCAAAAATTCTCCCACCGCAGTTTCTCATTTGATTTTTATTTTTTGTTTTTACATAGTCAAATCTTTCCAACATTTTTTCCTTTATGGTTTATATCTCCATATCATGTTTAAAAAACTTTCCTTCAAATATACAAAAAGGTGTCCAATTCCATTTTTTTTTTTTACAGGCAGAGTGGATAGTGAGAGAGAGAGCGAGAGAGACAGAGAGAAAGGTCTTCCTTTTTGCCGTTGGTTCACCCTCCAATGGCCGCTGAGGCCAGCGCATCTCGCTGATCCGAAGCCAGGAGCCAGGTGCTTCTCCTGGTCTCCCATGCGGGTGCAGGGCCCAAGCACTTGGGCCATCCTCCACTGCCTTCCCGGGCCATAGCAGAGAGCTGGCCTGGAAGAGGGGCAACCGGGATAGAATCCGGCGCCCTAACTGGGACTAGAACCCGGTGTGCCGGCGCAGCAAGGCGGAGGATTAGCCTGTTAAGCCACGGCGCCGGCCCCAATTTCATTTTTAAGAGAAAATTTCAAAGTATAACTACAATGAAAATAATTTCATTTAACAGATGCCAAGAAGTCAAAAACTAGTAACACAACACACAGTTAAGGACACTGTGAAGAAATAGGCAGCCATGCAGATTCCTAATATAGGTACAAATTGGTACAAATCCTGTGGAAAACAAGTGGTCAGTGCTTTAAAGATTACAAATACATCTATCTTTTTCAACAAGCAATATTTGTGGAAACTTATCCACAAAGATGTACTTGCATACCTGTAAATGACATGCAAAATAATATTTATTATATCACTGTTTGTATTAGCAAAGAGGAAAATACCCAAATGCCCAAGAACAGGGACTGGATATGTAAGCTATGGCAGAGCATATAAAAACCATGAAATATTGTAATGCTGTAAAAAAATACCAGGGCAGACATTTGGCACAGTGGTTAAGCTGCTGTTTTAGATGCCCACATCTCATATCTGAATGCCTGGGTTCAAGTCCCTGCTCTACTTCCGGTCCAGCATCCTGCTAATGCTCACTCTGGAAGGCAGGAGATGAAGACCCAAGTGCTTGGGCCACTGCCGCTCACGTGGGAGACCAGGATGAACTTCCTGTTCCTGGAGTCAGCCTGGATCAGCCTTGGATGTTGTAAGCATTTAAGGAGTAAACCGGGGGATTAAAGATTTCTTCCAGTTCTTGTCTCTCCACCGCCCTGACCTCACTGTCTATCCAAGTCTCTTTTTGTGTCTATGTGGGTGTGTGTCACTTTGCCTATTAAATAAAAAAACACTTGGGGCCAGCATTATGGCACAGCGGGTTAAGCCATCTTCTACAACCCTGGCATCCCACATGGATACCACTTCAAGTCTTGGCTGCTCCACTTCCAATGCAGCTTCCTGCTAATGTGCCTGGGAAAGTAGTGGGGGATGGCCCAAGTGCTTGGGCTCCTGCACCCACGTGAGAGACCCAGATGAAGCTCCTGGCTTCATCCTGGCTCAGTTCTGGCTGTTGTGGCCATTTGGGTAGTGAACCTGTGGATGTAAGAGCTCTCTTGCTCTCTCTCTCTTTTGCTCTCTCTCTCTGTAACTCGTAACTCTGCCTTTCAAATAAATAAAATAAATCTTAAAAAAACCACAGGAATTTCTCCATATATTGACTGTTGTGAAACAACTCTAAAATAGTTTTAAAAAATGTACAAAGTTATTTTTTAAAAAAAGATAAAGGGCTAAGGATACATATTTTATTTGCTAACAAATCCATGAAGAAGCTCTGGATATATACAATCATAATAGTTAGCTAAGTGTGGGAAAGGATCAGAGGTAACACAGTATACTTGGGGACAGTACACTTATTGATACTATTTATAGTTTCAATTTTGAACCATTTGACTATGTTATTCAAAAATTATATATAAATAAGCGGTCCTCTCTTCAACCTGAGACATTTCATTTATATATTTAGATATATTTTAAATATTAATTATTTTCTACCTTTAATTCACCTAGGATTTCTTTACACTAATATTTCTTAACACTAACATTAACTAAAGTTAATCCCTTTTCCTACCAATAACAAGTTAGCCAGTTACTGTAATTTAGTCATGACCCAACACTCTTCCCCCATGGATTTGAAATATCATTCTCATAAACACAGGTTTCTTTCTGTATTTTAAAATATTTCACTGTTTTTCTTTATATCCTTCTTGCATTCCAGAGTTTCAATTACTGCAGAATTTACTTTTATATTATACAATATTTTAAATTTACAGGAAAGGAATAAACTTATATTTTCCTGCAAGAACTTCATCAGTACTTTCCTTAAAATACAACAGATGGCTAATTTGATGCATTTACTTGCCCATTTGAACTTTAGAATCCTGTAAATTCCCTCTCTCCTTTCCTTTCCCCAAAGATTGCCATTTTAGTTTTATAAGAATTGTATTAAATGGATAAATTTGGAGGTAAATGACATTTTTTTAAAGAATTATTTATTTATTTGAAAGTCGGAGTTACACAGAGAGAGGAGAGGCAGAGAGAGACAGAGAGATAGGTCTTCTATCCACTGGTTCACTCCCCAATTGGCTGCAACGGCCAGAACTGCACTGATCCGAAGCCAGGAGCCAGGAGCCTCCTCCGGATCTCGCACGCAGGTGCAGGGCCCAAGGCCTTGGGCCATCTTCCACTGCTTTCCCAGGCCATAGCAGAGAGCTGGATTGGAAGAGGAGCAGCCGGGACTAGAACCGGCTTCCATATGGGATCTGGTACTTCAGGCCAGGGCGTTAACCTGCTGTGCTACAGTGCCGGCTCCGATAAATGACATTTTTACATTATTGACAGTGTTTTTGTGAGTCTCTCAATTTATTCAAATCTTCTTTTAGAATCCTCTCTAAAATTCTGAGGTTTTCTTCATCTAGGTCATATACATTTTTAAAAGTTTATTCCTAGGCATTTCATACTTCTCGTTGAAATTGTTAATGGGATCTTTCTCCATTTTATTTCCCAACTACTATTGCTTAAAAATGGAAAAGCTATTGATTTTTGTATTATTTATTTTGTAACTGGCCATATTACCAAAACCTCTTCACTAGCCCTAATTAAATTTGTATTTGAATTATACCCATATTTTAAAATCTTGATCATTTCTCTCAGATACTGGCATAATTTCAGCAGCTTGAACTTAAATCATTCACCCAGAGGTAACTAAGGAAACAAATACCACTTAATATGATTTGCTTTTAAGTTTAATGAGTTTTACTCTAAAATAGAAAAGGGCTTAAGAGACAAAGTTTCATCTTCCTAATCATGGAGTCACAGCTGTTTTTTAACATGGCATTACTGAAATGGGAGGGCAAGTAATTCTTTGCTGTAGGGAGCTATCTTGTATACCGTAGGATATTCAGCAACATCCTTGGCTTTTGGCCAATAGATTCTAATATCCCCCTAGTCTTGACCATCAAAAAAATGTCTTTAGACATGGCCACATATCCTCAGAGGTAGAAGAGTGGAGAACAAAACCACTGGAGTAAAAGAGCACTGCAATATAATAATTTCCTCCATCTAGTGCTACAAGGATATCAAACTCAGTCTTAACTCCTTCATAGTTAAGAACATCAGAAAATACCAACTATCTTAATAAATTGCTGGGCATAGAAAATAGCCCAAGTTTTTTTCATAGAAGTGGGAAGGTAGTCTTACAGTATAAGAAAGGGGGTCATGTCACAATAACTAAAATGGTGACACAAGAACAAGAAAGGACAGTTAATAGCACAAGAATAGGGTATCCAGAAACAGAGTCAAGTCTACATAATAATTTGGTGTACCAGGAAGGCAGTGACTCAAATCAGCAGGAAGGCACATCTATTTAAGAAAATAAAATGCTTCAATTCACTAAACTAATTCAGGGGGGGGAAGACTCATAAAAATGTAAACCATAAAAATACTAATACTGAGGTGGAGTATCTTATTTAAATAAGCCTAGAGAGAAATTCAGAAGAGTGAACAATTTAAAGAATAAAAATCACAATCTTAAGGACTTCCATTTCCAGAAATTTGGAGGAGATGCAGTTTTCCTTCTTACTCCTGCTAGATATGACTAAAACCCCTGGATTTAATATATGAAATAAACATAAGAAGGCCCTGAAAGGTAGAAAAAAACTGAAGAGGGATATCAAGACATAAGGGACAGTGGTGAGTTTTTTAGGTTTCTTTTATATTTCCCAGGCTTGCAGCTGAACAGACTAGCTCTCTGGAAATGCCGATGAATACAAACCAAATAAAGCCCAACAAAAGCCTGCTCTTTCTAGACAAAGAACAAGGAAAGAGGCAGCCTAGAGAGGCAGAAAACATTTACACAATAACTACTCTATATAAAGACCACACCAAAAAATTTTGGTCTTGGGGCCGGCTGGCATGGAGGTGTATGGGTAAAGCTGTTGCCTGAGATGCCAGCATCCCATATGGGTGCTGGTTCAAGTCCTGGATGCTCCACTTTTGATCCAGATCCCTACTAATATGCCCGGAAAAGCAGCAGAAGAGGCACAACTACTTGGGCCTGTGCACCCATGTGGGAGACCTGGAAGAATTTCCTGGCTTCTGGCTTCAGACCGCCCCAGCTCCAGCTCCAGCTCCAGCCGTTGCGGCTCGTTCTCTCTCTCTCTCCCTCTCGCTCTCACTCTCGCTCTCTGTGTGTGTGTGTGTGTGTATATGTGTGTCCCCTTCTCTCCCTATAAACTCTGCCTTTCAAATAAATAAAAGTAGGAGACTCCAGAAGACTCCTGAAACTAGGAGACCCTCACCTTAAGTTCCCACAGCCATCAAGGGGGAAACAAGTTCTACTCCCAAATGCAGTTAAGGAGGCAATGTTCTTTTCCTGCCAAAGCAATGTCACACCAAGCCAGCTGAAGCAAAAGGTTTAAATCAGATCCAGATTCTGGATATGTAATATGAAAATGTCCAAGTTCCAATGGAAAAAAAAAAAACTCATCTAACTAAGAACCAGGAAGGTCACATACTAAATGGAAAAATATTAATATATGCCACCAAATAACAGAAATTTTAGGATTATCTGACAAAAATTTAAAGTATACATGATAAAAATGCATCAAAAGGCAATTACAAAGACAGCTGAAATACATAAAATAAAAAAAAAAACAGCCTTGGTGCCAGCACTGTGGCATAGTAGACTAAGTCTTCACCTGTGGTGCTGGCATCCCATATGGGCACCGGTTCATGTCCTGGCTACTCTACTTCTGATCCAGCTCTCCACTGTGACCTGAGAAAGCAGTAGAGGATGGCCTAAGTGCTTGGGCCCCTGAACCCATGTGAGAGACTCGGAAGAAGTTCCTGGCTCCTGGCTTCAGATCAGCCCATCTCTGACCATTGCAGCCATTTGGGGAGTGAACCAGTGGATGGAAGACCTTTCTGTCTTTCCCTTTCTCTGTCTGTAACTCTACCTCTTGAATAAATAAACAAGTCTTAAAAAAATAAAAACAGCCTCAGGAAAAAAAAAATGCAAGGACCCAGCAGCAGAATAGAAGGTAAAGACAAGAATCAGTAAACTGGATGATAGAATAATATAAATAAACCAATCTGAATGACAGAGAAAAATAGCTATAAAAAATTAACAGAGCATCAGGCCTTTTGGAACTATAACAAAAGACTTAGAATCCTATCATCAGAGTCAAGAAGAGAAAGAGGGAAGGGCTAAAAAAGAAATAGTAGCTGAAAATTCCCCAAATTTGGCAAAAGATATAAACTGACAGACTCAAGAAACTGAATGAACTGAAAAAAGGATAAATCCAAAGAAATCCACACAAAGACACATAATAATTTTTGAAAACTAAAGATAAAAAAAACTTGGAAGCCACACACACACACACAAACAACCAAAAACTGACATCCAAGCAATAGAGGCAAAACTCTTTGAATGGCAGAGGATTCTCATCAGACACCATAGAGGCAAGAAGTAGGCCTATATTTTTTAAGTGCTGAAAGAAAAAACTGTCAAGCTAGAACTAATGAAAATATCCTCCAGGAATAAGGAAGAAATGAATACATGGAGAAATGAAGGAAAACTCAGAGAATTTGTTACTGGTAGAATATTCCAAAAGATTGGCTAAAGGAAGTTCTTCAAACAAAAAGGAAATGATTAAAGAAGAAATCTTGGAACTTCAGGAAAGAAGAAACAACAAATGAAAGCAAAAATATCGGTAAATACAACAGGTTTTCATTCTCATCTTGAGTTTTATATGTATTGAGTGACCATCATATGCCAGGCAAAAGTCTAAGCATTTTACCTGTATTAATGTAAGCACTGAGAGGTTAAATTAACTTGTTCAGGGTCACAGAACTAGTAAATGGCAGAGTCAAGACTCAAACATTTATTTCCTAGTTGTTATTTTGATAACAGATATGCATTATTTGTAATACCACATATTCATCCATATGGCATTAAAATGCCCCCTGAAGTAATTACCAAATATTCTAGCATTATAATTACTTCAATGCACTGTTTCATCTCCTATGCCATAGTATCATAACAACCAATCAAATTTGGTGTCATTATCACTACTAAGTAAAATTAAAAATAAGATTTACTTTATTATCTATAACTTTAAAAATATTTTGTTGTTTCCAAAAGCTCTGAAATCATGACTAAAAATATGTAACTTAATAAAATGTATCATAAAATAAAATGGATTAATATCTCATTCATTGTATTTACCAAGTTCTAAGGCATCTACAATAAAACCAAATTTATATGGTTTATAAACCAGAAATTTATTAACTGCACTTTGGTTTTGCTAGATCCTGAATGTCTTCTCCTTAATGTTCAATATAAGTTAAGTGTATTTCACTGAACCTTAATTTGGAAATTGGTAACCCCTGTATGGTATGTGGAGATGTCTAAGCCAGAATATTTAGCAAGAATATGCCATTCCTCAACTATGACATATAATTGACTTACTATTTTCATGAAATTTTATTCTACTCTAAAGAAATTCTTTCCTGTTCTATTGTACCTTTCAATAAATTTTAACTGAGGAACTTTATTTTTTGAAAGGAAAAAATACAAACAAAAGGGTTAAACAATTGACCAAAACATTTTAGTGTAAATCTTATCATTACTCTATACCAACTTGTCTAGACTACTAGTTCTCATAAGGTTGTAACTCTTTCCAAAACAAATATTGTTTGGTTCTAAACCAAAAGCTACAATTCAGAAGGAGCAGTTAACATTTAATTTTCACCACATTCATTAATGACTCTCACCTCAAACAAAGGAAGCGACTACATTGAGATTTGTGTCAATAAAACAAGAATCTCAAAATCAATCCTAGATGCTGTACCTCTCCATTGGAAAGCAGAGAGCTCAAACCTTACCCATAGGCTCTCTGCCAAGGTTGAAAGGAGCAACTGGTATGTAGCAATTGTTCACATAGATGCCTGAGCAGTGTCAATGAGGTGGTAATCCTGCAAAAGCTGCTGCATTGCTTATGGAGAGTATTGAAACTGGTGCTTCCAGTCTGAGATGTGCTGCTTGCATAGATGAATGGCAAGTTTGTGGCTGTTAGAGACTGAGTACCAGAGGTGGAAGCTGAGCCAAAAGTAAAAGCGGTGGATGCTGTCACCTGGGATTGGGCACTGCTTGTTACAGAACTAAAGAAGGTGCTGGTACCCAGCCCCAAAGCCTATGGAATCACTGTAGGTTGTGCAGAAGCAGTAATAACACCTCTGTTTAATTTTGGTGTATCTGCACTAAACAGAAATAGGAGAGAAATCAAGGTAGTAGTCCTCTGACAAATAAATGGCTGCTAAAATAACAGCTTCTGTGAAATTAAATTTTAAATATGAAGTTTATATGATTTTGTTGAACAGCTTAATTCATTTCAATAAGATAACCAGATATCAATATAGGAATGCATATACATTCCATATTTGTTCACCCACAGATAAAACTTACCTAATTTGATCCACTCTAAAGGGGAAAAAGTTTTTAAATATTTTAATAGAGGAAGAGTACTTTAGAAAATTATGTTTCCATAGAACCTGATAGAAGGGGCTTGATAATAATCTGGTGGGCTTTAGGCCTTGTAAATTCAGAGGCCCAGACCTATCTATCTCTTCACATGGGGTATATCCTAAGGGAGGTGTGAACCTCCTAGGGGAAGGCACTCTGTTGACTTTCATTACTTGGCTGGCCTGGGAGGAGAGCTGGCCAGGTAAAGGCAGGTGGCATCTCTAACAAGAAATTTACAGTTCTGCCTGCAATGTTGCTGACCCTACTTGACCATCCCCTCAGCTTCAGTGGTCACTTTGGAAGTTGGGCTGAGTGAAGGGCTTTTCAGCTTAGAGCCAATAAGATCTGTGGCTCTGACCTGGGCATCCTTCGACTCCAGGGCAGGTCCGTTTCCAGTGATCCAACTCTTGGCAGAGCTGCCAGGGCTCTTCACAAGCTGACTTCTGCTGAAGCCCAGGCTTACCACATTGAAAGCCACTGCAGTGGACTGGCCTGTTGGGTCTCCTTGAGGGCAGATCACTGTACAGATCAGCCATTAATAGGCCTGCCACCCATTGCTTCTGATGCCGAGCTTTCTTTTCCTCCTGGTTTGTGTTAAAGCAGATCAGAGGATGCAAGTCAAGGGAGTGCCCGTTTCCCATCTCTAATCTTCGGTGGCCTGAACTACAAGTCTATAGTCACAGGCATGTTCTGTAGTAGTTTTTCTAAGGTAGACAATGCCCATGAGGAAAATTATATTCTCACTTTAAAACTTTCTTTCCCTTTGGTCTGAAAGGGAGGTTTTTTCTACTTACTGTATACTTCGCTGATGGCAACGTGAATCTAGCTATGAGATTATTATTTAAGTTCTTATTTTGGCTATGCTATTGCAGAAAAATGTTAGCCATCTCTTTTATAAGGTCTAAAGATTAAATTGTGCATCCTACAGATTCCTTCATAATAGAATTAGTTTCCTACCTTGAAGAGAATAGAGAAATGAAAGAACAAGTTGGGCTTAGAATAGAGAAATGAGGGAGCAAGTCCTAGATCGCTTGCTGACAATAGCAATATCACATGAATACTTAGCAAACCATTTCAACCATTAGATAACAACTTAAGAAAACATTTACCAGAAGGTCCAATGCCTTCTATAAATTTTAAGAATCATGTATTTGAAAACACCTCTTAAATATCTAACATGGTGTAGTTTGTTTAGCCCACCAGATTATTATCAAGCCCCTTCTATCAGGTTCTATTTGCCTCTCAATCAGAAAACTTAATTGTAGCTTAGACAGCACCTTTCTTAGCTCCTCTAATAATGACTCTGTCCTTTGTTCTAGGCCCTGTCTAGTGCACTTGGGCCTCATTCCTTTGTAATCATAACCTCTACTCTACCACCAATGGCTCTACTCCCAACATGTGTGTACTGATGGTCCTCTTCCCCACTTAATGCTGTATAATTGTTCAAACCTGGTAAATGCCACTCTTAGGATCATTGGTTACTATCCTCACTCTGTCTTTTATGACCTTGTCTAAATATGATCAGAGTCGGCAAACTTGGAAGGCTTCCATAGCCTTGGCAACTCATGACGACAGCCTAGGATGGTTACTGGTGCCATAAACTAGAGTGTCAATTTGTTGGGTCAACAACAGGAGCCACTGTGCACTTGCTCCTCATGTGGGATCTCTGTCCTTAATGTGCTGTACATTGTGATTTAATGCTATAACTAGTACTCAAACAGTATGTTTCACTTTGTGTTTCTATGTGGGTGCAAACTGTTGAAATCTTTATACTAAATTGATCTTCTGTATATAAAGAGAATTGAAAATGAATCTTGATGCAAATGGAAGGGGAGAGGGAGCGGGAGAGGGGAGGGTTGCGGGTGGGAGGGAAGTTATGGGGGGGGGAAGCCATTGTAATCCATAAGCTGTACACTGGAAATTTATATTCATTAAATAAAAGTTAAAAAAAAAAGAAAATTATGTTTCCAGTAGACATTAGGACTTACACTTCCTATCAGTCAGGCAGACTTTATTAAACAACAGAAGTTTTTGTTTTAGATATGGAATCACAAAGTCAAACAGCAGGCACCCTATCAATATAATTTCTAAAAGTTTAATTTTTAATTGACACAAAATTGTACATATTTAAATGCATTTTTATGAGCCATGAAAAATACTTCAATATTTAAGTTACCTCTCCCAAGAAAAATTATTTTGCACTCAATTACAAGTTATTAGATAACTATACAGGATAGGGAAAAGATCCAGAGGGATGTTACAGTAAAACATGAATCCAACTGGATTTACCAAAAAAGGCATTCATTGAGTGCTTTAAAATTCTGAGATGCAGGAGGGGAAAACTTTATAATCAAGGTCATTACAATGATCAATAGATAAAGATTTCTCTAGAGAGACACTTATTAAGGATGCAGCATGATTTAAAGAGGATGTATGTCCAAAACACAGTGCATACTCCTCTTGTGGCTCACACAAAATGAAGGAAAACCGCAGATGAGAATTCAATGTGCCTTGTGACTCAAATATGAGATGGTGTTAATTTGTAGGATTATCTTGGGAATGAGTGGCATAATTCCAAGCATTTGACTTAAAAATGCCATATAATTTCTTTACCCTGCCCATGCTCTAAATCTGAAGTTTGTCTTTGAAAAACAAACTTTGTAGCCTCTAAGAGAATCAGAAACTGTACTAATGTTCTTACCCTAAGGAAAACCCACTTCCTACTGGGGCAAGAGTTGATTCAAATGGTGTTCCAAAGCTGAATCACATAGTCCGTGTAGCTGGAGCTGAATTATCGAATAAAAACCAGCAAATAGAAGTTGAAGATGTACTTACATTTGGTTAGAATGGAGTCCCAAAATTAATCCCTCCTATACCAGGTATAAAGAAAGTAAATCGTGTAGTTGAAGTGGTAGTTGTTGCAGAGCCAAAAGCAAACTCACCTGTAGGGATACTAGTTCCTCCAAAGTTAAACCTGTTCATGACTCCAAACCCTAAAAAGGAGTAAGGGCAGAAAGAAAGAAAAAAAATTAGATATCTCAAAGCAAGCTCCAAATAATGAATGCAAACCTTATTGGAATCATTCCACATAAACCAAATTCCTAGAAATATCAATTGGAAATAATTTAATAAAAACATTTTTTAGAAACACAAAGTTTTTCTAGAAGACAAGCAATTACCCAGGTGTCAAAAATAGAGACAATTTTTATTTACAAGCAGAAGCTGAAGCTACTTAGCCCAAGGAATGGCTGAATGAGGTATGTACTTAAACAGCTGAAAATAACAATGCTGCACTATAGAAATGACTTGGCATCCCATATAGGTACCAGTTCAAGTCCTGGCCACCCTCCTCTGATCCAGCTTTCTGCTGTGACCTGGAAAAGCAGTGGAAGGTGGCCCAAGTGCTTGGGCCCCTGCACCCACGTGGGAGACCTAAAAGAAGCTTCTGGCTCCTGGCTTCAGATTGGCCCAGCTCTGACCATTGCAGCCATTTGGGGAGTGAACAAGCAGGTGGAAAATCTATCTCTAATTCTGCCTCTCAAATAAATAAATAAATCTTTAAAAAAAAGAAAATAGAAAAAACAATCTATCATAGCTCCTCCTTATCACTTACTTTTTGTACTCTTTGAAAAATCTTTTTCAATGCACACATAGACATACATACATTAAGAAAAAAAGCATAAACAAAAACCTTGCCTAAGGTATCTCTAAAATTCATATTCAGGGGCTATCGTTTAGTACAGCAGTTAAAGTGACACTTGAGACAACCACATCTCATATCTGAGTAACTGGGTTGGAGTCCTGGCTCCTCTTTCCATTCCAGCTTCCTGCTACTATGCACCTGAGGAGGCAGAAGGTGATGGTTCGAGTGCTTGGGTCCCAACCGCCCACATGGGAGACCCTGACTCCTGGCTTTGGCCTGGCCCAACCCTGGCTGCTGTGGGTATTTGGGGTATGAAGCAGTAGATGGGAGAGCTCTGTCTGTCTCTGCTTCTCTAACTTTCAAATAAATAAAATATGGGGCCAGCACTGTGGCATAGCTGGTAAAGCCACCACCTGCAGTGCCAGCATCCCATATGGGCACCGGTTAGAGTCCCAGCTGCTCCACTTCTGATCCAGCTCTCTGCTATGGCCTGGGAAGGCAGTAGAAGATGGCCCAGGTCCCTGGGTTCCTGCACCCATGTGGAAGGCCTGGAGGAGGCTCCAGGTCCCTGGCTTCAGATTGGCCCAGCTCTGGCCATTGTGGCCATTTGGGGAGTGAACCAGCAGATGGAAGACTGTTTCTCTCTCTCTCTCTCTCTCTCTCTCTCTCTCTCTCTGTCTCTGCCTCTCTGTAACTCTGCCTTTCAAATAAGTTAAAATAAATCTTTTAAAAAATTACTAAAACAAAATTGACATTAAGAACCCAATTTTCAACTTGAAAATCATGACCTTTTCTGTGCCACTAGGAACACTGTTGAAATTGCATTTTTTAAAAGAATTTCTAAAAGCATTTTTGCTATACTCTTAAGCCAGCTTTGCTAACATACAGATTACCCACCTTGTCTCCCACTTCAGCATATCAACAACTGAATCTAGTTTGCCTTCTATTCTGTCCTCACATTTGCTGATTTCTAGGAGTTAAGGTTGGCACTCACCACTATTTTATCAGGGATTTTTCATCCTATGCAAGTTCTGATCCTAGAAATTTTAGTATTAACTGTGCCTATAGAAAAGACTATCATTTCATAATTGCCACCCAGCCAAAATATACTATCAACTATAAGACTCATTTCCACTCCAGAGATGTAATATATGAAAATAAACTGCCTCCCCAAATTGAAGAGATATAGTGTCTTGAATGATGCCAGTGTCATGGGTATAAGGGAAAACCTTCTGAAAACTCTCAAAAACAATTATTTACATCAATGTGCTAATTATAATAGATTATCTTTAAGTCATGTATTAAAAAGGTTTTTAAGATTTATTTTATTTATTTGAAAGAGTTACAGAGAGAGGTAGAGACAGAGAGAGAGGTCTTCCATCCACTGGTTCACTCCCCAAGATGGCCACAATGGCCAGAGCTGCGCCAATCCGAAGCCAGCAGCCAGGAGCTTCTTCTGGGTCTCCTACATGGGTGCAAGGGCCCAAGGATTGGGGCCACCTTCTACTGCTTTCCCAGGCCATAGCAGAGAGCTGGATTTGAAGAGGAGCAGCCAGGACTAGAACCGGAGCCTATAAGGGATGCCGGCACTTCAGGCCAGGGCTTTAACTTGCTGCGCCACAGCGCCAGCCCCAGTATTAAAAGTTTTCAAATGTGAGCTCTAAATGTTGATTTCAAGTATAATAACTCAGTCCTGGAAAGCACAGAAAGGGAGGCATTCTGAGCAGATTAAGAACACTTGCTGTAATTAATTTATAGTCCCAAGTGTACCATTCTTCTTGGGGTTACAAGTGTTATGTTGTTAGAAATCATATTCTAATAAGATGACGTTTCATAATATAATTGCATATTTATATAGTATATATGTATTATATATTTATATTATTATATAACATTATAAATATAGCTAGAAAAACTCACTGCTGTCAAATCATGGTGTTGATACTATGATAAAAACTGACGAACACTTTCAGATTTTGTTACTACCATCAAAGTCATATTCCAGGCCAAAAGAAAGTTTTCTGGTAGTAACCAAAAGTTGGATTTTTTCCCCATGCCCTTGTATTAATAGATATTCTATTCTTTTGCAAATAATTTAAGAATATTCTTACTAAATGTAGCTTGAACATTTAAATTTTTTTATTCCTTTTAGATTTTTTGGGGAAAAACCCCAAAACAGTTTTTGTTGTAAAAATGCATTTTAATCACTAAAAATTTGAAATTAAACCTACTTCTCTGTCCATTTCACTTAGACCTTAAATCTTTCATAGTCTTAACTTTTTAAATAAAATCTGTTTTGCCAAACCAGTTTGACCAAGGTGTTAAAAAGCCTCTTAATTATTATGAATTGTCAATTTTTTATAATTCCATTGTTTTTTAAATTTTATATCTGTCAAGACTGTGTTGTTAAGAACTTATACAGTTCATGGTTAAAAGTCTCTCTCTCTCTCTCTCTTTTTTTTTTTTTGACAGGCAGAGTTAGAGAGAAAGGTCTTCCTTCTGTTGGTTCACCCCCCATATGGCCGCTACAGCCCATGCGCTGTGCCGATCTGAAGCCAGGACCCAGGTGCTTCCCCCTGGTCTCCCATGTGGGTGCAGGGCCCAAGCACTTGGGCCATCCTCCACTGCCTTCCCGGGCCAGAGCAGAGAGCTGGACTGGAAGAGGAGCAACCAGGACAGAACCGGCGCCCCAACCAGGACTAGAACCTGGAGTGCCAGCGCCACAGGCAGAGGATTAGCTTAGTGAGCCGTGGCGCCGGCCAAAAGTCTCTTCATAGATTTTCTTCCTACCATCAGTGTGAAGTGTCTGCTTATTACTAAAATATCTTATGTGACATTGATGTTCCCTTACCATTTTTCTTTTGGTTGATATTTGCCTAGTGCAATTTTTCTCATCCATTTTTCAACCGTTCTATGTCATTTTAAATGTGCTTTTTCCTCTTCCATCTGTTTTTCTTTTTAAAATATTTTTTTCTTTTTTTAAAGACAGACTTATTTATTCAAAAGGCAGAGGAAGAGGAAGAAGAAGAGAGAGAGAGGGAGAGAAAGAGAGATGTCTTCCATCTGCAGGTTCACTCCCCAAATGGCTGCAACAGCTAGGGGCCAGCCCAAAGTCAGGAGCCAGGAATGCTATGCAGGTCTTCCATGTAAGTGTAAGGGACCTACATACTCGGGCCCTCATCTGCTGTCTTTCCAGGCGCATTAGCAGAAATCTGGATTGTAAGTGGAATAGCCAAAACTCAAACTGGCACTCAGATATCGTATGCTGGCATTGCAAGAGACAGCTTAACCTATGGTGCCACAATGCCACTGGTATTTCTTTAACTAACAAAAATTGTACACATTTGTGGGGTACTATGCGATGTTTCAATACATGCATATGCTATATATAATGTCCAATCAGAGTAAAGACATCATATTCTCAAACACTGAGAATTTCTTTATGGTGAAAACATTAAAAACCCTTATTGTAGAGAAATATTCAGTATCTTATTATTATCTATAGTCACCCTATAGATAATAGATCTTACTGAGTCTCTGTGTTCCCCATGCCCCTCCTTCCTTGAAAACCACCACCACCACCCCTTCTACAAACATAGCTTAGGTGCTTTTTAGCTCTCCAGAATTCATTCTCTCTCTCTCTGTCATATTGAATTTCTTAACAAATTAAATTTCATTTATTTCAAAAGCAGAGAGACATACAGAGATAGACAGAGACACAGAGAGATCACCTATCCTTTGGTTCACTCACCAAATACTTGCAACAATATTCTAACAGCTGAGGTTGGGCTGGGCCCAAGCCAGGAGTCCAGAACTCAAGCCAGGTCTCCCACATGGGTAGCAGGGACCCAAGTACTTGAGTCATCACCCAGGGTGTATATTAGCAGGAAGCTAGAGTCACAAGCAGTGATGGGTCACAAACCTAGGCACCTAGTGTGGGGATGTGGTCATCCTAGGAAACTGTTTAAGAGCTGTGTCAAATGCTATCCTAAGGTTCTCCCTCTCTTTTTTCTCTTTTAAAAAAAGATTTCATGGCTGGCGCCATGGCTTAACAGGCTAATCCTCTGCCTTGCGGCGCCGGCACACCGGGTTCTAGTCCCGGTCGGGGCGCCGGATTCTATCCCGGTTGCCCCTCTTCCAGGCCAGCTCTCTGCTATGGCCCGGGAAGGCAGTGGAGGATGGCCCAAGTGCTTGGGCCCTGCACCCGCATGGGAGACGGGGAGAAGCGCCTGGCTCCTGGCTTCGGATCAGCGCGATGCGCCGGCTGCAGCAGCCATTGGAGGGTGAACCAACGGCAAAAAGGAAGACCTTTCTCTCTGTCTCTCTCTGTCTCTCACTATCCACTCTGCCTGTCCAAAAAAAAAAAAAAAAAAAAAAGATTTCATGTATTTCCTGGGTAGAGTTCTCTCTTTCTTCCTCAATCCCCCTCCTTCCTTCCTTCCTTTTTCTTTAATTCTTACAAAGACATAATTTCATTCCCCTTTGCTGCCTCCCAGAGTGTATGCATTAGCAGGAAGTTGGAGTCACAGGCAGTGATGGGTTACAAACCTCAGCATCCAAATATGGGATGTAGCCATCCTAAGAGACGGATTAACTGCTATACCAAATGCCACCCAAATATTCTCCCTCTTTTGAGGCCTTCTTCCATCCTCTTTGGTCTCAATTTTTGTCTGTCCTTTTCCAATTTTGTTATTGTGAAGTCATTCACTGAAAATGAGATCTGCTTCATGGCAATTTATATTCTTCTAAAATATCACACTTCTAATATTTGGAGAAGTCCTAATTTTGTGATTTAAAAAAATTCGTTTTCTCACTCTTAAAATTAGATTCTGATTTGTTGGCTTTGAGATTTTATAGTATGAAGGGGGAAAAGGACTTTGTGTGAAAGATCATCATTAAATTTTACTACTTAAGATAATAAGAACTTAAAGCCAATGCACCATTTTCAGAAGCCGTATATTTTGTTTTGGCATGAAATAAAATTATCACGATTAGACATCTGATCCTTCCTTGTTTCCTCCAAAATGCCTGTGTTAATTTTATCCTTCTTCATCCATTTCTCTCTGGGGACTCAAAAATTTAGAATAAAAACAGTAGTAACTCAGTTTCTACTTCCTGAGTTGGCAACTATCAGTGTAACTAAAATCCTTACTGTGCTTTGAGACTTAGATTTTTCTACTTTCGTCTTCAGTACTTTTTTGAGAAGGCTTTATGTCTATGTGGGACAAGGGATTTCTTGTGAACTTGTACTTTTCGTTTGGTTTTCTGCCTCTCCAATTAACAATATATTGAAGAATCATATGTATTGTCAGAAGTTGCTATTTATAAGAATGTTTTTAAAACATGACTAATCACATTGCATCAGTTTTCAGGCCAGCTCACTTAGTCATGATGTTCTTAAGAAGGTGGGGTGCATTGGTGGAACTTGATGGTTGTCAAGTAATAGGCAATTTAGAGGAAATGTTGCCACAAAGGAAGAATAGTTTATTTGCTTCCAAGAAAGTAGGAACAATTTTTAATAATTATATGGCTGAGCTTGTATGCTAGTCACTTTTTGACAGTCATTTCTCAAAGTAATGTGGGGTAATAGTAGTGTGAATGACCCCCCAAATTCATTTATACTTTATGAGACAGTGGTCCCCAAACATTTATGCTGAAATGGCTTATAGTAGGTACCCAGGCTTGAACTCATCTTATTTCTGCCTTTTGAAACATGGCAGATTTATCTTTCTAATGATGTGCTGCTTAAGCTAATATTAAAATAGGAGTATTATGTCCAGTTCCTTTACTTTCTAGTTGTTTTACCTTGGGAAAGTTATTTAGTGTCTCAGAGCCACAGTTTCCTCAGCTATAGATTGGAAATTGGGATACATTTTTTATTTGTTATTAGCTGATTAAAGATGAGGGATTTCAGATTTTAATAAGTGTTTCTCTCTCTTTCCCCCTTTGTATTACACAAGAGATTCAAGAACTTGAGTGGTGAAGTGGTGTGTTTTGAAATGACTTACCATCATTTATTGATTCTAGTTCAGATTTCCTATCCCCAGACCATTTTCAGGATCAGTAGGTGGTGGTAGGCAGTATACAGAGCAGATAATTTGAATTCTGATAAATGATCTAGTGGCATAGTAATTTTTTTGAATTGTAATTTGAAATCCAATTTATGTGCACTCTCTGGGCCAGCTGAGAGTGCTACATTATTATCCTTGATTTGTTGAACCATTATTGACGGTGAGGATAACCCCAGAATTATACTGGAAAGCTTTCTCATAGCTCCATACATTAAATTAAATTAGACAAAGGATTATATGAGGAGATTTACATTGTGAACTTATTTTTAAAATTACTTATTTATTTTAGAGGTAGAGAGACAGAGATAGACAGCACTCTCATCAGCTGGTTCATTCTTCAAATGCTTGCAATGACTAGGGCTGGAGCTAGGAGCTGGGAATACATATTAATCCAAGTCTTCCACTTGGGAGGCAGGAATCCGATTTCTTGAGCTGTCATTGCTACTTTCTGGGGTCTGCATTAGCAGGAAGCTTGAGTCAGGAGCCAGAACCAGGAGTTGAGCCCAGACACTCCGATACGGGACATGAACATCTTAACTGCTAGGCTAAATGTCCACTCTTAAACTTATTTTTTAAAAGTTATTTTAATTACTCACTTAATGAAATCGCCAGAATTTTAGAAGTAGAGAAACTGAGGCTCCAATGCATTTAAGTGACCAGAACAATCTTATAGGGCAGCAGCATTCACTGAATTGTTTTTCTTCCTCTCCAGTCCCTTAGTTAACTCAGTAAGCTCATTTAAGATTGGATTAGTGGCCGGTGCCGCGGCTCAATAGGCTAATCCTCTGCCTGTGGAACTGGCACACCAGGTTCTAGTCCTGGTCGGGGTGCCGGATTCTGTCCTGGTTGTTCCTCTTCCAGGCCAGCTCTCTGCTGTGGCCTGGGAGTGCAGTGGAGGATGGCCCAAGTCCTTGGGCCCTGCACCGGCATGGGAGACCAGGATGAGCACCTGGCTCCTGGCTCCTGGCTTAGGATCAGCGCAGTGCGCTGGCCGCAGCGGCCATTGGAGGGTGAACCAATGGAAAAGGAAGACCTTTCTCTCTGTCTCTCTCTCTCACTGTCCACTCTGCCTGTCCAAAAAAAAAAAAAAAAGATTGGATTAGCAGGCAGAGAACATTTGCCCTATTGCAGTAGCACTTTTTTGTTAAACATTTATTTATTTATTTGAAAGGCAGGGTTAGAGAGAGAGATATTGATTGATTGATTCCATCCACTTGTTCATTCTCCAAATGGCTGCATCAACTGTGGCTGGGCCAGGCTCGATCCAGGAGCCAGGAGCGTCATCTGGGTCTCCCACGTGGGTACAGGGGCCCAAGCACTTGTGCCATCTTCTGCTGCTTTGGAAGTGGGGCAGCCAAGAGGCAAACCAGCACCCATAAACCAGCATCCACATGGGATGCTGGCACTGCAGGTGGCACTTAACCCGCTACATACACCACAGCCTGGCCCATCTAGTAGCTCATTCAAGTGAGCTATCATGATTTCTTTTGGCCTACCAGGTTTTCTACAGAAGCCCCTTACTATCTAGTAGTTGGCATTTCTTTGAGTAAGTTTGCTTACATTGAGTCACCCAAGACAGAATTGTAAGCTGGGCTCAACAAAGCTGTACTTTTATGAACTTCAGTTTCCTATGGTTGGGCTGTGTGGATAAGAGGAATAGAGGACAGCTGAAGAACACAAGGCCCACAGAAATGGAATATACCCTTGTTTTCCGTTTTTTAAAATATAGCAGTGATATGCACAGGAAAGCTAAAATGGGCTGTGCTTATTAAAAAAAGAAAATATGGACAACTTCAGGCTTTATTAGGAAAAGCACTAATTTAAGTCTGGATGTTAAAAGAATTTGAGAGAACTCATGCAGCACTAATATAATTAGAATATATAACTTTCAAGTCTGGGGGAAAATTAAGGGAATAAAGACAATTCCATCAATCTAAACATACCAAAAAAAATGATAAAATGTACATAGAACTTGAAAAAATACAAAGAAGGATGAAAAATATATTCAGTTGTGGGGCTGGCATTGTGGCATAGTGGGTAAAGCCATGGCCTGTGATGCCAGCATCTCATATGGGTGCCGATTTGTGTCCCGGCTGCTCCACTTCTGAACAAACTCCCTGCTAATGGTCTGCAAAAAGCAGCAGAAGATGGCCCAAGTGCTTTGGCCCTGACACCCACATGAGAGACCTGGGTGAAGCTCCTGGCTCCTGGCTGCAGTCTGGCCCAGCCCTGGCTGTTGTGGCTATTTGGGGAATGAACCAGAGGATGGAAGATCTCTTTCTCCCTCTTCTATCCCTCCCCACACCCCTGTCTCTGTAACTCTTTCAAATAAATAATCCTTTTTAAAAAGTTCAGTTGTATGACTAGTCACAATACATATAAATAACACTCACTCATTAAGAGACTGTCAGAGGGGCCAGAACTGTGGCATAGCGGAAAGCCGCTGCCTGCAGTGCTGGCATCCCATATGGGTGCCGGTTTGAGTCCCAGATGCTCTACTTCCCATCCAGCTCTCTACTATGACCTGGGAAAGCAGTAGAAGATGGCCCATGTCCTTGAGCCCCTGCACCCATGTGGGAGACCCAGAAGAAGCTCCTGGCTCCTGGTTTTGGATTGGCACAACTCTGGCTGTTGCGGCCATCTGGGGAGTGAATCAGTGGATGGAACACCTCTCTCTCCCTCTCTCTCTCTTTTTAAAGAGAGACTGTCTGGAGTTAAGATTTTTTTTAGCTGTTTTAAAATACTTAATCACTACACTTCAGTTAGATTGTCTATTATCAAAGATAAAAGATAACAAATGATGGCACAGATGTAGAGAAAAGGGAACCCCTGTACGCGGTTGGTGGGAATGTAAATACAACCATTGTGGAAAAAAAGGTATGAAGAATCCTCAAAAATCCTCAAAAAACTAAAAATAAAACAACCATATGATTCAGCTATCCCACTCCTGGGTATATATCCAAGGGAAATGAAATCAGCCTGTCAAAGAAACATCTGAACTCTTACGTTTACTGCAGTCCTATTCACAATAGCCAAGAAATGGAAACAACTTAAGTGTCTATGCACTGATGAATGGATAAAGAAAATGTGGAACATATACACAATGGAATACTATTCATAAAGAAGTATGAAATCTTGCCATTTGCAACAGCATGGATGGAAGAGGAGGTCATTATGTTAAGTGAAATAAGCCAAGCACAGAAAGACAAGTACCACATGATCTAACACGTATGTGGAGTCTAAGAAAGTTAATAGAAGCAGAGAGTAGAAATGGTGATTACCAGAGGTTGCGAAGAGTAGGAATGGAGAAATATTGATTAAAGGGTACTAAGCTATGGTTAGACAGGTTTAAAAAGCTCTTGGGTTCTATTGTTGGGGGTGGGGTGGGGAGAAAGGGAGGAGAATAGAACACTTGAGAAAGCTAGTCAAGGAAACAAAGGACAAGTGATCACAAATGCAAAAAAAACCTCAAAAGTATACCCATATTTAGAAGATTCTTCTCCAAAACTCTGTAGAGCAAAATATAGAAAGACACTGGAGAATTCTGAAGCATGGCATTCATAAAGGGCCTTTCATAAGCATGTGAATAATAAAAGTTGTCATTTAGAGCTCTCAAAAACTATCATTTTGGGAGGAAAAATAGATCTGGTTAATACAATTAAAGTTTATTTTTTTGAATAAATCTTCACTTGTTTCAGAGTCTCACTCCACAAAGAATAAGGCAATCAAGCATACACTTTTGAAAAACAAGCATAATTCTTGTTTGTATTTTGTTATAAAATATACATGACATAAAACCATCTTAGCCACTTTTAAGTTTACACTTCATTGGCACTAACCACATTCACAATGTTGCTCAAATATCACCACTATCTATATACAAAGCTTTTCAATTATCCCAAAAGAAAACCCACTACTATTTTCTTTTTTTAAAAACTATTTTTATTTAAAACTTTTTTAACCAGACATATACAATTTTATGGGGTACTATGTGATGTTTCAATACATGTATACATTATGTAATTCCAATCAGGGTAAATCTCCTCAAACATAATATTTCTTTATGGTGTAATCATTGACTACTAAATCCCCATTCCAGGTAACCCCTAACTAATACAGTCTCCATGAATTTCCTTATTCTAGGTAATCCAATTAAATGGAATCATACAATATTTGTATGATTTACCTGAATATCTAAATACCTGAAATATCCCAAATGTACAGCAACAATAGGAGAATGGAGATTTTTAAAAGTGCTATAGTCACACAACGGAATACTACGCAACAATAAAACCTTACATTTAAAAGTCTCAAAGGCACTGTTGACTAAATCAAGCTGCAGAAGAGTTAAGTATAATATATCATTTATGTAAAAGTTATTGCCACATTTCAGTGTAGTTGCAGACACAGATTGGAGAGTGTGTGTGTGTGTGTGTGTGTATAAATTTGGAAAAGCAAATACTTCAGGGATGAAAAGGAAAAGAAACAGTGGAGGGGTACAAAGAGGTAACTGCTTCAGCTCTTTTAAAGCAGTAGCTAAAGAAAATGTGCCAAAATTTTAACAATTATTAAATATGTGGTAGGTTCTGGGATATTATATATAATAGTCTGTACTTTTCTGTTTGAAATATTTCATAAATTTAAAAAGGACTACTAAGTGTTTTAAAATGACAGAAAATAAGACTATGTATATGCCAAAGAGGGAGATGTACTGATACAGATCAATTACAGCTTTTATTATTCAAGTCAACTTAATTGGCTCCTTTATAAAAATTTTTAAATTACAAATTAACTCCCACTCATATACTCTTTGAAAAAGATCTTTATAAAGAAAGCTAGTCAGTGTGTCACTAAAGTACTTCAATCTGCTTCAACCAGCCATGATTCATGTATATATATGATTTATTATTTGAAAATATATATGATTTATTTATTTGAAAATCAGAGTTACAAAGAAAGAGAGGGAAAGACAAGAGAGAGGTCTTCCATTTGCTGGTTCACTCCCCAAGTGGCAGCAACAGCAAGAACTGAGCCAGAACAAAGCCAGGAGCCAGAAGCTCCATCTGGGTCTCCTACATGGGTGACAGAGGCCCAAACATGTGGGTCATCTTCCATTACCTTTCCCAGGCCATTAGCAGGGAGCTGGATTGGAAGTGGAACAGTTGGATCACGAACTACCACCCATGTGGGATGTTGGTGTCACAGGTGGCGGCTTTACCTACTACACCACAGCACCAGACTCCATGATTCATATATATTTTTAAAGATTTATTTATTTATGGGCTGACCCAATTTATATGTTTTTATTTTTTAAATATTTATTTCATTTATTTGAAAAACAGAGTTACAGAGAGAGGTAGAGACAGAGAGAGAGGTCGTCCATCCACTCATTCATTCCCCAGATGGCTACAATGGCCAGAGCTGCGCCAATCCAAAGCCAGGAGCCAGGAGCCTCCTCCAGGTCTCCCACATGGGTGCAGGGGCACAAGAACTTGGGCCATCTTCTACTGCTTTCCCAGGCCATAGCAGAGAGCTGGACCAGAAGTGGAGCAGCCGGGACTTCCCATATGGGATGCCGGTGCTTCAGGCCAGGGCTTTAACCTGCTGTGCCACAGCACCAGCCCCTAATTCATATGTTTTTAAAAGTAAATCATTTTGGAGCTGGTGCTGTGGTGTAGCAGGTAAAGCCACCGCCTGCAGTGCCTGCAGTGTTAGCATCCCATATGGGCACCAGTTCAAGTCCTGACTGCTCTACTTCCAATCCAGCTCTCTGCTATGGCCTGGGAAAGCAGTAGAAGATGGCCCAAATGCTTGGGCCCCTGCACCCAAGTTGGAGATCCAGAAGAAGCTACTGGCTCCTGGCTTTGGACCTGCCCAGCTCTAGCCCTTGCAGCCATTTGGGGAACAAATCAGCAGATGGAAGATTTTCTCTCTCTCCTCTCTCACTCTCTCCCCTTCTCCCTCTCTGTGTAACTCTGCCTTTCAAATAAATAAATAAATCTTTTTTTAAAAAAAAGTAAATCATTTTGGAAATGCCTACATTTATTAGTTAAAAAAATAAGCAACCTAACTCATATATATTAATGATACCACAGTTGATCATACCACAGATGATCAAATCCATACACCCAAGTGGGACAAAAGTTCACAGCTCAGGTACCGATCCCTGGCCTTCCTGTTAGGATTCCTCTTGAGCCCAGTGTCATGGAGGACAAGACTTTATAATGTTATTTTTGTAACATAGGATAACTGGAAGTAGGTCTTCTGCTGTTGGTTTAGTTAGGCTAAATAAATTAAGACCCATTCACTTTATGGAATATTAGGCTTCTATTAATGCAAAATATAAAATAATGATATCAAATAAAAACAACAAAAATATATGCAGATCACATTCATGTAAGGGTATGAATACATATAGATAAATACAGAAGGAGAACAGAACTATTATGGTAGTAGAATTGAGTGAAATTTGACATCTTTAATTCCTTTCAATGCTGGTTTAAATAAATTAACCAGTATTTTAAAGCAGCTACTCTATATATTATAAAAGAATTAGCTAAACTACACCCTTTTTATCGCTACAAATGCACAGAAACATTTAGGTGGTTTTTTTTTTTTATCTTTTAGGTCTCTAAAGGTTTATTACTTTAAAACCAAACTCAAATTCCAAAAAGTCAAATTCAGTTGGGATAGGCAAGTCAGGGAAGTTCTTTTCCTGTTTCAACTTCTGCCTCTAGATTCCACCTGCTGGCAAGGAAGAATAAACAAAAATATTAGACTTAAATGACTTCTATTCTGAGATCTACTTAGTATGACTCTGAAAAGTTACTGAATCTTTCGAAACCTTACTCTCCTCAACCTCTAAGTTTTTATATTTATAAAAACCTCCATGAAACCAAGTGCTTAGGAGCCGGTGCTGTGAGTTAAAGGCCCAGGCTGAAGCGCTAGCATCCCATATGGGCACAGGTTTCGAGTCCTGGCTGCTCCACTTCCAGTCCAGCTCTCTGCTATGGCTTGGGAAAGCAGTAGAAGATGGCCCAAGTCCTTGGGCCCCTGCACCCATGTGGGAGACCTGGAGGAGGCTCCAGGCTCCTGGCTTCGGATTGGCTCAACTCCAGCTCTTATGGGCCATTTGGGGAGTGAACTAGTGGATGGAAGATCTCTCTCCCTCTCTCTTTGTCTACCTCTCTCTGTAACTCTGTCAAATAAATGAAATAAATAGTTAAAAAAAAGAAAAGAAAGAAACCAAGTGCTTAAAGACTCATCTCAGATCCTATACCCATGTATACCTCACTATTTCCTTAACCCTAAAAAGTGTTTAGCATTAGACCACCTTGCCAAGGGCAGGTCAAACCTTGAAAATGTGAGTATATCCCTAAAGATATATTTGTTTCACAAGAAGAAAACTAAGATTTACTGAACACCTGTACATCTTGAACCGTACCTAGTATTTTATATATGCTATATCACATACCTTCCCAAGTCCACCACATATCCACAGAGACAATTCTGGAGTATGCACACAAATTTGAAAATCAAAGGTCTAAGGTCACTGTCTTGTAAACTGCGAATGCTAACTTATTATTGGGGTGTAGTCTACATTTTAAAAATACATAATGGAAAGTAACAGAGCACATCAAATGCAGTAAGTACTATTTCTGCAAAACATTTGTCAGTTATATGTGTATATTGTGTATATGTGTACTGAGTCACAATCTAAAACTTATTTCTTAGCATAACTAAACAGCTAAAAGGTCTGAAAAACACTGGCTGGACATTGCAGATCTAGAATAACACACAGTAAGGCAGAATAAAAAACAAAAGAGCTTAGCAAGGCACCAGCATAACATATATAGGGGATCTTCAAAAAGTTCATGGGAATGGAGTGAAAATATAAATGTATGGTGGGCATCTGGCCTAGCAGTTAAGATTCTGGTTAAGGCATCAGTGTTCCATAACGGAGTACCTGGGTTTGAGTCCAGGCTCCAAGTCCCAACCCCAACTTCCTGACAATGTGAACCCTGGGAGGTAGCAGGTGATGGCTCAAGTAGTTGGGTTCCTGCCATCTTAGGTGAGAGACCTGGATTGAGTTCCCAGCTCCGATCTGCAGTTAGGCCACGTTCTGGCCATTACAGGCATTTGGAAAGTGAAGAAGCAGATGGCTCAGTATTTCTCTAACTCCCCTCTCTCTCATTTAAAAAAAAGTGTATTTGGGGGCAAACAAATTTTTAAATCCATGCATGTTTTTTCATAATATGCATTTTCCATGAACATTTTGAATACCCCTCCTATGCATGGATTTCAATTTTTTGCACCTTATATTTTAATTCCACTTTTCACAATTACCTAGAGAATCAAAATTCAAGCCATCTAAACTCTAATTATCCACAGTAATAAGGAGAATTATGGTCAAGATAATTTACCCAAAAAGCCAGTAACCTAAATATTCTACCCCCGGTTTCTTGTTCCCCATGGATATCACATAGACTGGACAAACTACTGAAAATTCACTATGTCTTTTGCCAGATGGAGTGAAAGTTATGAAAAGCATAGTAGCAGAAAGAAGGGAAGCGGTTTAGCTCGTTCATAATCTAATTTCAATCCCTGGCTACCTGAAAGAGATCCGTCATTGAGGCCATCCTGTCTCTTCTTACAACACTCACACAGTAATGTGCCGCCCAACGATTGATAACAAAGAATCCAAATCAGTGTGTATAACCAGTTTCAGTATTCCAAATATTTATTACGCCATCCCTCCATCCCTTTTTATGTAAAAACCATAGGGGCCGGTGCTGCGGCATTGGGGGTTACGATTCTGTCTGAGAGGCCAGTATCCCATATGGGCACCAGTTAGACTTCCGAGTGTCCCACTCCTGACCCAGCTCCCTGCTAATGTGCCTGGGAAGGCAGAGGAGAATGGGCGCAAGTACTTGGGAGACCCGGATGAAGAAGCTCCTGGCTTCACTCTGGGGGAGTGAACCAACTGATGGAACATCTCTCTCTGTCTGTAACTCTGCCTTCCAAGTAAATAAATAAATCTTTTTTTTTTTCAAAAAAAGGGTTTAAAACCAAACCATGTAACTCATTGTAAACTAGAGTCACAACTCAATCCCTCAATCCCTAGGTGCTGACGCCCGGCCCCGCAGTCTGTGAGGAGCGATTCGGTGTGCCTACCTTTCTGCACTCCGAGGCAAGAAAGGCAGGACATCTGGCCTCACGATTTCACCAGACGTGGGAGTCACGCAGAGCTCCAACCCACGTCCCACACGGGCCCCGCGAGGCTGCCCCACAGCGGGGGGAGGGGCTCCGGCGGGAAGGCTTGCACACAGCAAAGAATCAAAAGCGTGATGCATCCCCCACCCCCACATCCACAGGCACACAGGCTGAGCCAAGATGGAAGGACAGCTCGTGTCCGTGTTACGGGTGAGGCAGGATGGTGAAGGGGAAAAGGGGGCGTGGGGAGCCCCTACAGCTCGGTAGCAAATCCTAAAACCCTGGCCCACCGCCTCTACTCTTCGGCCCCCTGCGCTCCAGATCCGCTAGAGATAGACTCCTCAGATATGGAATTCACGAGTGGAAAAAGCGTAACGGAGAGGGAAGCCCTCAGACGACCAGGGCAAGCGAAACCCCTGCAAAGTTACCTTGGTGGCAGCCGCCGCCGCTTTCTGTCCCGGCCCAAAGTAAAGCGGCAGGCCTCCGAGACCGCCTAACTGCCAGAGGGTCGGGCCTCCAGCCGGAAAGAACCGGTCTCTTCAGAAAACAGGACACCGTCGGAAAGAAGCGAACCTTCCCAGAGGCTGAAATGGGGTCGACCTAGTTCACTAGAAAGGGCGGACACTGACCCCGACCGGGACGCGCTCTGATTGGTGGAATCTGCTGTTGCCGCAAAAGAGACTCTTCTGTGATTGGCTAGCAAAGTCAAGCGGGAACCCAGGAGGTGGGTGGGGTGGGGCGGGAGAAAAAAGTTGTTGCCCAGGCAACAGAGAGACGCGGCGCTCTCCTGGTTCTCCTCAGTCTATTTTCGGAGCCTCGCCGGCGACAGAAAAGCTGACGGAGGTGAGGAGGCTCGAACCACAGGAGGGGAAAAACAGGGTCCTCAGATACCGTGGCTAGTAGAGAACCTGGGAAAACTCTAGATACAACTCTGAGAGCCACAAGTTACACAAAGATAGAGGAGACCGTTTTTTCTAAAATCCCTCTGCCTTAAACACTAGAAGCTGGACGCCGCTTATTTAACAAAATCCGGTCTCTTCGAGATGTGAGAGGAAAATGGGGCAGTTGCGGTGTACAAGGGGTGGATGCGACTGTAAACTATGTTTCCTTTTAGTAGATTTGGGTGTTCCAAGTTGGAGCAGTCACTATCCCTTCTGTCTCACCATGTAGTTGTATCCTGGATCAGCATACCTTGGTTAGGATATATTTTGGGGTGGGGTGGGGTGTAGTAGCACTGTTCAGACGAAAAAAAAAAAAAGGACTGTTGCCCTCCCCTTATGAAAAATATCCCATGTGCAAAAAATGTCCCGCTGTGGCGTGAAGGTTCTAAGGGTCTTCGTTATTTCCGCTGGGGGATGGGAAGCAGTCAGAGCTGCGCATAGTAGGCCAGAGTGTAGTGTACAAAGACTACTCGGACCTGCCAAACCTACCAGCCAGAGGAGGGCAAGAAGAGATAGAAGGAGATTGTATAAGGAGTACTAAAACACAGACCTAACAAGTTTTTGCATTGAACAGCCAAGTGCGATGACCATAATTCACAACAATGTTCTAAAGAGGACCTGGGAGGTTTTGAACAGAAAAGATAAGGAAATTGATATGCTAGCTGTCTGATTTGACCAGTTTATGCTGTGTGTGTGTGTCTTGAAATATTGTACTATAGAACATAAAAATGTACAAGTATTAGGTGTTAAACCATAAATTGTTTTAAAATAAGACAATTTATTAAAAAAAAAAAAAAAAACCTTGCTACTCACCAAAGGTTGATTGGGAGGATAAATATGAGGATACTTCAAAATATTCTATGTTCCGGGCCGGTGCTGTGGCATAGCGGGTAAAGCCACCACTTGCAGCGCCAGCATCCCATATGGATGCCGGTTCGAGTCCCAGATGTTCTACTTACTATCCAGCTTCCATTTGCTTGTTCACTCTTTAAATGGTCACAATGGCCGGAACTGGGCCAGTCTGAAGCCTGGAGCCAGGAACTTCTTCCAGGTGTCCCACATGGGTGCGGTGGCCCAAGTACCTGCTGGTTCACTCCCCAAATAGTCAAAGTGGCCAGAGCGGGGGCAATCCAAAGCTGGGAGTCAGGAGCTTCTTCCGGGTCTCCCACGCGGGTGCAGGGGCCCAAGGACTTGGGCCATCCTTTACTGCTTTCCCAGGCCATAGCAGAGAGCTGGATAGGAACTGGAGCAGCTGGTACTCAAACCTGTGTCCATGTGGGATGCCAGCGCCACAGGCGGATGTTTAACTTATACACCACAGCGCTGTCCAAGGATTTCAATTTTTTTTCCACCAAAATAAATTTATCATTTTTTAAAAGATTTTATTTATTTTATTTGAGAGGTAGAGTTACAAACAGTGAGAGGAAGAGACAGAGAGAACGGTCTTCCTTCCGTTGGGTCACTCTTCAGATGGCCACAACAGCCGGAGCTATGCCAATCCGAAGCCAGGAGACAGAAGCTTCTTCCGGGTCTTCCACGCAGGTGTAGGGGCCCAGGGACTTGGGCCATCTACTGCTTTCCCAGGCCATAGCAGAGAGCTGGACTGGAAGTGGAGCAGCCAGGACTAGAACCAGCACCCATATGGGATGCGAACACCACAGGCAGAGGATTAACCTACTGTGCCACAGCGCCGGCCCCAAATTTATCATTTAAATTCATTTTGTAAGAACAGTTTCAAGTACCCTCTTGTTATGTGTCATTTGACCATCTGATCAGAGTTTCATTGTTTGACCAGAGAAATAGGAATCATTTCTGTTTCACTAAGAATTGTTGTGGTAAGGATCCATAAGAGACTATTTCCTGAAAAAATGAAGAAAAGAAACGTACAGAGGAGAAAATTTCAAAGTACTGAAAGAAAACTCAGCATCTCAACTCTTTTTCAGATAGAGATGAAATATGAGTCTGAGAGGAACAAGGACAAAATGATTCACAATTGTATTGTTTGTCTGAAATGCTGTACTATACAGCTTTTGATAATTCAAGTTGTAGAGAAACTAAGGATTTGCTTATCCATAGAAAAGCTCACTTTTCAGAAAGGATTGGGATGGTAGAGATTCCTCAGGAGTAAATGGCTAAAATAACAAGAAAAGGAAATAGTTAATTGAAACAAGCTCATATCTTGACATTTTGTTTTATGAAAAATCTCAAGTACTTTCAAAAATATCTTCCATTAAATATATTTCAGTTTATAATGAAAATTCTAAGTCTATATTTACTTGTGAGTTGTCATATTTGATGGCAGAAAGAAAATAAACTACACTTGGTGTTGTAAAGACACTCAAAATGAATGATTTTTAATACAGAATCATTAATTGCTATGGCTGTCAAAAATGTAAAAAAAAAAATAGGGGCCAATGCTGTAGCTTAGTAGGCTAATCCTCCGCCTGCAGTGCCAGCATCCCATATGGGTGCCAGTTCATGTCCCTGCTGCTCCGCTTCCAAACCAGCTTCTCTGCTATGGCCTGGGAAAGCAGTGGAAGATGGCCCAAGTGATTGGACCCCTGCACCCACGTAGGAGACCTGGGAGAAGCTCCTGGTTTCGGATAAGCCCAGCTCCAACCATTGCGGCCATTTGGGGAGTGAACCAGCATATGGAAGACCTTTCTCTGAAGAAAATCTTTTTTAAAAATGTAAAAAATAGGGGCCAGCACTGTGGTGCAGCAGGTTAATGCCCTGGCCTGAAGCGCCAGCATCTCATATGGAGGCCAGTTCAAGTCCTGGCTGCTCCATTTCTGATCCAGCTCTCTGCTATGGCCTGGGAAAGCAGTACAAGATGGCCCAAGTCCTTGGGCCCCTTCACTCATGTGGGAAACCCAGAAGAAGCTCCTAGCTCCTGGCTTGGGATCGGCGCAGCTCAGGCCGTTGCGGTCAATTGGGGAATAGATCATCGGATGGAAGACTCTCTCTCTCTCTCTCTCTCTCTCTCTCTCTCTCTCTCTCTCTGCCTCTCCTCTCTGACTTTCAAATAAATGAATAAATCCTTTTTAAAAATGTAAAAAAAAAAAAAAACATTTGGGGCCGGCACTGTGGTGTAGCAGGTTAGGCCACTGCCTGCAGTGCCGGCATCCCATATGAGAGCCAGTTCAAATCCCAGCTGCTCCACTTCCAATCCAACTCCTTACTAATGTGCCTGGGAAAGCAGCATAAGATGGCCCAATTGCTTAGGCCACTGCATCCATATGGGAAACCCAGATGGAGCTCCTGGCTCCTGGCTTTGGCCTGGCCCAACCCCAGCCTTTGTGGCCATTTGGGGAGTGAACTAGCAGATAGAAGATCTCTCTCTGTCTCTCCCTCTCTCTCTCTCTGTAACTCCACCTTTCAAATAAATAAATAAATAAGTATTTAAAAAACAATTAGCCAGTATATCATAATTTAATTCAGACAGAGATAATGTTTACTTTTGTCTTCCTGGAAAAATATCAATGCAGGGATTGCTAAATGAGGCACCATATACATACAAATACATATACATATATACATATGCAGTTGAATTAATAAAATACCATTTTTATTTATTATACTTGTTTTATTTATTTTAAAGGCAAAGTGGGAGGGAGGGAGGGAGAGAGAATCTTCCATGTGCTGATTCACTCCCCAAATAGCTGCAATGGTCAAGGCTAGACCATAGCTGGATGTCTCTCACCTGGATGGCAGGGGCCCAAGCACCTGAATCATCTTCCACTGCTTTCCCAGGTATGTTAGCAGGGAGCTGGATCTGAAGCAGAGCAGCTAGGACTCAAACCAATGCTTCTGATATGGGATGGCAGTGTCACAGTCAGTGGCTTAACCTGCTCTGCCACAAAGCAAACCCCATTTCTTTTTGAATAGTCGATAATTCAGAGTTTTCACTAATTTATCCTAGACTTTTCTCCAATTGGTTAATGTCAAAGAGCAATCCACGTTGATACTGTAGATAGAGGCAAATAAATTTGAAAGCATGACCGCAGCTTTACAACTGGAGTGTGCCTTGATCCCAAGGTTCCTGATATTGCTTAAGTGCAATAGACCTGAAGCCATCCTGGTTGAAGTTTTTTAGTCCCTGACTGGCTCCAGTGTTTTGGTAATGAGCTGGTTCTGGATCATCTGTTGCTTTAGCTCATTACGGCTAGTACTACATAGATTCTTTAATCACACCTCTATCTGTAAAGATCCTAAAGGCTTGGATTGATAGGGGAAAGTCAAAGGCTCTGTCTGGGAAATGCTGCCATTGGCATTGGCCTAGCAAAAGAAAGTGAGGGAAAGAAAAACAAAGGGACCAGAAATTTTACTTTCTAAAAAACCAAATCTCAAATAAAAGACTTACCCATATATTTTACTTTTACTAAAATTCTTACTTAAATTTCCCTTATTTAAAATTTATTCTTGGTTCATTCGAGTGACAGTAACAGATTCAGACATAGGCAATGTGGCTCCAAACTCTTTTTTTAAAATCACCATACTATGTTACTTAAGTAGTCTATGCAAAAGGAAGAATACCCTCCAAGGTACAGAAGCAGGACATCGTAGGATATACTTAGAGTTCAGTTTTTAACAGAATGCAGAACACGTGTAGGATAATAATAGTAGGGAAAGGCAGAAAAATTGGTTGATGATACAGACTGAAGGACTTTAATTGCCAAGCTCAAGATGAATTTAAATGTTTATCAAATTTACAAATAAAGCATAGCCCTATAAAAATTAACACTAGATAGCTGATAAAAAGGCATCTTGATTGAGTTTTTTTTTTTTTTTACTTATTTGACAGGTAGAGTTAGACAGTGAGAGTGAGAGACAGAGAGAAAGGTATTCCTTCCGTTGGTTCACTCCCCAAATGACCGCAAGGGCCGGCGCTGTGCCGATCTGAAGCCAGGAGCCAGGTGCTTCTTCCTGGTCCCCCATATGGGTGCAGGGGCCCAAGCACTTGGGCCATCCTCCACTATCCTCCCGGGCCACAGCAGAGAGCTGGACTGGAATAGGAGCAACCGGGACTAGAACCAGGCACCCATATGGGATGCCGGCGCCACAGGCAGAGGATTAACCAAGTGAGCCACAGCGCCGGCCTGATTTAGATTTTTCCAATGATTTGCGTTAAATGAACTTGAATAAATATTCTAATAAAGCTTAAGAAATTAGTATTTTGTTAGAATTCTATTAGTTATTATTTTGTTAGTTAGGTAAATTCTAATAAGCTTAAGAAATTAGTATTTTGTTAGAGTTTCCACTGAATTTAGAAAATTTTTCCTCATTCACATAATCATTTTTTCTTTCAATACATAAAAAAAATTTTTACACTGGATGCACTTTTACTGAGCTTTCTAGTTTGTAGCATGAGATAAAAAGAGAAATAATTCTACTTAATCAATATTTTACACAGATGTATTAAAATACTTTCAACTTCAGGAATTTATAGGGATTATGTTTCTAAAAAATTGAGATCAAACAAATTCTAACTTAACTCTGAATTTTCCAATTAATTTATCCCTTACAATAGTAATTTAAATTTTTGTTTGTTTAACAAATCCCTCGGAACGGCATCCCCTTCAAAGCAGTCACTTTGGGAGGTTAATCTACTGAATTTGAATGATGTTGCTGTTGCTCAAATAACTTTTGAAACTACTCTTAGAATCACCCGAGGCTTGTAGCACACTCTTTTGAATTTCCTCAAGAAAGCAAATCTTTTGAAAATAGATATGATATCTATATATATCTAGAAATCACTTGGAGACAAATCTGATGTGTAGTCAAACTGAATGATACCCGTTTTCTTGGTGATACATAAAAAAGGCAATTTCAAAAACAAAGAAAAGTTCTACAATAATTTCAGCACTGATAACATATTTTACATCTGTGCACAGTCTAATAAGGTCACTTTTTTGAAATTTAATCATACCTCACTCAGTGTTCATCAACTGCTGAATGTGTGCCAACTCTAGTTATTGAAGATGTTGTCTATAGATATAGCTTCCCACTGTTCATACTACCCTGCTTCTCACCTAGTGAAAACAAAGGCCAGAGCTCCTTTCCAACTAACTGTTAGGGATTTAGAATTGATCTGCTTTCTTTAAATCCAGTATCTAGTGTACACATTGAACCATAGCCTTCCTTCACCTGTAGGTAACCAGGTGACATGAGAAAGCTGCTTGTTTTCTCTTTTCCAGCTGGATCTTTGAGCCTTGCCCTATTCTGAATCTTTATCTGGATGCCAACTAATCCACAATCCTCAAGAACTGGACCCTACCTTGATAGCTCTACCTATGGGCCAGGGCCCTACTTCACCCTAAATTGACTTCTTTATAATCATGACTATTCAACCTTTCTGCCCTGATGCAGTGTTCATTCCCAAGAACTCTTGCTATTGTGTCCCTGCCAAGCAAATAAGACCACATGAACAGCAATTCTGACTGCTACTTCGTAAACTATATTTGGGTCTTTGGAACACCTTCCTTATTAATTAGCTTTAGTGGCCCCCATTTATTTTTCCTCTTGTCAGTTAGCCACTGAAGTCATACAAGCCTCATTAATGATCAGGGGCATAGCCCCTGGAACTATATGCCAAATAATAATATTTTATATAGCTTTTCATATTTTAGCATGCTTACCTACCTTGTCTAATTTGAGCATTACAATCATTTTGTAAAGTAGGTAATTGCTGATATGATAAAAATTCTGCTATATTTGTTTTTTTAATGTAATTCTTTGAACAATCTCAAAATACTAATTATGTAATTGCATCTGATGATATCTGAATGCATCTTTTCCTTTCATTGTCAGAGGTAGAAAATATTTCAGTAAACTTTGATTTAAATGTTAGGTATATATTTAATTAACACATAATTAACTAAAAATTTTTAAATATAAACAGGAGTCTCTTTAATTTAATATGTGGAAATTATTCATTTTTATAGCAGACTACTAGACCATGTAAGAGAAGATTATTTTATTACCTTTTATTTCACCTGTTCCAATTTAATGAGTTTCCAATGTAATGAGTTTTATCATTAACTTATTCCACACCACTATTAGAAGTGATATTCATGTCCAGAAAAATTAAACTTTTAAAGGGCCAATAATAGCTAACATATGTGGAGTGCTTACTGTGTCCTAGGCATTGTTCCAAGCTCTTTTATGTGTATGAAGCTACTTAATCCTTATAACAATCCTAAGAGATAGACACTATAATTTTTCCCATTTTATAGGTAAAGAAAATTAGATGTAGAGAGCTTAAATAATGTTCTCAAAGTCACAGAGCTAAGAAGTAAATGATGGATAGAAATCCAAGCAGTGTGACTTCAGAGCCCTTACTCTTAACCACTATGAAAAGCCTCCCCTATGCTGGAGGTTCAGGGCAATTTAACATTTGTTTTGTACCCTTGATATCTCCAATAGGTATTAAGACCAGCTTTCTATTTAAAAAAGAAAGTCAAAATAACAGTAAAATATAATAATAAAGCAGAATATTTGTAAAACACCATCTATATGCAGATTGATTGTGACAGGTGACTGTACTAGCACACATTTGGGATTCTCTTTGTATTACTGTTCTAGGCACAGTATAAAAATGTTTGTGGGTCATTTAATAAAAGCACTAAATAAATGTTTCTTGTAAGTTAGTTTTATAAAAATAATATTTTAAAACTATCAGCACAAGTGTAGTAAACATTTCTATGATATTTATGCTGAAATCACTCAAAATGGGCCCAATTCTAGACTTCTTTCAGGTTGTTTAACATATGATACCTCCATGATTTTTAAAGATGCTGAATTTCCTATTTTAAATATAACTTCAGAGATTATTTTAAAAGATTGATGTCTAGATGGAAGGATTATTGGTAGCTGTAATTTTCTTATTTATGTTTTAATACATTTCCAAAAATATTCACAATAGGTAAGAATAGTACCACTGTTACAATCAGAAAAAATAATCAATGCATTGGGTATGAATGTTCACTAAAGTCAATGAACCAACCCATGATTGTTCACAATTGGCAATATAATACTAGGCATCACCAAGGGTTAATTAAGAATTGAAATAAAGCAGAAGGTACAAGCCTGCCTGGGACAACAGTATGAAATTAATAAAGGCCATGAGGACCATAGCCATCAACCAAGATCTTTTTCAGTTCCCTAAATGGAATATACAGTCTAACTACCATACATGGAGAGAAAAAAAGAAGCATGAGAAGTACATTCCAAGGCCGGCGCCGTGGCTTAACAGGCTAATCCTCCGCCTTGCTGCGCCGGCACACCGGGTTCTAGTCCTGGTTAGGGCGCCGGATTCTATCCCGGTTGCCCCTCTTCCAGGCCAGCTCTCTGCTATGGCCCGGGAAGGCAGTAGAGGATGGCCCAAGTGCTTGGGCCCTGCACCTGCATGGGAGACCAGGAGAAGCACCTGGCTCCTGGCTTCGGATCAGCATGATGAGCCTGCCGCAGCGGCCATTGGAGGGTGAACCACCGGCAAAAAGGAAGACCTTTCTCTCTGTCTCTCTCTCTCACTATCCACTCTGCCTCTCAAAAAAAAAAAAAAAAAAAGAAAGAAAGAAAGAAAAGTACATTCCAAAATAATAGTGCATAATCTAAATGACACTGACATATACTTTGTTTAGAGATAGGGCTTAAGAATCTGCACTTATAACCAAGACCCCAAGTGATCCTTTAACTGAAACCTGAGAATCACTGTACTAGGTGCTCAATAAGTGCTTGTTAGATTGACTGTGAAGTTTTCGTATATTGAATGCTTGGGTTTACCTGCTTCCCAGGTTTGTGTGTTAGCAAAATACATGTATCTGAAGGAGTTTGTGAATATTTTCAGTGAAGAATAAGAGACTGTGAAGTGACCTACCCACTGAAGAAAGGAGGTAGGACAATAAAAAAACTTCATGCCTTAAATAAGAGAAAAGTAAATTATCTCTTTCTGATCTTTTTCTTCAGAATATGGCGGCTGAGGAAACAGAAGCTGAAAAGTTGGAGATGAAAGCTATGGAAGCTGAAAATTTGGAGCTGAAAACTATAGAATCTGAAAATTTGGAGATGAAAGCTATGGAAGCTGAAAATTTGGAGATGAAAGCTATGGAAGCTGAAAATTTGGAGATGAAAGCTATGGAAGCTGAAAATTTGGAGCTGAAAACTATAGAACCTGAAAATTTGGAGATGAAAGCTATGGAAGCTGAAAATTTGGAGATGAGAGCTATAGAAGCTGAAAATTTGGAGATGAAAGCTATGGAAGCTGAAAATATGGAGATGAAGGCTATGGAAGCTGAAAATTTGGAGATGAAAGCTATGGAAGCTGAAAATTTGGAGATGAAAGCTATGGAAGCTGAAAATTTGGAGATGAGAGCTATGGAAGCTGAAAATTTGGAGCTGAAAACTATAGAACCTGAAAATTTGGAGATGAGAGCTATGGAAGCTGAAAATTTGGAGATGAGAGCTATAGAAGCTGAAAATTTGGAGATGAAAGCTATGGAAGCTGAAAATATGGAGATGAAGGCTATGGAAGCTGAAAATTTTGAGATGAGAGCTATAGAAGCTGAAAATTTGGAGCTGAAAACTATAGAACCTGAAAATTTGGAGATGAAAGCTATGGAAGCTGAAAATTTGGAGATGAGAGCTATGGAAGCTGAAAATTTGGAGATGAAAACTATGGAACTTGAATATTTGGAAATGAAAACTATGGAACCTGAAAATTTGAAAATGAAAACTATGGAACCTGAAACTACGGAGGTGATTCCTGTCCAAGCCCTCTCCAAGCTAATTTGTCCTGAAGAAGAGGATGATTTTGACTCTGGACAGGTGCTCATATACTTATAGATAAATTTGTTCTGTTCAGATGAAGTTGTGGAACTATATTTGAACAGCTTGTTCCCACCTTGCTGGGGAAGCCAGGCTGTGTCATCTGATATGTTCACAGGAGGCTGCAGGGCTGATTATGCATGAGAGTGTAACCTCTAGCACATTTCTAGCAAACATAATTATATTTTTTTCTAAACCACCTGAACACTGAATAGGAAAATAGTTCTGTAACTATGGTAGCAATAGCCACATTACAAAATGTTTGTCATCTATATTTATGGTCAAAGAATGCTTGACAACCATTGCAAAAATTGGTAGCTAGGATTGTTTATGCCTAGATAGTATTTCTATAAAACAAGTATTTTCAATTATACAAGATTAATTAGAACCCCAAGTGCCATTCCCTTAATTTTTTTATTTGTCTACACATGAAAGCAGAACAGAAAATATTTTGAGACAAATAATAGGACAAACTAGCTTCAGCTTACTAAAATTTGCTTTCTGATACATGCTCTAAAAGAGCTTTGGAGTCCAATTAGTTGAACAGCATTTGAGGTCAAGACAGGTGAGGCAGCAAGACTTGCAGCAGCAAAATGGGCTTCATTTTTGATAGAGGAGTTTTCAGTATTCCCAGAATAAACAAAACACTTTGCTGTAACTGCTTACTTTCCATTCTCCTATTCCAAAAATATCAGTGAACCTTGGCTATCAGATTGCCTATAATAAGGCAAGCTTCAAGGCAGAACTTAAACATATCAATTTTCATAAATTATTTTAATAACATTTCATTATTATGATCAGTTTGCCATTAATAATCCCTTTTCAATGAACATACATACCAATTTACACCCCCAAAATTCTTTTTTGCCATAATGTGGGAAAACAAGTATATTCTGAATGGGCCGCAAAACCAATGGGTTGGATATACACTAGATTGACAGCTTCTACTCTCGCAGGAAGAGCTTAGGTAGAACAGGGTAGAATTAAGTAAGACATGAGACAGGAAATGAAAATGAAATTTGTAGAAGAGGGGAACTGAGTCATCTTGGAGTCAGGATCAGGAACCAGAAGTGTTTAGTAGGGAAAAGTCCTACTAGAGGCCAACCAGCAAAAAATTAAGGTGTTAATAAGAGCATTAAATATATAGATTCAACATATAAACCACAGGAGAAAAAGTTAGGGACAATGTATCAATGAAGTCAGGAAGGTAAGCTAGCTTTTGCTACCTTCGTTTAAATAGCAGAGTGATAATTTTATGGCGCTTACATCCTGGGAAAGGTAGTTATGCCATTTAGAAAAAAATATATTGGGCAGTTGAGAAGCAGTGTTCTTGAATACAGTGAGGTAGAACTTATAAATGGAACAAATTCAAAGATAAAGGTTTACCCTGGTTACAAAGCCTGTTCCCTTTGGTGTTTCTGCTTGGAGATGTTCATTTGCATCTAGAGGTGTTTTCAGGAGGAAGATGGGTGATTATGAGAACAGAGAAATTGTAACATCATTTTTCTGAATTATAAAGGAAAATTACTATAATAATGTATGATTCTGTATATCTAGGCTATAAGCAATTTTGAGATAATTGGTCATTCAGACACCACAGTACAGATATCATTAGAGGGTATAGAATTATAGTATCATAACAGTGGGAGAATAATTAATGTTTCTAATGAACTATTAAATTTTCCAGGAGAGAAACTGCCTTTCATCTTTTAACATGTATTAATCTGGGGAACTGTGGAATGATTACAAGAGTGATGTGTTTTTGAAAATACACTCTCTGAAAACAGCAAGAGAACAGTTGCATATGCATTGGTCCATTTACACTATCTCTCTTCTATACAATAGTTAAGAATCTAGGAGACTGGGAAGAGAGTATGTCTGTTGTTTTCCAAACTCATGAGGGGATCTTAAGGCCTGTGTATGTATTGCAAAGTGGCATAAATTACAATGATAAATTTCTGGGATAATTATAATTTGTTGTAGAGGCTTATATAATGATATTGTAGGAAAAAATTGCAAGATGTTTCTTAATGTTTGCGTTACTTCATTCTATCTTTTAGTTTAAAATATTTATTTTTCATCATTCGTTTTTTAACAAACTGAACTGATCTAATCATCACTGTCTGTGCAGAGTGTGGTGATTTTGTCAGGAACGTTCAAGGTTTTGTTTCTACTGATTTTAATTTTCTATGGAAGGAGGCACTCAACAAGAGGCTCTCATGTTCCATGAAATGTTTTACTCTGATTGACTACTAGTATTCTGATGACTAATAATTTAAGAAAAGCACTGCATGTTTATATGACCTTCGTGATTAAAAAGAGAAAACTGTCCAGAATACTGTTTGGGGATTTTCACATAAAAATGCTTGTTTCATCTTAACCACAGACATAACACTTCTGACATTTTTTGGGGGGGATAGTTACTGCCTCAGACACTGCTAAGATGTTATAGATTAATTTGTAATTTATAACTGTTGGAATTGTTTAGCACAATGAAGACCGAGGTGAGCTTTTCTACCAGCTTTCAAGGACAGACGCTATTCTTCTTGCCCAAAAAGAATATACTAACTTCTTATTTATTTATTTATTTATTTATTTATTTTATTTGAGAGTTAGAGTTACAGACAGTGAGAGGGAGAGACAGAGAGAAAGGTCTTCCTTCCATTGGTTCACTCCCCAAATGGCCGCAACGGCTGGAGCTGCGCCGATCTGAAGCCAGGAGCCAGGCGCTTCTTCCTGGTCTCCCACGTGGGTGCAGGGGCCCAAGGACTTGGGCCATCTTTTGCTGTTTTCCCAGGCTATAGCAGAGAGCTGGACTGGAAATGGAGCAGCCGGGACTAGAACCAGCGCCCATATGGGATGCTGGCACTGCAGGCAGAGGATTAACCTACTGCGCCACAGCACTGGCCCCAACATACTCATTTCTGCACATGTGTGAAGCCTTAGGAAGTGAGGGCAGGGCTCTATGAAAGGAGAGTTAGAGAGGTTACTTTGCTAGGACCCAAGAAAATAATTTTTTGAATGCCAATAGTTGAATGATTTGGAGCTACACTGTCTGACATTGGCTAGAACATTTGTTAAGAAATTGAGATTTTGGAGAATCCCTGAAAGAGGCCAAGGAAATAGTTGCTGCTATACTGATGGTATAGTATGTATTGTGTAGTAGTTGACAAAATGAAGAGTGTTCTTGTACTGGGAGTCACGGACAGTTGTGTGAAGGTACACATGCTTGTGCAGAAGATGGCAACAACATAAAAAAAAAACACTCACATGTGGTTCAGCATGTATTTGACACTATTAATTTGGAGTTGCTATTTAAATCCATTAGTTCAGTGTCATAAAGTGGTGGCATGGAGAAGTGTTTCATAACCATAGAACAAAGAAGTAAAATCAGAAGACTTTTGAATGGATCAGTTTGAATGGATTACTCTATTTAGTGGTTAAAATTTTTATTTCATAAAACTTTCCCATACTTCTCTCTCCCATCTAACAATGATCAGCCACTGCTGAAACCCAAAAGTGTTGATGCTTTTATACTAACACTTGGTACTAACCTTCATAGAAATGAATATGGCTCATTCCCATATCCCCAGGGATATATGATTCACTGAGCTGGAACTGGAGATTTAGTCTGACCAAAGATCAATTCTGCCTTAGAGTCTATTAATTGTAATACTCTTTCAAAGGACAAGGAAAGCACATTCAAAATAATAGTTGGCATCTGTCTCTCTGTTGTATAACAATAATGGGTAATTAAACTATAAAGCTCTTTGCATGTTTAGATGGAAAGCTTATCAGATTTGTTTCGTCATACAGGTTACACAAGTAGTAATTACAAAATGTTGGACTTTTTCTCTTCTCCTCCAGTCAAATTTTCCATTTACTGTTGGAGCCATGGGCCCAGGGAATATTGGACCACCACAAAAAGAAGAGCTCAGAAGTAAGTTCTGTAACAAAGCAGTATAGATCAATATAATTTTTGTTGGTAGCAAAATTATAGAGTGAGTGATGCTAACTAACACTAGTACTTATTAAGATGAGCTAAATAGCAATGCATTATACTCATATCCTTGAAAATTTCTGAGTGGTGACTTTAAGTGTTCTCACCCCAAATGAATGATATGTGAAGTAGTACATTTGTTAATTAGCTTGATTTAACCACTCCATAATATGTACATACTTAAAAACATGTTTTACACAATAAATGTGTTTAATTTTTATTTAATAATATTTAATAAAGGTGTTTAATATTTATTTATAGATAATTGTAAAAGAGAAAAAAAACTAAAATAATCATGATAACTAAGAAAGTCATGTGTGACTAGATAACTTCTGATTTTCTAGGATTTCATTACCAAGATACCTAATTTCTTTACCTTCTACCCTCCCATATTCTGGCAACTTCACAAAATTCATCAGCAATTCTTTGCATGCTTATTTATTGAGAGTCTATTAGGTACCAAGCAGTAGGGTCATTTCTAAAACTATGATAGAAAAGAGAAGAGAGAATTCTTGGACTAATTGAGCTAATAGACTTTTGGAGAAAGCAAATAACTACACGATTTTATCTTGCATTGAAATGCTTATAAATAAATTAAAGTCAATGTGATATCTTATAAAATCATGGGCCCAATATAGTAAAATAAATAATCTTTCATTTTTTTCAAACTTTTTAAAATATTTATTTTATTTATTTGTAAGGCAGAGTTCTTCCATAGCCATAACATCAGGGACTTGGCCAGGCTAAAGCCAGGAGCCTGGAGTTTCATCCAGGTTTCCTACATAGGTGTAGGGGCCCAAGGACTTGGGCCATCCTCCACTGGTTTCCCAGGTTCATGCGTGGGGGCTGGATTGGAAGTGGATCAGCCAGGCTCACTCTGCGTCACAGACAATGGCTTAACCCGTTATGCCTCAATGAATGCTCCTTTTCACACATTCTTTCACTGCATTTTCATAGGACTGAACATTTTACAAAACCTTAAAAATACAAAAGGTTCCATTTTGTTGGTCATAATCACAGTTACCAGAAGATGAACAGGGAGAGGAAGTGAATTTCATTGATGAATGTGTCTAATCGTAGAACATCTTATCTGAAAAAAAAAAAAACTGAAATAATGACCAAAAAGAGGTCTGAGGATGGTTTTTAAATTGCTATTATTATTGCTGTACATATTCAAGGGACTATTTGCCTTATTCAAGAGATATTCACTCCATGGCAAATTAGTTCAAATTTGGATGCATTTCTGTGCTGTGCTGCCTATATTTCTGACAATGTTGGTCCAATAATCTCTAAATTCTGAGGGCAATGAGTCATCTACAAAATGTTATATATAAATCTGCAGTTAGGTTTTACAAAGTGCATGCTAAATAGAAGCAGATAATTTCAAACTAATTGGCAGAATTGAAAACCTGACAATCAAGTGCATTTCTGGGAATGCTTAAAAGGACTCAAAGTAATGTTCTACATCTAACACGGGTCTCTATTTGGTGATACAATAGAACACATGTAAGCTGTGCTTTTGCATGCCTACTTTTAAACACTTCAAGATAACAAGTAGAAACCCGAGCACATTCACAGTTCCACATGAAGGACAGGAGAGAAAGATTTCCTTAGGAGCTCATGTATACATGAGGAAGATACTGGGTTAAAAATGATTGTTATATTCACTGATTTTAGTCTCTTTAATAATATATTTTTAAAATAATTATTTAGCTATTTGAAAGATAAAGTTACAGAGAGGTGGAGGCAGAGAGAGAAAGATAGAGGGGGGACAGTCTTCCATGTGCTGGTTCACTCCCCAAATGGCCACAACCACCAGGACTGAACTGATCCACAGCCAGGCACCAGGAGTTTCTTCTGGGTCTCCCACATAGGTGCAGGGGCTCAAAGATTTGGGGCATCTTCCGCTGCTTTCCAGGCACATTAGCAGGGAGCTGGATTTGAAGTGGAGCAGCTGGGACTCAAATGGGCACCCGATATGGGATGCCGGCACTGCAGGTGGTGGCTTTACCCACTACCCACAATGCCAGCCCCCATTCTTTTATATAAAAACATTTTACATATAATCCTATTTATGTTTCTCAAAAAAAGTGTAATTACATTTTTTTCAGAAATGTAGATAGTATCACATGTAAAAATTATTCATATATATACTACATATGTACAAGGGTATTTGAAAATGCTTGTGGAAAAAGGAAATTAAAAAATCAATTTAGAGGCCGGCGCCGTGGCTTAACAGGCTAATCCTCCGCCTTGCAGCGCCGGCACACTGGGTTCTAGTCCCGGTTAGGGCGCCGGATTCTATCCCGGTTGCCCCTCTTCCAGGCCAGCTCTCTGCTATGGCACGGGAAGGCAGTGGAGGATGGCCCAAGTGCTTGGGCCCTGCACCTGCATGGGAGACCAGGAGAAGCACCTGGCTCCTGGCTTCGGATCAGCATGATGAGCCTGCCGCAGTTGCCATTGGAGGGTGAACCAACGGCAAAAAGGAAGACCTTTCTCTGTCTGTCTCTCTCTCTCTCACTATCCACTCTGCCTATCAAAAAAAAATCAATTTAGAAGTGGTGTTGTGGGCTAGTGGGTAAATGCCTGTGACACTGGCATCCCATATATGCACCTGTTTGCATGTCCTGGCTGTTCCACTTCTGATCCAGATGCCTGCTAATGGCCTGGGAAAAGCAGCAGAAGATGGCCCAAGAAGGTGGGCCTCTGCCACCCATGTAAGAGACTTGTAAGAAGTTCCTGGCTCCTGAACTCAGCATGGCTAGCCCTGGCTTTTGTGTCCATTTGGGGAATGAACCAGTGGAGGATCTATCTCTCATCTCTCTCTCTCTCTCTCACTCACATACACACACACACACACACACACATTCTGCCTTTCAAATAAATAAATTGTTTTTTAAAGAGATCAATGTATTTTGGTGCAATTTTTAAAAAATCCATGCATACGAATATATAGAGAATTGTATGATATACACAGGGTTTTCAAGATGTTTATGGGAAATACAAATTTTGTGCCAAAATAAACTCATTTTAAAGATTTATTTATAGAGCTGGCACTGTGGCATAGTAGGTTAAGCTTCCTCCTGCAGAACTTGCATCCCATATGGGCGCTGGTTCGAGTCCTGACTGCTTCACTTCTGATCCAGCTCCCTACTGATGGCCTGGGAAAGCAGTCAAAAATGGCCCAAGTGCTTGGGCCCCTGCACCCATGTGGGACACTTGGAAGAATCTCCTGGTTCCTGGCTTCGGTCGGGCCCAGCTCCGGCCATTGCAGCCATTTGGGGAGTGAACCAGAGGATGGAAGACCTCTCTCTCTGTCTGTAACTCTGCCTTTGAAATAAATAAGTAAATAAATCTTTATAGTAAGTTTTATAAATAATCTTTATAGTAAGTATTTATAAATAAGTAAATAAATCTTTGAAATAAATAAGTAAATAAATCTTTGAAAGATGAAATTACAAAGAGAGGGAGACATACACACACACACGCGCGCACACACACACAGATCTTCCATCTGCTGTTTCACTCTCCATGTGGCAGCCAGGGCTGGATCAGGCCAAAGCCAGGTGCTTCATCCAGGTCTCCCAGCACTTGGGCCATCTTCTACTGCTTTCCCAGGCCATAGCAGAGAGCTGGATCAGCAGCACCCATATGGGATGCCAGTTTTTCAGGCAGCAGCTTTACCCTTTATGCCACAATGCCAGCCCCAATAAACTGATTTTTAAATTCCATTTTCCATAAACGTTTTGGAGTACTTCATATACATGGGGAGAGAGGGGAGGAGAAAGAGAAAGAGAGACTGCCAACATTGACGATCTCCAGGCAATTGGATTGTATATTCTCCTATTTTCTCCTTTTTGCTTATGTGCTTTTTCCAAATTTTCTATGATTATTATTACAGTTCTGCAATGTATTGATTCTATACTGATAAAATATTTAAAGTCAGTTGTTACTAATTTAGTTTGTTTTGACCAAAAAATGAGCTGGCAATTACAAATAGAAAATGTTTTACTTCAATTATTCCAAAATGAGTGTGAAAAAAAGAAGCAATTTAGACGGGTGAAACAAGCAACAGGCTCAGCTTTATCTTGCCTTTCTTCACAGTCATCCCGCAAACCAGTGATGAAAATAGCAAAGAAATCTGGAATCCACAAGAGGTTCCAGAAGGAGCAGAGCATGATGACATGTGGGATATTAGAGAACTCCCAGAGTAAGTCAAATGAAGCCAGAAATATGTTTAGGGGTTTAAGTTAGATGTGTCATCTGATACCATCCTATTTTTGACAAGATTCATAAAGTAACTTATACCACATAAAAGATGAAACTACAGTGACACACAGAAGGCATGTATAATTGATGATTTTTCTCCTTTTAGAGTAGAAACAAATAATAAAACATAACACCTTCCTTTCAGTTATTATCTAGCAAGAAATGAAAAATACAGTCATTTCCATTATAAATTTATATTTAATGTCAGTTTGTTGTATACTGTGAAACTAACAGTGAGAGAAAACCAGCCCATTAAATTGCAAACATTCATGCAAACCAAATTACAAAACCATGTTTACATGTCAAAGACCTGCTTTTAATTACTTAATGTTCTACAATTTTGATAAAAGGCTGTGTTCTCCCTCTAATTACCAATTATTTCCCAGACTTATTTACTGGATATTTCAGGCTTATTCTTAGTATTCAGTGTACTTTGCAAACAGGATTCAAGCCTTGCTTTGTAGCCATTTCAATACCATAGAATTACAAATATGAAACTTAGAATTATTATCATAAACAACCCTTCGTTTTTATTTTAAAAACCACTTATAATTCATTTAAATTATGTTTCAATTCATGGTTTAAACTAATGTTTTAATAGACTAAGCTTTAAATATATGTATTTTAAAATATAATCTTGATTGAATATTTACAATAGCTGGAAAAACAAAGGTAATATTTACTAAATTATAATGTACTTTATGAATTCCTATGAACTTTTGTGGCAAGTTATCTAACAACTTTTCTGATTCTGACTACGAAATTATCCAGCACCTAAACAAGCAAATAACAACAACAAAAAAACCCTATGCTCTACCTTCTATATCAGTTCTGAAAATAGAAGCAGTGGGAGACTGCAGATAATTAACTGAAAAGAAGTATTCAACTTTCAAATTAACAATGTCAAAAACTTGTAAACGTCATATAAATGAAAGATTTCAAAGCAACACTTCTGTCTGCATTTTAAGAAAGAAAAGAGTAAATTTCAGATTATGTTTATACAGTACTCACACATTGGTATGAAATGTAAGAAATGAACCACTCTTTCATCATTGTCTAATGAGTGCCAGTCATCCACATGCAGCAAGCTCCAAATTTGAGTAAATTTTTACTTTTAATCATGAGATTTGATATTCTCTAGATAGAACATCCATGAAGCTTTAACTGAATCACTTCAGTCAAGATATGAGCAAATTGCTTTATAAAGGATTTTAATCTTTATTTTCTACCTTATGAAAATACGTTTCAAAATGTCTCAGTGGGTAAAGAACAGGAAGTTCACACACACTCACAACTAGAATCACAATAGGCCAAATAAAGCAATAATAAGACCATGGGCTAAAGCTCTTTATTTGAAAGAGTTTTGAAGAAATATTTGCTATTTAATTAGGTATAAAGGATGAGAGGGAAGCATGGAAGATGATGCAGAGATTACTGGCTTGAGTGATTAAGTGAATGGTGAAGCCATAGACCATGATAAGGAATGTAGTGGAGAGGCAATGAATTTGGCTTTGGATATGCAGACTGAAGTGCCTTTCAGACATCCAGATAAATCTATGTAGTAGGCAATTGGAAAATTGCATCTGGAGCTCAGGATAAGAATAGAAGCTTGAGCAAATCCATTTGGGAGTCATGATCCTTTCTGTTTTGTCTTAGCTTGGCTTCACCTGTGTAAAGATTCGGTAGCTGTCGTAGCCTATTGATAAAAAAGAAATGCCTCATATCAAGTAGCTATTTACTGTTAATCCCTTTCAAACTCAGAGAACTCCCTTTTCATTCTTGGGCATTCCTATTTGCAAATAACAAGAAATTCAATCTAGTCCTTCAGTTTCCCTATCCATTTCTTCATTAAGGCAAATGAAAAAAAATATATAAATATTTGTTTCATTCCATCTAAAGAGACAGGGTAATTTTATGGCTCAGTGCTTCTTTTTGTTGTTGTTGTTGTTGTTCCTAAGATACAGTGGCTTTATTTATTTTCAAAAATTATCTATTTTTAAAATTTTTAAGGTAAATAAATTTTATGTATTTCAAATACACAGATTTAAAAACATAGTGATACTTTCCACTCTACCCTCCCTTCCATGCATGCTCCCATCCTTCCTCCTCCTTCCTCTCTTATTTGCTCTCTTAATTTTTTAAAGACTTATTTATTTATTTGAAAGTCAGATTACACAGAGAGAGGAAAGGCAGAGAGAGAGAGAGGTAGGTAGAGAGAGAGGTCTTCCATCTGATGGTTCACTCCCCAACTGACCACAACGGCTGGAGCTGTGCTGAAGCCAGGAGCCAGGAGCTTCTTCTGGGTCTCCCACGTGGGTGCAGGGGCCCGAGGACTTGGGCCATCTTCTACTGCTTTCCTAGGCCAGGGCAGAGAGCTGGATTGGAAGTGGAGCAGCCAGGACTCGAACCAGCACCCATATGGGATGCTGACGCTTCAGGCCAGGGCATTAACCCGCTGTGCCACAGCACCGGCCCCTGCTCTCTTAATTTTTACAATGGTCTGTTTTCAGTTTATTTTATACTCGTAAGATTAACCTTACACAAGTAAAGAGCTCAACAAATAGTAAGAAGAAAAAAACATAGTTCCTCAACAGTAGAGACAAGGTCTATAAACAATAATCAAATCTCAAAATGTCAGTTTCACTCTATACATTACATTTTTGATACACTGTTAGTTAACACAGATCAAGGAAAACATATGGTGTTTGTCTATTTGGGCCTATTTCACTAAATTAATGGTTTCCATTTGCATCAATTTTGTTGCAAATGACAGGATTTCATTCTTTTTGACAACTGTGTAGAGTTCCATACTATATATATATACACACCACAATTTCCTTATTCAGTCTTCAATTGATGGATATCTGGGTTGATTCCATATCTGAGCTACTGTGAATTGAGCTGCAATAAACGGGGGGGGGGGGTACAGATCCCTGTTTCATATACTGATTTCATTTCCATTGTGCAAATTCCCAGGAGTGGGATTGCTGGGTCATATGGTAGACCTATTTTCAGCTTTCTGAAGTATCTCAATACTATCTTCCACAATGCTGTACTAGTTTACATTCCCAACAACAGTAGATTTAGGGTAGATTAGGATACCTTTTACCCCCATCCTTGCCAGCATTTATTGTTTGTTGATTTCAGTATGAGAGCCATTCTAACTGGGGTGAGGTGAAACTTCACTGTGATTTTGATTTGCATTTCCCTGACAGCTAGTGACCCTGAGCACTTTTTCATGTGTCTGTTGGCCATTTGAATTTTCTCTTTGAAACAAACCTGTTCAAATCCTTTGTCCATTTCTTAACTGGATTGTTTATTTTGTTGTTGTTGAGTGCCTTGAGCTCTTTATAGATTTTGGATATTAACCCTTTATCAGTTGTGTTGTTTGCAAATATTTTCTCTCATTCTGTCAGTGACCTCTTCAGTTTGCTGAATGTTTCCTTTGCAGTGCAGAAGCTTCTCAGCTTGAGGTAATCCCATTTGCCTGTTTTTGCTTTTGTTTACCTGTCCTTCTGGTGTCTTTTCCAAGAAGTCTTTGCCTATGCCAATAGTTTCAAATAGCTTGAGAATTGGAATTAGTTCTTATTTAAAAGTCTGGTAGAATTGAGCAGTGAAGCCATCCGGTTCTGGGATTTTCTTTATTGGGAATGTCTTTATTACTGATTCAATTGCCATCTTGCTTATTTGTCTGTTTAGATTTTCTATGTCTTCATGACTCAATTTTGGTAGACTGCATGTGTCAAGAATCTATGCCTCTGTGGTTTAGTAGAGTGCCTGCTCTTTCAGTGAATACCCAGAGGCTTGCGCTGGGTGTGACCAAGGAGCTTTGTTCAGTGCTCTGGGGTGGGATGAGTATCCAGGCTTACACTCAGGTTGGGTATGGTAAATCTCATGTATTGTCAGCAGGGGGAGGATAAGATCTCCTCTGTTGGTGTAATCACACCCTCACCTCCTGTCTTCCAAGGTGATCAGTTCCCAGGGTTAGCCCACAGTAGGTGCAATATTCACCTGTGCTGCTGCATGAGTGGCACAAAAGGTCAGTACAGTCCTCAGTGTGAGCACAGATCTCTCTGCAGTAACCCACCCCAGGAAATCAGGGAGCTCTGAGCCTCTGACACTGGACAATGATTGCCTAGAGTCTCAGCTACACCCTGCACCCTATTGTGCAGTCACAGGGTTTCCACAGTCACAACACACAAGTCTCCCACATTCACAGGGTGCAGAGGATTTATGCTTCACCCCACTAGCCTGCCTAGTCAATGGAGAGAGCAGAGACATTTTCAGAGCCAGTCACCTGTGAGTGCTCTGCCTTGGCAGTTTGAGCCCTGGAGCCTGTGATATGTTGAGAGGGTAGGGGCATCTCACAATACTATGTGGGTGCCCAGCCCCCTGTCAACTCTCCCAGCCAGACTCAAAGTCAGTGGGAGACATGGATTTTTCCGTCTTGTAATATCCCTTATGTGTTCATAAGAGCTGCGGCAGCCTTTTCTGGTGTCAAAATGGTGCCTTCTCCCTGCCAGTTGCCAGGTGCCTTGTTGGGTGATGAGGAGAAAGAAACATGCTTTTGTTTTACTGGATTAGGCGGGTACCTTGCCCCCTGTTAGAGTTCCTGTTCAGACTCAAACACTAATTGGTCCACAGGGCTCTCCTCTAGCAATATCACCAGTGCATGGATTGCCACTGTCTACTTTCACCTCAGGATACTGGCATGTCCTCCAGCTCTCAGCTACAGAGGCTGTGTGCACTTGTTTCTGCGTGTCCTCACCTTCCCCACTGCTTCATGGCATCCCTCTTCCTTCTGTAGAATTTCCACTGCAAATTTCTCTCCAACTCTCACCTGGGAATGCACTTCCTCTGCTTTTTTCCTGATATTTTCCCTTCATCTAAAGCAGTATATATTTTTCCCTATTCAGTCATCTTGGAATCCACTCGGCTTAGTGCTTCTATAAACCATTCCGCCCCCTTGGCTTACAAATTTGAGAGGAGGGAAAGATTCATGAATTGAGATGTGTGGGGTGACATATCAGGAAAATCTTTCCTTGAACTAAGAATTCTGTAGATTGTAAACACCAGAGCATAGCGGTGCTGACTACATTATGTGTTGCTAATTTTAGAGCCAGAAAAGATCATAGATAGCTCAAACCCATCCCTTCCATAAACTATACAAATATAGATGCTGAGACCCCATGAGTTTGTGAACTTCGCCAAAGTCACACAGCTAATTACAAAAAGAGTACTAAATCTGGATTTTCTAGCTGTACTTTCTGGTTGAAAATTAACAGCAGAGTGTTTCTATATCTATCAAATCATGTGTATGTGCCTACTATTTCTCAGAGCCATTGTTTTCTAGGAACTTTCCTTTTTTCTTCGTCTCCTTTTTATCTGTGTTAGAATCTTTTTGGAAGTTCCCTTATACCATTCTATTTGTATAGCTCTAAAACAGTATTTTAGAAAAATAACCCTAAGGGCAAGTTTGGCTTAGGATGGATGCTGCTTAGGACATGCACATACATCAGAATGCCTAGGTTCAAGTCCCAGCTCCACTCCTGATTCCAGCTTCCTGCTAATGTGTGTCCTGGCAGGCAGCAAGTGATAACTGAAATAGTTGAGTCTGTGATACCTACATGGAATAATTGGATTGAGTTCACGGCTCCCAACTTCAGTCTGGTTGGGCCCAACTGCTGCAGGCATTTAGGGAGTGAACCAGCAAATGGAATCAACCTCTCTCCTCACTCTCACTCTCCCCCTCCCCCAATAAACTGGATGAATAAATTTTTTTTGTTTTCTACATTGTTATTTTTTAAAGTTTTTGTATCCTAAAATCAGAGTTAGAGAGAGGGAGAGGCACAGGGAGAGAGAGAGAGATAGAGAGAGAGAGAGAGAGAGAGAGAGAGAGAGGAGAGAGATCCTCCATCCGATGGTTCATTCTCCAAATGGCTGCAACAGCCAGAGATGGGTCAATGGGCCGATCCGAAACCAGGAGCTTCCACCGTGTCCCCTATGTGGGTGCAGAGGCACAAGCACCTGGGCCATCCTCCACTGCTTTCTTAGGCCATTCGCAGGGATCTTGATTGGAAGTGGAACAGCCAGGACACGAACCAGCACCCATATGGGATGTTGCGGGTAATGGCTTTACTTACTATGCCACCACACCAGCCCCTGCTGTGATTTTTTAAAATTAAGCTTATATAGCCTATGTCATAATCTACTTTTATTTTACATTATTGTGCTTAATTTTAGTGTCAAATTACACATTTCTTGTACTACACTGTAAGTTCTGAGGCTAAATTCAGTTAATATTTGAGTCTCATAGTAGCACACAGAGTAGACAGCCAGTCTGTTATTAGTCAAATGGAAGGTATGTCAAAAATTTATTTTTCAAGAAATATATTTTTTAGATAATTTTGTTGGGGCTGGTACTGTGGTATAGTGGGCAAAGCCGCCACCTGCAGTACCGACATCACACATGTGCACCGGCTTAAGCCCCAGCTTCTCCACCTCTGATCCACCTCCCCACTTATGTGCCTGGGAAAGCAGTGGAGGACGGCCCAAACTCCTGGGCCCCTGCATCCACGTGGGGGACCTGGAGGAAGCTCCTGGCTTCTGGCTTCAGACCAGCCCAGCTCTGGCCGCCACAGCCATCCAGGGAGTGGCCAGTGGATGGAAGATCCCTTTCTCCCTCTCTGTCTCTCCCTCTGACTCTCTGTAACTCTGCCTTTCATGTAAATAAATAAATCTTCAAAAAATAATTTTTGTTTATTTGAAAGGCATAAAGAAAGAGACAGAGATACATCTGGATGAATAAAATTTTTAAAAGAAAATAATTGTGTGCAAAATAACAATCCTGCTTTGCAATCTTTGATATGTTTTACCTACATTTATAGACTTCTTTTCCTTTATGTTCTGTAAGCCTGATGAACTGCAAGGACTTTACTTATTTAGTTCTTTTTGGTTTTGGAATAGTATGTCCTCATAAATTTCTAGATTTCTGCTCTGTGACAGGACATTACTCTTTCATTTGCTATCAATTATCAGTGATCTTTTTTTCAGATATGAGATTGTATTCCAACAGCAAGTGGGAACTGAAGATATATACCTGGGATTGACAAGAAAAGATCCTTCAACAGCGTGTTGTAATGAACTAGTGGTAAGCCTCTCCTCCCAACCAATTTTCTATATGACTGTTATAGCCAAATTGACTGACTGCTATATGCATAATATTATAGGCAATAAATAGTGTGTGGTTGCTGTATTTCAGATATAGGGGAATAATAGGATAGATAGCTAAAATTGGTAATATGTTCAAAATAAACTGTTTATATGTGTTGGATAAAATTTACAAATGAACCAAATAAAATCATATGACAAGCACAATTTCTGGTCCTATTAAAATGACCTAATCTGATTGGACTGAATTTTCTGTCACTCTAATTCTGTACTGTACCTGCCATCTGATTGGTTAACTTCTGTGAGCTGGCAGGCAATCAGAATGAAATATTTCCTTCTTTGAATCTGTCTCATGTCTTATTTCTGTATTTCTTGTAATGACTCAGCTTGCAATGAGAAATTTAAAATGTATTTTATTCTTAATTTTTGGATCTGAACTTATTTATGATTTAAAATACTAATAGAACATCTAAAATATTACTTGTGTTCCTTATCTGAAGGGCACTGTAGCATGCTGGAGTGCATCCTTTGAAAATCACAGCTTCTATATAATATTAACAGCAATACCAACAATACCAGTGATACTACCTTATTTTTGCTTATTTGATTCTCATAGTGATCTTGTTGAAAAGTCTGGGCCTCTTCTAAAGTGTGGAATTCAACTAATTTTGGCAACATATACAAGAAATTCTGGTATTAAAATTTGTTTATTGAGATCAGGGACTGTGCTTCTATCTTTTCCCATCCTATCTCACAGTACATTACAGAATACTGAAGTACCCACAAGAAATGCTTAGTGTTTTTTCTTAAGCAAATGATAAATGGAATCTCTTTTGCCCGAACTTTAGGCTTTCTCTTATTAGTTGAATCAAGTAATATAATGGGAACAGTGACAAAGTACCTCAGGGAATTTTTCAAACTCTAATGAGTTAAGGTTTCAAGTGATCTTGAAGTAATTAGCTCCCAGGGTTTTACCAGTAATATTCAAATTTCTTTCTCTTAAATTACTGTGAAATTACATTTTTGATGTCTAGTGTTGAGGACTGCTCTCAATTCTAGAAATTCTAGGCCCTAAATAAATAAAACTGTCGTAAGCCTTTCCATTTCTCTCATGCAAATTGCTACTAGTTTTAATAAATAAAGGTATCCTGAATGAAGAATGTTGGAAATCAAATCACACCTCATAGGAGGAATATACAGTTTATCTAAATCTCAATAAATACATTGGAAGAAACTTCATCCTTTCCTCTGAATTTACAATTGACTTGGGAGACCAAGCTAACATAAATGAACTAATGTTTTTAACAATTAACCTCAGTGTGGGCAATTGTAAGACTACAAGGAATTCAAGTTTGGATAAGTCATGGACACCACTTCAGGGCAGCAGCAAAGAGGACACTTGTTGGTGCTTTGGCACTTGGCCATTTCTGTGTCATTCTTTTTTCTCTCTATTTACTTTTTTCTCTTTATCCTTTATGTTTCTTCATTTATTCAATCTTTAAATACTTAATGAATGCAGCTATGTACCAAATACTGTCCTAAATAATAGAGATGCAAAGATAAATAAGAAGCAGTCCATTGTCTTCACGAAATTTATACTAAAGGAGATAGATACCTAACAAATCTGTCAGTATGGTAAATACATATTTAGAGGCACATATCAGGTGCATGGTGACATAAAGAAGGAAGGGGCCAACACTGTTTGAGTGGATAGGATTTTGACAGTGGATGAAATTCCAAGAAAGGTTTTCCATGCAAAGATAAGATTACATGGAAAGGTATCCAGGCATGAAATTGTGTGGCATATTTGAGTAAGCAGTGAGTATTAACAAAAGCAAAGCCACTGCTTTTGACTCCAGTATACCAAATTGGTATGCTGGTTTGAGTCCTGTCTGTCCCACTTCTAATCCAGTTCCCTGCTAATGCACCTGAGAAGGTGACAGAAGATGGCCCTACTAAGAAATCCATGTGTAAGTTTTTCATAAAATACATTTCCATGAATATTTTGAAGTACCTTTGTATTTCATGCTCAAATTCATATGCTTATTAATCATGTTAATAATACAGTATTTCCTGGAAACTAAAACATTATCAAATTGTAAATGTGCTACTTATTTAATGACAACACTTTAGAGGAAACAAAGTTGGTGCATTCCCACCTTAAATGTACACATTGATTGTGTGATGCATCCCAATATCAGAAACATTAACTGTGGGAGAAATTGCACATTATAATTGGCTAGACATATTATTTGGGTCCTGAACCTGGTCAATATGTAGCAATCCAGAGACTTTAAAGGAAAAAAACCCTTGTTTAAGCTGATGAAAGAAATAGTACAGTCTGTTTAAGTACATGGAGTGATTTGGGATTTAAACATTCACAGGAACCACCCTTTCCTTGACCTTCCCCAAATTCCAAATAAGAAAGCAATGTTTATGAATCCCAAGACACAATAATGGCCCTAAACACAATTCTGAGTTAAGAAAATAAACATCTTCAGCAAAGCTTCCTTTTAACCCCAATCCCAAGGAACCTCATCACTTCAGTTCCACCTGCCTTATTGTGACCCTCTGCTGCTTTGCTTCCCAGTGTATAGCTATCAAGTTTCCCTTGATTTAATCCATATTTAGTTATTTTAAAACTAAAGCTAAATCTATAGTTACAAGTTCTTTTCCTTTAACTGCCAAACCTTTTAAATGTGTCTATGAGAAAGTCTAACATATAAAGCACAAAGTGGCTTCAGAATATTTATGGAAAGATGGAATCAGAAGGAAAGTTTATTTTGGTGCAAAAAAATTGAAATCCATGTATGGTTTTTTCCATAGTATACATTTCTTTTTTTTTCTTTTTCTTTTTCTTTTTTTTTTTTTTTTTTTGACAGGCAGAGTGGACAGTGAGAGAGAAAGATAGAGAGAAAGGTCTTCCCTTTGCCGTTGGTTCACCCTCCAATCCGATGTCAGGAGCCAGGTGCTTCTCCTGGTCTCCCATGGGGTGCAGGGCCCAAGCACTTGGGCCATCCTCCACTGCACTCCCTGGCCACAGCAGAGAGCTGGCCTGGAAGAGGAGCAACCGGGACAGGATCGGTGCCCCGACCGGGACTAGAACCCAGTGTGCCGGCGCCGCAAAGCGGAGGATTAGCCTAGTGAGCCGCAGCGCCGGCCCATAATATACATTTCTATGAACTTTGGGAAGATCCTTTATAAAAGTACCACTGCCTTGATTAAAAAGGTACACCCCCCCCCCATCCCTGCCATGAGGCAGCCCTTAGGTGAATGGCTGGGGTTCCTTGAAACACAATTTGAAAGATGCTGATTTAATCTCTGCTCCTTATATTACAATTGAGAAACAAAGGTCAGATGTGCAAATTACCAAATACTCATGTAATTTAAGGGAAGGAGAGCAAGAAAGCTAGAGGGCTTCTTGTTTTTAGGTAACATACATGTTTTCCATTAAACCTCATAAGTAGAAGGCCCTTAAGTTATTTTTACTTTATTTCATTTTATGGTCCCTTCCATCCTCTATCTATATTCCCCATCCTTCCCCTAAAGACTCCCACTGTAATTGGCTAGATATATATCTTTGAGCACATATGTATTATTGTTTTCTATAATTTGTTAAATTCAACAAATATGTATGAAGCACTTACTATGCACCATATGCTGAGAGTTAGATACTAGAGATACAGTGTTGAACAAAATAGACATGATTCTCCTTCTGTCAAGGAATTTTCTGGCCAGACTTCAAACAATCCATAAGAAGCAATGCAGTGGCAGCTACTTGATGGACTTGCCAGGCTCTCATAGACTCATACAATAAAGAAAAAATGACCCCAAAAGTTTATTACTTAGAGTAAGTACTTACTTGCAGTTTGTTACTTACACAGGCAGTATTAGTGAGATCAGTATAGTGTCAGCTCCTCACATTCCTTTGTCCATAGGGTGGATGACATCAAAGCAAAGGAGTCAGATGGAAGGTGACATGAGCAGTGGAGCTTGTGTTGCTCAAAAGCCAACTCTAGACTCCAGCTGGCTGTTTTATAGTGCGTTTGTTTGTACCCAAGGGGAGAAAATGTTAAAAGATCTTTGCCAAACTGGAAAAAGGGAGTATGATGAGCAACTACCCGCTGGCAGCCTCCCACAAGATAGGGAGTCTCCCACAAGGTACAGATTCAGAAAAGAAACAACACTGAGGCAGTTTCTTTTGTCTTTCTCTTTCCTGGGAGGATCACAAGATGTTCTGCCAAGACCTGGATCATGCTGTAAGTGAACTTTATCCATGTAGCCAATGTGGATAGTGCAAGTTAGCTAGAGTGCCATAGTGGAGACATTTTCCCACATATGCATACCGTGAATTAACATTTTTGTCTTAGTTGTTTTCACTTAACATCATGTAATAATAACAATAGCAAATAATTTAAGTAATGCTTATTATGTGCTGAGCAATTCTCTAAATATTTTAAATATATCAGCTCATTAATCCCTATACCACTCTATAAAGTAGGTGCCATTATTACTCCCATTTTACAGCTGAGGTCACTGAAGTACAAATAAGTAAAGTAATTAACACAAGGTCACACATTTCAGGTCTGGCAGAGTTGAACCCAGGCAGTGTGTGCAGAGTGGGTGCAAAGAAAAGGAGAGGCAATCCAAGCTGATTTCACAATAGAGATGCCATTTTGACCTGAAAATCTGAAGGAAACATAACAGTTTGTCAGGCAGCGAAGGGCAAAAAGGTGTCCAATCAAAGAGAATAGCATGAACAAAGGCATAGTGCTATAAAAGTAGGTGGTGATCATGAGAACTATTTGTGAATGTACTTGGAGCCTCAGAATGCACTGACATGGAATAATATAAAAAATGAAACAGAAAATGTAGCTTAGGGCTAGTTGTAAAAGCCTTGAGTGTCCTACCATGTGCTATGAACTGAATTGTGTCCCCTTAAGATGGTAGCTGAGATGAGATCTTCGAGGAGTAGTTAGGTTTATATGAGATCATGAGGTTGAGACTCTCATTATGGGATTAGCAACCTTATAAGAAGAGACACCAAAAGGCTTGCTTGCTCCCTCTCCACCATGTGAGGACACAGCAAGAAGATAGCCATCTTCAAGTTAAGAAGAGAGCTCTCACCAGAACCCCACAGTAGTGACACCCTGATCTTAGACTTCCAGCTTCCAAAACTGTGAAGAAAAAAACAACTGTTTAAACCACCCAATCTATGATATTTTTATTTTGGAAGCCCAAGCAGACTAAGATGCCATGAAATTTGGGCTTTATTTTCTGGGCATTAGAGTTAGAATATGTTTTAAAGAAGACCAGTTAAATGACTGCATGTATATTTAGGACAACTCTAGTGGCAGTGTGAATGTTGGATTTGGTGGTGATTATGGTGGGAGGTAAGTGAAAGTTTGGGAGACTAGTAGTATGAAAACCAGTTATGCAGTTGTACTAGACCAGGTGAGAGAAGAGCTTGTATTGTGGCAGTGGGAACAAAGGAAAAAAGAAATGCTCCAGTAGACATTTTGGAGGAAATACTGGTAGAACTTGGAAAGTGATCAAATGTGATATGTAAAGGAAAAACAGAAGTCAGATTTCTAGCTTAGGTGACCACGTGAACAGTGATGGCACTAATCAAGATATGGGAATGTAACATGGTTACATTGAATAGTTGAGTTAGAAGTGGTTTTCATTTCTTTTTCTCCTCTGGATTTCCCACAGTATTTTACATTTACCACCCATTACTTTCAGAATGAGAGTAAGCAATCAAAGCGTGGTTTTGTTGCAGTGATGGGGGCATGGAATGCAAAAGGGAAAAGATAGTTCTAGGAGAAAGGTACGGTTTGGTTATATTGAGTTTGAAGTGCTAGTGGGAAATCTTGTTGGAAATGTCCAGTGGACTATTAGAAATAGAAATCTATATTGACCTCAAGGAAGAAAGGATTTGAAGATGTTTATTTTCAGAGTTGATGATGTTTGTGCTTTACAGGTGTTAGAATATATTGCCTCAAAGTGCTGGCTTTGCATCAGGCTTGAAATGAAGCAGAGCTTATTTTAAGAGGATGCTGTGAAAGTTGTAGGAATGGGGCTAACTGTGAACAAAATAGATGGCCATTGGAATGGGTCAACAATCAGAGACAGAATTCAAACAGAGGCATTGTAGATTCTTACTTCAGTTCTAGAGCAGCTGTTGAAAACCAACAGGAATTGGATCAGTGAAGTGAGGTTGGGATTGTGGCATGGATTTAGAGATACAAAGAAAGATAACAGAGGAAGTAAAAAAAATCTGTCATATAAACAAACTAGGAAAGAATAAGAACCTGTCTACCCCCGAGAACAGGATTTACTGAGGTAGCAGACCTCTTGGGTCCCAATTGAAGAGTATTGGAAAAGAAACTATAGGTATCAAAGATATGTAGGAAGGTAGATTGCCTTCTCCATATGACTACTTGTGTCAGGTTGTGGGATGAATACACTGGGGATATGGGTCAGCAGATTCCCATTTTCACTGTTGAGTCATGAATAGCAGACTACTTGTCAAATCCAAAAATGAAGGGGACTAGGATCATTGGTATTCTTCCCAATGGCCCATTGCTTGTTCTAGGAGAAGAGAAAATAAGCCTACACATAACCTAGTTTTGTTTTTTGAGCTATATGTATACATAATATTTTGGTGCATTTATTTCAATGGATCTATGTTGATAAGAGAACATTCTGATGTGACCTAAAAACAAACGATTATGCCTCTTTTTTGTTTTTCATGGTCACCTCCTCTCTGGAATATGAGCCCTCCCCAACCACTAAACTTCACTGAGAATGGGGAGAAGGGGACTGTCAGCTACGGCATAGAAGTCAGTCACCATGTGGCACACACAACCAGGAGTCACATGTTTATAACACATATTTATCTCAGAAAGTGCTATCAATCATTCTGCAGCAAAGTGTCTGCTCATCCTCTGAGAATTCACTTATTTCTTGAACAGTGTACCTCTCAAATCCTGACTTCTCTTTCAAGATTAAAATAATCACGTTCGTTTACTTTTACTGAATAAATTCAGCTGCTTGAGAAAGAAATGTATCGTTGTTTTCCTTTTAAAATTCTAGAGGAGGGATGCCTGTTTGTTTTGATAGGCTTCCTGATTTTGCTGACCTTATTTGATTGGATACATATAAGACCATGGGGCAGGGAGAAGGATATTTGAGTTATAATATGATTACTTACTATCAGCTCAAGGCAGCACAGTAAACCTTTAATTAAAGTTCCAATAATTCTCTAAGTAATATACACACATTTATAGTTAGTATAACACTCCTTCATAGTGATGGTGGTGGTGAGAGAGGAAATTAATATTTCCTAAAAAGCTGTATATTTTTGATCATGAAAGTAATATATATGTAAAAATGTTAAATACTTAAATTAGAGTTGAAATTAAATGTTTCCCATAATGAGATAGAGAAATAGACAAAGAGAGTTTGAGAGGTAGAATAAGGTTGAAGGATTCCTTAAACATATTACTTGGTGATAAAAACCAGTGATTTTATTTTTATTATATAATTTTGGTAATGTTTCATTAAAATATCTGAATCACATGGTCTGGAATCCTTGAGCTGAAACTGGCATAAACTTCTGATTACATGTGAACAGATTTACAGGTTGACCTTGAACAACACCAACACCTGAGGGATGAATAGAGGAGACGCTTAGAAGAGTATTCAGAGATGGAAGAAAAACCATGTCTACTGCTATAGAGAAGTAACGCAGGAGTAGGATGCAGAAGGAACTTTTAAGTTTGTCAGTTGAGAAGCCCTTTTTGTGGTCTTTGAAAGAGCTCAGTTCAATGTCATAGCCAACATCAGTTTGATGATAAGTGCATAGAAGTGAGGAAGAGAAGGGAACAAATAGAGATTATTCTTTGAGGGAACTTAGCAGTGAGGAGGAGGAGAGAGAGGACATAGTTGTTGAGACAAGATTTAAGAGGATTTTTTGTTTATTTTTTAAGATTAGAGTCTCAAATATGCTTTCAAGCTGATGACAAGGACTCATTATTCACCTATTCATGTAGCATTTTAGTACCTACTGTGTGTCTCTAGAGCCAGTGAACAAACAACAGTAAAAAGGTAGCCATGTTACGGGCCCTTAGGAGCCTTTTAGAAAAGGATGGAGATATTTTCAGTTGTTAGAATGATTACAAAATGTTCATGTCATCTAGTATGAAACAGCCAAGAATGCCTTAAATCTTACAATAAGAGGGATATTCCTGAAAAATGAACACTTGCCTTATACAAAATTCCAGTATTTCTTCCCTCTAGTTTAGAAAAACTGATTAGAAAAAGAGAGATTGAAGTGAAAGATGGCCACTCAGCAGGATTCCACCCTGTAGACTACACCCACTTTCTTAAAACATGATTTTTCATTACTTTAATTACCCAACTCTCCTAGTTTTCTCCCCAAATCAGTGGGCATTCGTTCTCTCCGTTGCTCCCAAATCACTGGTTCTTTCTCTTCTGCCTGAAGTTCTCTAGATATTTTTCTCTATCTTTCCTTTTTGTTCCTTGGCTTTAAGTACTATGTATCTCTGTTGTCTCAACTTCTCCTATGAGATTCAGATTGGTGTAACCAGCTGCTTACTTTGCATCTCCCACTTGTTTAACAGGCAACATAAACCTAACATGCCCAAAACAGAACTCTGATTTTCCCCAAACCTCTTTTTCATTCATCTTCCTCATGGCAGCAAGCACCATTGGTCAAACTAAAAACCTAAATCAACCCTCATTCCTCTTTCCTTTGTACTTCACATTCAATCCATTGGCAGTTTTTACTGGCTCCATCTTCAAAATACATTTTAAATCTAGCTAATATTCATTATTACTGCAACTGCTATCACTTTTCAAAGCATCACCATCTCTCACATGGGCCATTATGATTTTCTCCTTACTCAACTTCTTGTTTGACTCTTGTTTCCCAACAGCACTTCCACAAAGAGTGTAAAACATTCTATTTAAAAGTAAATCAATCACAGAACTATTTTTCTCAGAACCCTCAATGACTTCCTCATGCACTTGGAAAAATTCCTGAACTACTTGTTTGCATCTATGAGGCCCTATATTATCTGATCCTTACCTATATTATCTGATCCTTTGTTTCATCTGATACCATATTTTCTTCTTTCATTTATTATGTTCTACTTATGATGGCCAATCTTTCTGATCCTTCGATATGCCAAACTGTTTACTTATTCCTTGCTATTAATTCCATTTTTAATGCTCTTCCCTCAGATAATGATAATTTTACCTCCTCCTTTCTAATAATCATATCTCCTATTTCTTTCTTAATTGTATCAGTTAGTACCTCCAGAACTATATTATGCAATAACAGTGAATATTGAATGTTATTTCTTATGTCTCAGTTTAGTTAGAATGGTTCTGGTGTTTCTTCATTCAGTTAGATACTGAATTTTGTTTATGTGTAAAGGAAATATTCATCTATTTTGATTTTAAGAGTTCAAAGCAAGAACTCTTTAATTTAATTTAATCTAATCTAATGCCTTTTCTAACATTTGTGGAAATCATGTTTTTATTTTTGATCTATTAGTAAGTTATAATATTAGTAAATTATAGCATCAACATAAAATTAATTTTGACCCAACCTTGCACTCATTCATTCATTCATTTACTCAACAAATATTTGTTGAGCATCTATGTTATGCCAAGTACTTTTCTAAGTATTGATGATACCATAGAAAATGAAACACAAATATCAATGCCATAAAATAGCATATCGTCTTGTGTGAGAAATCAATGAACAAAATAAATACATACATTTTATGGTACAATAGAAGGTGAAAATGTTGTGAAGAGAAAAGGAGCAGGGGGATGTGATAAGGATTACTACAATTGATAGTGGCTGCGATTTAAATATTGTGGTTACGAAAGTCCACTAAGAAGACAATGAAGTTAGGTTCAGATGCTCAAAAGGTGATCTAAATAAATATTTAGATTACCAAGACTTAAAATATGATGTAATATTAGAAATATCAATAGAGAACAAAGAACTATTCTTAGAGAAATAAGGGAGAATTTCCCAGTAATTGATAGATGATTCTAAAAAGAAGGGGGATGAGTGGTACAGTGTGACAACATGAGATTGTTCTTTTTTTTAATTTTTTTTTTTTGACAAGAAGAGTGGACAGTGAGAGAGAGAGATGGAGAGAAAGGTCTTCCTTTTTTCTGTTGGTTCACCCTCCAATGGCCGCTGCGCCCGGCGCACCGCGCCAATCCAAAGCCAGGAGCCAGGTGCCTCTCCTGGTCTCCCATGCGGGTGCAGGGCCCAAGGACTTGGGCCATCCTCCACTGCACTCCCGGGCCACAGCAGAGAGCTGGCCTGGAAGAGGAGCAACCGGGACAGAATCTGGCGCCCCGACCGGGACTAGAATCCGGTGTGCCAGCGCCACAGGCGGAGGATTAGCCTATTGAGCTGCGGCACCGGCCGAGATTGTTCTATTATATATATGTAAAGCATACAACATGATGTTTTAATAGACATATACATTGGGGTCGGCACTGTGGCATAGCGGGTGAGGTTGCTGCCTGCAGTGCCAGCATCCCATATAGGCACTGATTTGGGTACCAGATGCTCCACTTCCGATCCAGCTCTCTGCTATGGCCTGGTAAGGCAGTAGAGGATGGCCCAGGTCCTTGGGCCTCTGCACCCACGTGAAAGGCCTAGAGGAGGCTCCAAGCACCTGGCTTCAGATCGTCCCAGCTCTGGCCATTGTGGCCATTGCGGGAATGAACCAGCAGGTTGAAGACTCTCTCTCTCTCTCTCTCTCTGACTCTGACTCTCTGTAATTCTACCTCTCAAATAAATAAATAAATCTTTAAAAAGTAGACATATACATAATGAAATAATGACTACAGTCAAGCCAATTACTATACATCATTTAATGTAGTTACCATTTATTTGTGTGTGTGGTAAGAACACCCGAAATTCAACTGTTTTAAAAATTTTTCAGTATACAATATTATTAACTGTAGTCCTTACGCTATATTTAGATTTCTAGAGTTATTTATCTATTCTTAAAGATGTATTTACTTATTTGAAAGTCAGGCTTACAAAGAGAGAGAGGGAGAGACAGAGATATCTTCTATCCACTGATTCACTCCCCCAAATGGCCACAACAGCCAGGGCTGGGCCAGGCCCAAGCCAGGAGCCAGGATCTTCATCCAGGTCTCCCACATGGGTGCAGGGGCCCAAGCACTCGGGCCATCTTGTGCTGCTTTCCAGGCACATTAGCAGGGAGCTGGTTCAGAAGTGAAGCAGCCAGGACTCGAATCAGCACCTATATGGGATGCTGGCACTGCAGACAATGGCTTAACCTGCTGCACCACAATGCCGACCCCAGATTTATTCAAATTACATAATCAAAACTCTGTTACTCTCTGGCCTGAATCCCTCTACTCTCCTCCCTCTGGTTACCACAGTTATACTCTGTTTCTACGTATTTGACTTAAAAAAAGATTTATTTTTATTTGCTTGAAAAACAGTTAGAGAGAGAGAGAGAGAGAGAGAGAGATCTTCCATCCACTGGTTCGCTCTCCAAATGGCTGCAATGGCTGGAGATGAGCCAATCTGATACAAGGGGCCAGGAGTCTCTTCCAGGTCTTGTACGTGGGTGCAGGGGCCCAAGGATTTTTACCTTCCTCTGCTGCTTTCCCAGGTGCATTAGCAGGGAGCTGGATCAGAAATGAAGCATCCAGGACTCAAACTGGTGCCCATATGGGATGCTGGCACTGTAAGCCAGGGCTTTAACCTGTTGTATCACAGTGCCAGCCCGTTTTTGACTTTTTAAAGCTTCCACAAATAAGAGATATTATGCCGTCTTTTTCTTTCCTATGTCTGGCTTTGTTCACTTAGCACGATGCAGAACATGAGCTCTTTTTAAAAACTGGATGAAAGAAGATTGGGGAAAAACGGGCACCAACTGAGACAACTCTAGGGGAAGCAGAGTCATCAGGAGATCCAGATTTCAGTTACATTAAAAAGCTAAAGCCGGCGCCGCGGCTCACTAGGCTAATCCTCCGCCTTGCGGCGCCGGCACACCGGGTTCTAGTCCCGGTCGGGGCGCTGGATTCTGTCCCGGTTGCCCCTTTTCCAGGCCAGCTCTCTGCTATGGCCTGTGAAGGCAGTGGAGGATGGCCCAAGTCCTTGGGCCCTGCACCCCTTGGGAGACCTGGAGAGGCACCTGGCTCCTGGCTTCGGATCAGCGCGATGCGCCGGCTGCAGCGCACCGGCCGTGGCAGCCATTGGAGGGTGAACCAACGGCAAAAAGGAAGACCTTTCTCTCCATCTCTCTCTCTCTCTCATTGTCCACTCTGCCTGTCAAAAAAAAAAAAAAAAAGCTAAAGAGATGGAGCCGGCACTGTGCCATAGCGGGTAAAACCACCGCCTGCAGTGCCAGCATCCCCTATAGGAGCCAGTTGGAGTCCCAGATGCTCCTCTTCTGATCCAGCTCCCTGCTAATGCACCTGGGAAAGCAGCACAAGATGGCCCAAGTCCTTGGGCCCCTGCACCCACATGGAATACCCCGAAGAAGCTCCAGACCCCTGGCTTCGGTTTCAGCCCAGCTCGGGCTGTTGTGGCCATTTGCAGAGCCATCCAGTGGAGGGAAGACCTCTCTATCTGCTTCTCTGTAACTCTGCCTTTCAATTTTTTTAAGCTAAAGAGAATATTCTAAGAGAATAAATGATAAGGGGTTGTGTTCTGTGTCCCAAATGACCTGATGGAAGAGTTTCAGGAGTCGGTGAAGGGTGAAAAATTGAGACAAATAGGAGATATGACGAGTAATATGCTAATTACTATGTGGTAAGGACTGACTTTGGCATTTGAGGCTTCTTGTGGTTATTCACAGATAGAGGTAAAAGTATAATCAACTAATTTTGATGGTCTCAAGTCCGATAGTGGTGGTAAGGCTGTGAGTGTTTGGGGGTGAGGATGGATGCCACTGTAGGTATGGAGGCCTATGGATGAATGTTCTCACACCAGAAAGAGTTGAGCTTACTCTTATCTCCTGCAATAAGAGAAGACTCATGCTTCTGTAATCTAGTTTTTTAAAAAGACAAGCATAATAATATAGTACTGGAATGTCTTAAGAGGGTAACATTATGGAAAACATTATGGAAAAAGTGGATCTATTGGTTTTGTGTGCTGGTTTTGGAGGATATATACTATGTTTTTATTCTTCAGAGGTAAATATTTAATTCCTTTTTTAAAGATTATTTATTTATTTGAAAGGCAGAGTTACAGAGAGAGAGGCAAAGGCAGAAAAAGAGAGAGAGGTCTTCCATCCGCTGATTACTCCCAAGATGGTCGCAACAACTGGAGCTGCACCGATCTGAAGCCAGAAGCCAGGAGCTTCTTCCAGATCTCCCACACGGGTGCAGGGGCCCAAGGACTTGGGATGTCTTCTGCTGCTTTCCCAAGCCATAGCATAGAGCTGGGTCAGAAATGGAGCAGCTGGGACTCAAACTGATGCCCATATCTGATGCCAGCACTGCAGGCGGTGGCTTTACCTGCTACAACACACTGACAGCCCTTAGATAATTTCAAAGTAGTAATCTACTACTTTTTTTTTTCATTTTTTACAGATTATCATTGTTCATGAGAGTTTTGATAAAAGGCTTAGTATGTCTGGAGTATGAAAAAAAAACCCACACGTGTTTCTATAGTTCAACAGTAATATTGAATCACTGGATCAATTCATAATAAAACCTACACAAAATTTTTCTGTTCCTCAAAATTGCTTAATGTTGCTAAGTTTCAAATGGAAGTCCAAAGAGTCTTAACTTTCCTAATGCTCAAATACATTGGGAGTAGTTGCTATATTTCCATAATATGGACATATTTTTCTAATATCTAGAATCAGGGGCCAGTTCTGTGGTGCAGCAGGTTAAACAACTGCCTGCAGTGCTGACATCCCAGATGAGAGCCAGTTAGAGTCCTGGTTGTTCCACTTCTGATCCAGCTCCATGCTAATGTCCTGGGAAAGCAGTGGAAGGTGGCCTAAGACCTTGAGTCCCTGCTCCCACGTGGGAGACCCAGATGAAACTTCTGGCTCCTGTCTTCAACCTGGCCCAGCCTCAGCTGATGCGGCCATTTAGGGAGTGAACCATCAGATGGAAGGTCTCTCTCTCTCTCTCTCTCTCTCTCTCTCTCTCTCTCTCTCTTCAACTCTGACTTTCAAATAAATAAATAAATCTTTTAAAAGGTCTAAAAAATGAAAAAAATATCTAGAACTCATAAATTAATTTAGAATAGCTTTCAAACTTCCAGACTAAACTTTTCTGAATATCTTATTCTTCTGTGAAGTTTTTGTAAATAGTGTAGACTGGCCAAGTTACATATAAGATATTTTTTACTTCTTCTTCCCTTTTGGTAGTGACAAAGTGACATTTCAAGTGGAAACCTAGATTGGATGACCTCTATGGAACAATTGCTATTTGGTCTTCTCATGTCAGTTTTCAAATATCTTGGAATATGATCAGAGACACTTATTTGAGGAGATGGAGAGCCTCTATTAATCAACTACAGATTGTCTTATAAATCTCTCATAAGAACAAGACAGGAAAGAAGAGATTTAAAACTCAATATGATAATCCCATAATAATAGCACCCCCAAGGGAAAAAAGACTTTGGTATGGTGAGCCAACTCTGTTACAATACACATAGGATAATATTTGAAGTCAATGAAAACAACTTATAAGCACCTTGACCTATCTTTACCTCTCTTCAGGAAACCCTCAAAGTGAATTCCTGGAGAGAAACTAACCAAGTAGTTTCTAACTACTTGGCTGAAGAAAAGCTAAATTTGGGAAGAAGGGATCTCACAAACCATAAATTAATTGACTTTTTCCTGTTACTTTTTATTTGAAAGGCAGAGTTACTGAGAAAGAGGGAGAGAGAGAGAGATAGATCTTCTATCCTCTGGTTCACTCCCAAATTGCCAGGCAAGATCCAGGAGTCAGGAGCTTCATCTGGGTCTCCCATGTAGCAGGGGCCCAAGTACTTGGGCCATCTTCTGCTGCTTTCCCAGGAGCATTAGCGGGAGCCGGATCAGAAGTGGAGCAGCTGGGACTGGAACTGGTGCTCACAGGGGATGCCAGTATCATAGGCAGTGGCTTAAGCCCCTGCACCATAACACCAAACCCCTTTCCTGTCACTTTTTATTTACAAGACCAGAAGGCAGAAGTTTGAACTAAAATTAGTGATGGGAACTGTGATAACCTGATTCCAAGATAGCCCTCAATGCTTCTTATCTGCTGATAGTCTTGCCTTTGTAAAATCCTCTCCTATATTGAATAGGGCTGACCTGTATGACCAAATGGTGTTACCGTGTCAAAGAGAATCATTTTTAAGGCTACATTTTTTTCAAAAAGCCATTGTTTATGCCTTGGTCTTTTGGATCATTCATTCTTGGGGGAGAGCAGCAACTGTATCTTAAGCACACTTCAGAAACCCTATGGAGAATTTCCTATGGTGAAGAACTGAGGCCTTCTGCCAAAAGCCGCATGAATAAGCTATTGTGGATCCAGATCCTCTATCCCTAGTCAAACCTTCAATGTCTGTAACCGTAGTTAGTATCTTGACTACAACCTCATGATAGATCCTGACTGAGCCACCTAACCAAGCCACTCTCAAATTCCTGATCCATGGAAAGTGTGGGAAAGGATAAATGTTTTTTATTGTTTGAGACATAAAAATTTGGGGAGTGGGTAATTGGCTGTGCAACAATATATAACTAATAAACAATAAGCAACTAAATGACAGAACCAGAATTCAAGTCCTTTTAACCCCAAAAGTTGAGCTCCCAAGAGGCTGGAAGTCTCACAATGAAATTTTTAGCAATTTTCCTTAATTAAGCTATTAAAATAATTGACTCTAAAATAAATTAAATATGTACCCTATGTAAGAAACAGAACATCAATTCTTTTGACTATTTGTTCAGTGGCATCTAGTAGCCGTTAATATTTAGAGTTAGATCTTTTTTTAGAAGATTTATTCATTTATTTGAAAGGCAGAGCAACAGAGAAAGGGGAGAGAGATCTTCCATCTGCTGGTTCATTCTTCAAATGGCTGCAGCAGCCAAGGCTGGCCCAGGCCAAAGCCAGGAGCCAGAAACTCCATCTTGGTCTACAACAAGGGTGACAGGGATCCAAGTACTTTGACTAGCTTTTGCTGCCTCCCAGGCATATCAGCAGGAGCCTAAATCAGAAGTGGAATAGCTGGAACTCTGAACTGTCACTCTAATGTATGATGACGAGACTTTGAAAGTGGCAGCTTAACCTACTGCACCATAATGCCTACCACAAAGTTAGGTCTCGAGCACAATCACTTAGAGGTAAATGAATAGCCAAGTCTATTTTCCAGGTAGTCATTGAAAGTTTTGCTAAAGAAATCTGATTCATGTTTCAGGATGGTTTTTTTTCCCAACTGTGTCTTATGTTTGAAAATTTGTTATCTATTTCTTTTTTTCCCCCAAAGAAACATTTTATTTAAGGAATACAAACTTCATAGATTTCTTAAGTGCAACTTCAGGAATATAGTGATTCTTCACACAATACCTGCCCTCCCACCCCTCCTCCTCTTCCCTCTCCCATTCCCAGTCCCATTCTCCACTAAGATTCAGGAGGGATTTTTGTTGATGTTGTGAAATATTACTATATATTATTCTATCTAATAGATTCCTTTTCCTACCCTGTAGTGGGATTTGTGTACAGAGACAAGACATCAAGGCCTTTTAACAGGAAGTAGTCATTTACTATTTATGCCAGCATAAGGCCCAGGTAGAATTTCTTATCCAAAAGCCTGAGCCCAGAACAAAGAGGGGTATCTCCTTATATATGGTTTTAGCTTCTTGGTCAACTTATATGACTACATGCATACATTTGATTAGGTATTCTAATGTTACTTGGCAGCCACAGGATTTTATACAATATTGTACATGCATGCATACATAATTACTGATGATGTTTTTTCTTTTTTTAAAACATTTATGTATTTATTTGAAAGTCAGAGTTACACAGAGAGAGAAGGAGACTGATCAGAAACCAGAAGCCAGGAGTTTCTGGGTCTCCCATGTGGGTGCAGGGGCCCAAGGACTTGGGACATCTACTACTGCTTTCCCAGGCCATAGCAGAGAACTAGATCAGAAGTGGAGCAGCCGGGTCTCAAACAGGCACCCATATGGGACCGGGACTGCAGGCAGCGGCTTAATCCACTACACCACAGTGCCAGCACCGATGATATTTTTTTCCACACATATACTGAGCTATGTGCTGTCTGGCAAGGGTTAACACCATTGTTCTGTACTGGAAAGCAGAACCTGAAATAGTTACATATAAGCTGATAACAACTACAGTTGAAGCATTCATAGGCAAGCAAATAATGACCACATTCCATTTCCAGGGCAAGTTTCTTTTTTTTTTTTCGTCTGACCTTGGGGAAGCCTCTACCACAACTTTAATAATTAAAAGACAAAGTCCTCTACCACAACCCTTCCTCTGAAAACATTTGGTACACAATTTTAATTTCCTTAAGAGGAAAATTAGTGAGTTGTTTCTGAATTACCACTCACTAGAACTGCAAATGATTTTAAGAACCACTGTGAAGTTTTACCCAAAAAAAGTTTAAATTTCAATTTTCCTTCTTCAATTATTGTTTCAACCCTGAGAAAATAATATTTTACTGTGAAAGATTTAAACATTTCAGACTAAAGAAACAAATATTTGAATCCCTGATCCAGGTGATTCTAGTCAACAATAGATACTAAAGGACATTTTGGCTTGACAGCCAAACCTCAATATTATTGCAGTAAAAATGGGGCTTTTTTTTTGGTCTGATAGAATGCTCATTTACTTAAAAGCAGAACTTCTATAACTACCTCTTTTAAGAATGTTCTACTTATCTCATTTAAAGCATCTCCAATTATGAGGATCTGATTTTTCAAAATATAAATCAGGAGGTAATTCTTTGTTTAATGAAAATATTATAAATAGGAAGTATTTAGATAGTAGCACCTCTAGGGTTCTATTTACAAGTATTTGTTTATATCAGAATATATATTATATATGTAATAAAGCAAAATATATCTCAAAGGCAAGTTTGGTCCACATATATTATATTGCCTACTTTAAGCTTCTTATGAGGAATTTCCACTTTGTCCCACTACACACACACACACATACACATATGTATAGTACTTCCCTCATAATTTGCCTTTTTTACTATGTCTATTCTAGTAATGAAATCACCACATGTCTAATATTTCAAGCCTTCTTGTTCATTTTAGAGAAGACTTCATAATTTACTTCAACCTTAAGCTGCATTTGTTTTCTTTGTTTATGGAAGCCATATACCATGTTAGCTCATGTATGTATGTGTATATATATATATACATATATATATATATATCATCAACTCCCATAAAAAAGAATGCATATAAATTAAATTGAGATGAGGTTTTGTGTTGTGTTAAAATACATATAGTATAAAATTTACCAATAGTAATATTGAGTACATTCACAATATTGTGCAACCATCACCAATATCTAATTCCAAAACATTTTCATCAACCTGAAAGGGAGCTCTCTACCCATTAAGCAATCTCCTCTCCTTTTCTCCATCCCCAAGATCCTGGAAACTATGAATCTACTTTCTGTTTCTATTGATTTGCTATTCTAGACATTTCCTATAATTGGAATCCTATAATATGTGACTTTTGGTGCCTGGCATCCTTCACTCAGCATGCTTTCAGGTCTCATTCATGTAACAGTGATCTATTCTTTTTTTTTTTTGAGTGAATAAGTATTCAATTGTATGGATATGCCATGTTTTTATTTATCTTTTAATCAGTTGATGCACATTTGGGTTGTTTATGCATTTTGGCTGTTGCGAGTAGTATTGCTATGAGAAAAACATTACATATACAATTTCATTTGGACACCTGTTTTCAATGATTTTAGATATATACCCAGCAGTGGAATTGCTGGGCCATGTGGTAAGTAAGATGTGACATCTTACTGAACCAATAAGTAGTCTATTTTGAGAGGTGGAAGTCATATTGTTATTTCTCTTTTGTTATGTTAACATCCTTTCTAGATTCCTACATGTCTCTAAAAATGTGATATGGGAGTTTATGCCAGTAGACTACAGGATGACATCACTAACTCATACCCAAAATGACAACCAAACATTTTTATGCAAATTATCCACTGATACAAACGCAACTGAAGATCCCTAACTCTAGCAAGTGCACTGGTATACACCTTCAGAAAATGGATGTTACAGGCAAATAACCACTGTGTTTCTGTACAGTTGTGAAGTCAGATAAACCTTAGTCAATTGCCTTTGGTCTACCCACTAAACTTCTCTGTTATAGTTTCTGCATCTATAAAATGAAGATAATAATCCCTGCTTTAACAGATTGATATAAGGAAAAAACAATCTGGTACATGGTTGGCACTTAACAAATATTAATTCTTCTTTCCTCATATATTCTTATGCTTTTCAAATTAACTGTTTTCCAAGGTAACAGTATTTTTCTTCTTATTTTCTCTTTCAGGTTAAAATTCAACTACCAAATACGAACCCTTCTGAAATTGAAATTGATATCCAGGAAATGGTCCTTGACCTTCGTACTCCTAATAAGTAAGTAAAACTTAGTACTGGAATAATGCATTATAATGAGTCTTAAATTGATGTCCTTTTTAAAAGCATACATAATTATTTTACATCACCCCTAAAGAATTAAGTAAAAAATTCAGCTAATAATTCAGATGTATGATTTACATAATATAAACATAAATATGTTTGGAAATGTTTTCTACTTGAGATCTAGATTTTTCTCTGATTTGAATCCATACATTTGGAATGGGTTAATACCATCAAAACACAATACTTGGCATTGAGTTATAGTTTGTTTTATCTCAGAAAAATAGCTGGAGGTGAAAACTCTTTAAGTTGTATTGTATGGTTTTTGGTACAGTGATGACATAAAATAAATAATATTATTATACTTTTTGGGTGTTGTGGAGCTCTAATGTTAAATTTGATTATGTTCATCTAAAAAATCAACAATGAAAGTTTTGTCATCAATTACTCAAAACAAAAATTCTAACAGCTAATTTATCACTGGAGTTTCAGGTTGTATAAATACATTAAAAATAACATAGATGATGGAATAAATCAGTTAAACATATTGATATTTTCTTAATATGTTATTACATATGTTCAAACTTGTTTCTAAAACATAACACATACAATAGAATTGATATAAAATGTTTCTCTTGAAACACAGATGAATCAGTCCTGTCTTTCAAAACTATCTTTAAAAAGAGGGAATTGGTGGAAGCTGGTGTGTGTCAGATAAAATATTTACATGTTTTATTGCTTTGTTTACTTTTCATCTGCATATACAGCATGGGGCACACATTGGTCAATTGCATTAGTCCTTTCTGTGTAACTCAGACACTTTAAACTGGGTTTGGGGAGCAGGCAGTTGCTGACACATTCTCTTCCTTCCGTTATCAATACCTACAATTCTCCTTTGTGAAGTATCAAGAAAATAAAACGTAGATCCCTCCTACAAAAGACAACTGTGTGTAAACAACCCAATGTATACACATAGCTTAATCTTGATTTTTTATAGTAGATATATTTAACCCAAAATGATGGGGACTGGCCTTGTGATGTAGCAGGTAAAGCTACCTCCTGCAACACCCCCATCCCATATGGGTGCCAATTCATGTCCCCGCTGTTCCACTTCTGATCTAGCTCCATACTAATAGCCTGGGAAAAGCAGCAGAAGATGGCTTTAGTGCCTGAGCCCCTGCTGCCCATATAGGAGACCTGGAAAGAAGCTCCTGGCTCCTGGCTTCAGCCTAGTCCAGCCCTGGTCATTGCTGCCATCTGAGGAGTGAACCAGTGGAAGATCTCTCTCTGTCTCTTCCTCTCTCTCAGTAACCCTTTCAAACAAATAAATAAATCTTTAAAACACACACACAAATGATACACAGGTGAATATTATGAAATATTTTTGTTATTTACATCATTTAAAATGTATTATCACAAAACATCCTCATGTTATAAAAATTACATACACCATTCCTACCACTTACTTCAAAGCTAATTTTTATATCTTAGAACACTATGTTTATCCACTGCAAGAAAGATTTAAGAGAAGACGTTTTGTTCATGCATCTATATGGCAAAACAAGTGAATTTATTTTAACCGAAATGACCAATAATTTCAGTTTAAAATAGTCAATGAGTATTGTACCTTTCATTGTTTTTCCATTGACACATTTACTCTTTCACACAACCTTTGCAAGGGAAGTTGGTTAAATGAACTGTCAATCTTCTGTGATATTTGCACGCTTGTTAAAAACACACACATATCTATACACCATGGAGTTAATTTCCGTTTCCCTAGCACTTCTCACTGTCTCCATCAATCTTTAGGCAGCTACTCTAGCTATGCTGTCATTCCAGATATCTATCAGGATATACTAAATGAAGTCTCACAGAGAGGTATTTTTCCACATAGAACTTGGGCTGCAGTAGGTTGCTTGTATACTATACTTATTTATATATATTAAATAACAGATAAAACTAAAATTTTATTCATACTGTACTTATATATTAAATACTCAGGGCAGAAAAGTACTCTCTCTTAAGAAAAAAATCCTTAATTAACATAGAAGACTGAAGATAGAATTAAAGTTTTCATCACTTTTTCTAAATACTTGAGCATCCTTTACAGCCATGCTATTGCCTGAGATTGTTATTATCAGAAATGTGTCTTGTTTTTGAATTTATTGATATTCACATCTACTTTCTTTAGCTTCTAACTTTGACATCCTACAACACTGTGTTCATCCATCCATGAAAGATTTAAGAGGATGTTCTGTTCATGTATCTATAAGGCAGAGCAGGTGGATTTATTTTAAATGAGTTGATTGGTAATTTAAGTCAAACAATGGTCAAATGCATTAGAATTATCCATAAAATACAAATATCCAGCATTGCATAACCAAAATAAATAATTAAGTTTATTTGAAATCTTCATTTTTTTTTCACTTGATTGTAGATTCCCAACATGTAGTGGTGAGGAATATCTGGGCCACTGACCATATAAAGCTTGTGAAATCATTTGGTCTGGCCCTGCCAAGATAACTGCAGGCAGGAGTTGAAACTCAATAAACCTATAGCAGGATAAATTTTAAGTTGATAATTTTGTATGGCCCATGAATGATGTTATAAATATCCAAATGGTCATTGGCAAAAAAAAAAAAAAAAAGGTTCCCTACCCCTGACAGTAGATGAAAAGGAGGAAAGATGGAGGAAATTGGGTTCTTTCCCAGAATCTTTATATTCACATGAAGTTTCATTATTTTTCCAAGTGAATTCCAAGAATATATAAATTAGTACCTCAAATATGAGAAACAAAAACACAACAAATATGTTAATTTTCTTATTAAATGATGCTTTAGATTATTCACCCCTTTGCTATAGTACTTTAATTCCACTTGAGAGTTGACTGCTGTTTAATATGTTTTTTAAAAAGTTTTCTAAATAGAATAGTTGAATTGTAGCTCAGGAGCTATTTCTGCACATGCTTTGAAAATTGTTATATCTCTTAGAGGAAACCTTTTAAAAAGTCATGTAATATTGTTAACTACATAAAAAAAAGAATTTGTGAGTATACATAAAACAAAGTTTTCCTTTATTTAACTATTTTGCAATCAACATCAACTAAAACTTTCTAATATAAATGTAAGCATTTTTGAACTTGAGTTTACTGTGTAATTATTTTTATTTTTACTTTCATAAACTATTATTTGCATTTAAATACTTTCTAATGAAAATTAACACTGGATTAATATTTTTATCAGTGCCTAAACTGTAACTACCAAAAAGTAAATATATTTGTTTATTCATATTTTATAGTACAAATGGATGGAAATATTTAAATGCCATTTTTTGACAACCTGAATGTTTACTTTCCATTTATTTATTTGTTCACTCAACACAGATTTATAAAGTCTTCTGTTAGGCACTGGGGGAGCAGTAAGATAAGATACTGTGTTATCCTTCAATGAATTGAACATGGGTAACTATTTATAAAGTTTTTGTTTAAATATAAATCTCCATATAGATATTAGACAGCAAAACAGACTAGACAAAAATACTCCCCTTCTTTTAAGAGCCTAAATAAGTTGCACTGTTATATTGTTCAACATTTTAGTATGTGAAGCCATACTACTCAGGACTAGACAGAAATGCAGGGATAGATGGATCATTCCAATGGCCATTAACTGTCTCTTTTGAATTTATTTCTCTCTGGACAGAGAAGTGCACATTATCATTGGAACTCCTTCTTTGGCTGATTTATAGTTGTCTTTTAGTGCAATGAAGCTACTATATGAAGCTTTACTTTGTTTTTAAAGTAAATATATTATCATTTATAGAATAAGAGATAAAGAAAATCTAACTAACACAACCTATATTGTAAACAGCTTTAAAGGATGAAGTGTCTTTCATACCTCCTCTTTCTTGACATGCTACATTAAAACACTTTGCCATTTAATTATTACGGTATTGGAAGCTATTTCTCCTTCCCCATCTGGAGTGGAACAGGAATCACAGAAAATTTCTCCTTTAGGTTCAAGAAATGTGTAATAAATACTTTCCCAGGCCTCTGAACTTTGACCTTTGCAAATGCATAAAGATGGAATTGATTTTCAAGGGCTTTCTTTTAAAAAACTTGCTCTCTATTCAAGTACCCAAGAAATATCCCTAAAAATATCAGATTCCTTTACTGATTTGTATCTAAAAGAGCTTTTCTGTTCATCTTTTATAGAGATACTCAGGCCTTCTCTACTGAGAATGTGATGTAACAAGTGTTTCATGCATTTAATTTTCTTCAGATACCAGCATATGCTGACCCCATGTATAATTCAGATTCATACCTCTGTGACAGCATTATAGATGTCTCATGCCGGCAATGCATCTAAAGCATACAACTATCCAGCATTTGAACCATACATTGCAATATAAACCCAGCAATCTATCATGGGGAGCTTTTGTCAGTGTGTAGTAGAAAGAATGAGAAGCAAGCAGAGAGAAGCACTTTCATTGATCTAGTACTAAAGTCATTCCAGGCCTGAGTTTCAAAAGATACACCTGTAGTAGAGATTCAGCCCAAGATTGTGTTAGCACAAATGTTATAGAACCATTCTGGTTTTCAAATTTGTGTCAGTCAGTCACATTCCAGCTATCCATAAGTATAACTGACAATACATCTGTCCAGCAAGCTTGAAGTTGCTTGCTTCTATTTCTATGCCTCTGCACATGAGGCTATGTTTATACAATGCAAAATGAGGTCAATTCAGAAAAAAGAGGGAGAATCAAAACAACTGCTTGAATATTTAAGGCCAAAAACCTTGTATACTATTTGTGTTATTCAAGCATATTTTTGTCCAGTATTTATACTGTCTAAATATTGGGGATTTTCTTGTTTCTAATATTCTAGTGGTACATGTTGCTTTCTATTGCCTTATTGGAGATGATACATCATTTTAGAAAGCTAATTCTAGGTTTGTATTTTATTTTAGGAAGCTGTTGTTAACCCTTCCCTATCCTGTGGAATGCAACAGTGCCAAAGCATCCTATGTCCAGGAGACTGAGACTCTTGAAATTACCGTAACTCTGAAAAGAGAGTTTGATTTTCTTAATCTTTTCTGAAATTACATGGATAAGGAGAAAAAATGGAAACATGGCACTGATTAAACTTTAAAACTTTGAAGAAGTGTTAGTTTTGTGTATTCTGTTTACTACTATGACATATTTTGGAAAGGACCAAAACTCAATGCTATTGATATTCTGATCATTTACAGTCACTTCTATTACTCTGATAGAAAATACTATTTCCTCATACCAACAAGCTATTCCATTGTTACACTGACAGCTGAATAGAATACATATAGGCTAACCAATTAGATTACTACCTGATCAATTACATGACTGACTTATGATCAGGAAATGGTTGGTTCACTTATTTCAGTAGTCTGAAGAACTTAACAAAATTACACCATAATACAATCAGTTGTATAGTAATTGGTCATAATTGTCACCAGAAAAAAATGTATTTGGTTGCTTTTCCATTAATTTTGATCATATGATTTAGAATGTTCACAGTTTAGGCTTTCCTTGTTTTCTGGACTATATACACAACAAAAGGCTATAAATCACTTGATGCATCATACTAACCACATGTTTATTTGAGTAACAAATACTCTTGAGCACGTAGTATCATTTGGCTTTCTCAGTCGAGCTTTCAGTGCTTGAATCTAGTAAGCTTACATTATTTTCTTTTTGTGCATTAATAATTACTAACAATGCCTTTTGAGATACTGTGTTTATACTTAGTCTATTGAAATCCTTGACATTTAAAAGGAATATAAAGAAAAGCATGGAGGTGGGGGGGGCAGCTCTGTGGCATAGTGGGTAAAGCCACTGCCTGCAGTGCTGGCATACCATATGGGTGCCGGTTTGAGTCCTGGCTGCTCCACTTCCCATCCAGCTCTCTGCTATGGCCTGGGAAAGCAGTGGAAGATGGCCCAAGTGCTTGGGTCCCTGCACCCACGTGGAAGACTCGGAAAAAACTCCTGGCTTCAGATCGGCGCAGCTCCAACCATTGCCACAAGCTGGGGAGTGAACCAGTGGATGGAAGACTTGTCTTTCTGCCTCTCCTCTCTCTGTGTAACTCTGACTTTCAAATAAATAAATAAATAAATCTTTTCTAAAAAAAAAAGAAAAGAAAAGCATGGTACATCTACAAATCCCATTCTCTCTAATTTCCTATCTTTCTTCTATATTTGGATGCATCTATTTTTATGAATTGTGCCAATGCCCCCTCTATGCCTCATCTATGCGATTATAAACATTTATTTCATATTTATGAATAAATTATGTTTTAATACTGGTTTTACTTGACCTCACATATCACTGTAGAACTGTAGTGTTACCTGGTAGTTTTAGTCATCATGTTGATGTAAACTATTAGGAAACAAATATACAAGTAGATATTTTCTAGAGTAAATTATGTATATAATTACCAAGCCTCTAGTTTGTGACTAGAGAAAATAGAAGGAAAATACTGAGATTGCAGAAAGGTGGTTGTGTTAAAATAATGAACTCTTGTAGAGAATTTGACATTTAAATTACCACCATGACTTTCTTGTGTGGGAGCAATAGTTGAGGATGGGATTAACTGAAAGAAAACACAGTGCAGTGTATATGCATGTGTTTGTAGTGTTACAGGATCAAAATTGTCCTACTTTGCTTTCTTAGCATCAATCTCTAAGGCTGTATTTTAAGAATTTAAGCTTTCATCCTAAAACGTAAACACTGGGGCCAGTCTAAGCAATAGCCAATATTTTTCTTCTCTGGAGAGCAACAATGAGTCAGTGGAAAATGTATGTCTTTTTCCTATGTACTGGCCCTAATTACAAAGGCCATTATTACTCAAGCTGACTGAATGTGTACAAGCTGTCCCTGGAAGAGAAGATAGAGCATATCCAGGCCAACTGGAATTGGGCTTTGGTTAGGTGGTGCTGTATCAATTATATAAGGTAACAGAGTTTCAAGAACAATGAAATATGATCCAGTAATTTATACTCATCTAGAAATCATCCTACTTCACTGTCCTTGGCCTCAGAAGTAACAACTGCTGTAGCTATACTGTTTTGTTTTTAAGCTAATTCTTAGGACTTCCTTCCTTTAAAGAAGAATAGTTCACTAAGACAAATGTAGAAAAGATAATACAAAAGGAAATTTATTATGTCAGCATTCTCCAATGACTCTTAGCCATTACCAGAACTGAAGGTTAAAAGCACAAATGTAGCATAATACAACCCACATATGCTTCTCCTTCATGAACTTCTTTACCTCAGTTTTATTCTATAATCTCCGGTAGCTTTTGTGGAGATTCAGTAACTCATTCATTCATTCCTCATTTGTTCATTCTTCCAACAAATATCCACTGAGTGCTTGCCATATGTTTGGCGTTGTTATTAGGTGCTGGGGGTATAGTAGTAAGAAAACTAGGTGCAGTCCCTGCCCCCATTGAGCAGGCAGTTGAGCAATGGAGACAAACAGTAGCCAAGTAAACATATACACATGTATTTTCAATTTATTATTACTGTTATGAAGCAAAAGAATGAGTGATTTGGGAGCACCTATCAGAGAAACCAAACTTAGTCTAGGGAGGAATAAAAAAGACTTGCCTAAGGGTTTAACACTTCAGCAACAAAATGAATACTCTTAGATACAAGCAAAGAGAGTGTGGAGAATGGGGATGGAAAGCAGTAAGGTTTCTAGGTGCCAGGCAGTAGCAAATGTGAAGACCCAAGATGGAAGGAGCTTATTAAAAATGAGTTTGTGGGCTGGCACTGTGGCATAGTGAGTAAAGCAGTCGCTTGCCATGCCTGCATGCCATATGGGCACCGATTGGAGTCCTGGCTGCTCCACTTCCAATCCAGCTCCCTGCTAATGAGCCTGGAAAAGCGGCAGAAGATGACCAAGTTACTTGGACCCCTGTACCTATGTGGGAAACCTGAAAGAAGCCCCTGGCTCCTGGCTTTGGATTAGCTTAGCTCCAGCCATTGCAGCCATTTGGGGGTTGAACCAGCAGAGGGGAGGCCTCTCTCTCTCTCTCTCTCTTTCTCTTTCTGCCTCTGCCTCTCTGTAACTCTGCCTTTCAAATAAATAAAAAATTAAATCTTAAAAAAAAATGAGTTTGAAAACCAGTGTAGCTAGAATAGAGTGAACATAGTGGAGTGTGACTGGAGTTAAGGTTGGTTATGTAGGCTACAACAATGTCCTGTAGAATCATGTAAGCCATAAGTTCAGAATTTGGATTTTGTTTTAAGTGCTTGGGGAAGAGAATATATTAGGAAGCAAGAATGGAAAAGGGGAGAGCAACTATTGTAATACACCAGGCAATTTACATGTTTATATAAATAAAATTCATTGTTGATAATTTTCTAATTAGAAAAAAAATACATGCTGACACGTTATAAGCAGGAAACTTTAACAACATATAAAAAACTTTTAAAAATAGAACTAAAAAGTCTCTGTAAGCCAGTGAACCAAAAATAACCATTCATAATTTTTATTGCTGCTTTCCAACCTTTTTTCACCTCAATGCATAACATACATATTATTTTTCCCAAATGAGATAATATTGCACAAACAGGTTTTATAACCTACTTTTAATTCCCAAGTGTAGTCTTTAATTTTGTTTTTGTTCCTGAATTATAATTTTGTTGCATTGTGGTGGAAGAGTGTGATACAGATCTATGTGTATTTTAAAAGAATGAGCTATTCTGTAATTGGTACAGAATTACATAAATATATATATATCAATTTAAGCTTTTTTAAAAACTGTGTTGTTCAAATCTTCTACAGTCTTGTTAATTTTTTAGTTGGCTTTATACATCAATACAAAGACGTGTATTAAAATGTGCCACCCATTATAGATTTTTCAGTTCCTCCTATAATTCCATCAAATTTTGCTTTATAAATTTTGAGGCTATATTTTTAGATGCAGAATTTGAATTGTTATATCTTCCCTTTATCAATTCACTGTGATGCTCTTTATCCCCAATAATATTTGTTGTTTTAACCTATCTTTTGCTTAACATTGCCATAGCTGCATCACTTTGGTTACTATTTTTCTGACATACCTTTTCCTATCACTTTCCATGCTTTCTACATTTTACATAAGACTTATTACAAATAGCATGTAACTAAATTTTGTACTTTTAAAAACCAACCAAGATTTTGTTTTTAAACACACAAGTTTCAGTCCAGTTCACTTATTTTGATAAATGATATACTTTATTTATATCATTTTGTCATAAGATTTCTCTCTTATTTTGTCTTTTCTACACTTTTTCCTCCTTCATTGTCTTTTTCCCTCACTGGTCAATTGTTTAAGGTCTTTTTTTTCTTCCAGTGGTTTGAAAGTTGCATATTGTTTCTTTTTAACTCAAATATCTAGTTTCTTGGTAGTTCTACCCTCCCTTAAAACAAGGGCTCAGTTTTAATACAACAATGCCTCTCCCACTTTGTTTTTGTGTACAAAAAATATTTATCATCATCATTGTTTTCTACAATGTTTACTTAGATTTATCCACATGTTTATCAATATCTTTGCTCACCATTTTTTCCACATTAGTACTTTCTTTCTGAAGTACATACCTTAATATTTCCCACAGCAAGGATTTGTGGGTTTTTTATTCTCTCTGTTCATTTCTAGAAGTATTTTTATTGCCCTCACTCTTGAATGATAATTTAGCTGAATTTAGAAATCTAGGTTGGGGAAAGCATTTACAATTGCATTTAAGACACCAGTTAGGATGCCCACACCCCATATCAAAGTTCCTGGACTTGAGTCCCAGCTCCACTTCCAGTTCCACCTTCCTGCTAATGTGTACTCTGGGAGAGAAAAGGTGATGGCTCAAGTGCTTGAGTCCCTACCACTACAAGAGCAGAGACCCAAATGGAGTTCCCAGCTCCTGTTGCGGGCATTTAGGGAGTGAGTGAGCCAGTAATGAGAGATTCATTCTCTCTCTCCCCCATCCCCTCTACCTCCCACCCTCCCTTCTCCCCTCCCTCCATTTCAAATACATTTTTAAAAATTTTAAAAAGAAATCTATATTGACAGTTATTTCCCATCAGAATTTTGAAAATATTATTTATCTGTGTTCTGGCCTAAACTGTTGTAATTTAGAAGTCTGTTTTCTATTTCATTATTGTTCATTTGCATGTAATTTTTCTTTTGTCTCTGGTACTTTTAAAGATTTTTCTCTGTGTTTTGGTGTTCTCCAGTGTTTTTGTTTTGTTTTGTTTTGTTTTGTTTTGACAGGCAGAGTGGATAGTGAGAGAGAGAGACAGAGAGAAAGGTCTTCCTTTTTGCTGTTGGTTCACCCTCCAATGGTCGCTGTGGCCGGCGCATCATGCTGATCCGAAGCCAGGAGCCAGGTGCTTCTCCTGGTCTCCCATGCGGGTGCAGGGCCCAAGCACTTGGGCCATCCTCCACTGCCTTCCCAGGCCATAGCAGAGAGCTGGCCTGGAAGAGGGGCAACCGGGATAGAATCCGGCGCCCCGACCGGGACTAGAACCCAGTGTGCCGGCGCCGCAAGGCGGAGGATTAGCCTGTTAAGCCATGGCGCCGGCCCTCCAGTGTTTTTTAAGGTTTATTTTATTTATTTGAAAGACAGAGTTACAGAGAGGGTGAGAGACTGAGACAGAGATTTTACCCAGATGGCTGCCACAGCCAGAGCTGGGCCAGGCCAAAGCCAGGAGCTGGAACTCCATCTGGATCTCCTAGATGGGTGACAGGAGTCCTTGCACTCAGGCAATCATCCACTGCCTTCTCAGGCACATTAGTAGGAAGAGGAAGCAGCCAGGACTAGAACCAGCATTCTGATAATGGCATTGCAGGGGTGGTGCTTGATCAGTGTGCCACAACATTGGTACCTAGTATTCTGCAATTTGACTGTGGTAGGTTTAGATTTAGATTTATTTTTCTTGCTTGGCACTTGTGCTTCTCAAGTCTTTCATCAATCCTGGAAAATTCTCAGCCCTTCTCCCTTTGGATGTTGCCTTACTCCCATTTTCTGCTTTCTTCTTCTGGAATTCCTATTAAATGAAAGTTGAACCTTTCAATCAGTTTTCTTTTCAACTCTGACATCTTAAAGTTTTCCCTTTTTAAAAAAAATATTCTTTTCCTTTTATTTTTATTTTTATTTTAGAGATTGTCTTCCCACTTCTTCAATGAAAGCCTTGTCTCCAGGGACAGAGAGGACAACATTATTATTATTTGGCTATTTTTAAAGGATTTATTTATTTATTTGAAAGGCAGAGTTACAGAGGGAGGGAGGGAGGGAGAAAGTGAGAGGGAGAGAGAGAGGGAGAGAGAGAGAGAGAGAAATCTTCCACCCACTGGTTCCCTCTCCAAATGGCTGCAACAGCCAGAGCTGGACCAATCCGAAGCCAAGAACCAGGAGCTTCTTCCGGGTCTCTCAAGTGGGTGCAGGGGCCCCAGCATGTGGGCCATCTTCTACTGCTTTCCTTAGGCGCATTAGCAAGGAGCTGGATCAGAAGTGGAGTAGCTGGGACTTGGGATGCCAGCACTGCAGATGGCAACTTAACCTGTTACACCATGGTGCCAGCCCCTTTTTTGGCCATTTTTAAAAGCTTATTTTACTTTTTAAAATAAATTTTAAAAATTTTAGAATAGTTTTAAATTCACAAAACAATAATTTTGAGGTAATATAATCTCCACACCCAGCTTCCTTTATCATTAATATCTCACATTAGTATAATATATTAGTTGCAATTAATGAACTACATCCAACTTCCCATTTTTTTTAATCCGTATTCCCTCTATCCCTCCCATTCTCCCAATCTCTAGTAATCAATATTCTGGGTTCATATTGAGGTTTTGTTTTTTATTATTTTATTTTAGGTCCTACATAAGAAGTAGAACATGAAGTATTATTTTGTGTTTGGCTTATGTCACTTAACATGATGTCCTCCAATTGCATCTAATTTGCTGCAAATACGGGGTTTCATTCTTTTTATTTATTTATTTATTTATTTAGCATTCTTCTTCTGATGAGTACCTTGTTTGATTCCTTATCTTGGCTATTGTGTTGCAATAAACATGGTAGAACAGGTATCTCTTTGATACAATGATTTCATGTCTTTTGGTTATATATCCCGTAGTGGGAATGCTGGATCAAACGGCAGTTTTTTTAAGAAATGTCCATAGTGTTTTCCACAGTGACTGCGCTAATTTACGTTCCCACCAACAGTGTATAACAGTTCCCCTTTCTCCACAGCCTCATCAGCATTTGTTACTTTCTGTCCGGTTGATAACAGCCATTATTTTTTTTTGGGGGGGGGGGATGATATTTCCTTTGTTTCTCAGGAGCTCAGCTATGCAGTAAAAAAATATCTTGCATTTATAGACACTGGTATCAAAGTTTTTCAGATAATTTAGTTAGCCACATTGCTAGAAAGGGTCAGTCTAATTCCTTAGCAATATATTTCAAATGTCTTCAGCACGATTGTTGTAGATTAAATTTCCTAGAAAACATACCGTAAGTCAGGCAAAAAGTTTATTGGGGAGTGCTGTCGGAATCAATCCCTGTGGAAGCAAGACTAAACAATGAGAGTAGCTGGGCTGCAATGCCATCGCAAGGTCTTAGCAGATCACACAAGAAGCTCTGCATTTGCAATAACCTTCCACAACTGTCCCCAACTGGAGCAAAGGGGCTGAGCCTTTACTTCCTGTATTGACTGGTCATCGAATGCGACCTGCACCTGTGAAGGGGTGTGACCTTAGGCTTGGTGCTCTCTTCAGCTGAGTGAAGTTCTCAGAGAAGGCTGAATGCAGGGAGCTGTGTGCCAGCAGCCCTCCCAGTAGCTGAGAGAATAAGTCCTGTCTTGAAGTAAGATCTGGATGTCACAGAATATTGTCCACTACAATGATTTTTAATGATTTCATATTTTTTTTTCTGTTAGAATATTTAGCTTTTGTTGATATGTAAAAGTTCCACATATATTAAGAATATAAAATTTATCTGTTACCGGTCGCGGAGGGGAGGGCTGTTGCAGGAGCAAGTTTCGTGGGTTCTTTTCCTCAGCATAGTATAACAATAAAAAGCCAGGAAACAGTATGCAAAGAAGCAGGTACTTTTATTTGATTGGTAAGCAACAGAAAAAGTGTCTGGTCCAAGAAGAGACCAGGTGAAGTGCTCAAGCAGGACACTGACTTTGAGGAAGTGTCTAGGATTTTTTTTTATTAAACTTTTATTTAATGAATATAAATTTCCAAAGTATAGCTTGTGGGTTACAATGGCTTCCCCCCTCCCATAACTTCCCTCCCGCCCGCAACCATCCCCTTTCCCGCTCCCTCTCCCCTTCCATTCATGTAAAGATTCATTTTCAATTCTCTTTATATACAGAAGATCAGTTTAGTATATATTAGGTAAAGATTTCAACATTTTGTCCCCAGAGCAACGTAAAGTGAATAAACTACCATTGGATTACTAATTATAGCATTAAATAGCAATGTACAGCACATTAAAGACAGAGATCCTACATAATTTTTTTTTCAAATTAATTAATTTTCTATGCCATTTCCATTTTAACACCAGGTTTTTGTTTTTTTTTTCATTTCCAATTCTCTTTATGTACAGAAGATCAATTCGGTATATAATTAGTAAAGACCTCATCAGTTTGTGGCCACACAGAAACACATAGTATAACATGCTCAATCGGACTTGCCGCAAATGGTGTAGTCAGAAAAGTGCCAGGGGATTCCCACACAATCCCACCCAGGTGGCATGTACCAATGCCATCGCACTAGTCCAAGTGATCAATATCAGCTCACAATTGATAGCTCTGATAGGTCTAAGAGTCAAAGAGATCACACAAACAAGACAAGTAACTGCTAATACTAACTGATAGAATCAAAAAGGGAGAGAAAGATCCAACATGGGAACCGGGATACACAGCAGACTCATAGAATGGCAGATGTCCTAAACAACACTCTGGCCTCAGAATCAGCCCTCAAGGCATTCGGATCTGGCGGAAGAACCCATGAGAGTATAGCAGGCATGGAAAGCCAAGATATCATGGAAAAAAAAAAAAAAGACCTAAATGAAAGATCTCTGTGAGTGAGATCCCAGTGGAAAGAACGGGGCCATCAAAGAAGGAGGTACACTTCTCCGAAGGGAGGAGAGAACCTCCACTTTGACTATGACCCTATCGGAATAAGATCAAAGTCAGCGAACCCTAAAGGCTTCCATAGCCCTGGCAACTCATGACTAGAGCCTAGGGAGATTACTGACGCCATGAACAGGAGTGTCAAATTGTTAAATCAGCAACAGGAGTCACTGTGTACTTACACCCCATGTGGGATCTGTCCCTAATGTGTCGTCTAAAGCGAAGTGATGCTATAACTAGTGTCTAGGATTTTTAAGGCATTATTATCTGTTCGTTGGGTCATTCTATTAGGGGTGCCCATTGGACGGGGGTTTCACATGCATATGTTGATTGGCTTGGGGTTCTCCTGGATATAGCCTGACTCTCTCCAGGGACTTAGCCCCTCCTCTGCTAGCTCTGGGTGAAAGATTGCCACCATCCTGCAGGTGTGATTTAAAACCTCAAGGTCTCACATACAGCACAAGAAGCTATTAGTGGGGGAGATGCTGGTGGGTCTGGATATAGGCTTTCCAGCCACAGCTGGCAGCCTGCCTGTGAAGGACATTGTACCTGAGCCTGAAGGGGCCCATAGACCCCAAGCCCCACTAGACAGCCTCATTATCTATAATACATTTTACAAATATTTCCCAATATAACAATAATAAACAACATTTTCTTTGTTGTAGTATGCCTAGGAGGATGTCTTTATTTTTATTTATTATATTCTTAGATTATTCACTTATTTTTATTCTAGTGGTTTTGGAGTTTCATCTTTTAACTGTATCCATCTGGAATTTATTTTGGAACAATTAATTTTTTGGTATCTTAATTCTATACTTGACCATTATAAAATATGTTTAAAACATTCACATTGTCACACTCTGCCTTCTCCCATTTAATTTTACCATGAAGTCATCCATAAATTTTTCTGCTAGAAGAGCAGCCGATGATTTGTAATATATGATTTGTAATATATTATAAAGCAACAGAATTTGAGTGCAATGCATTTTTAGTCAACTCTCCTGACAAGATAATTTTTAAATGTTTCTATTTGACTTTAAAATATATTTCACTATACTCACATATGAATCGGTCTTACACTAAATCTATACCAGTCCAATTTCCAGAAGCCTCATTATGAACATCCAACTTGAGAGGTGCTGGAAAGCAAACTGCATTCCTCATCCTGCCAATCTGTTTCAATGTTTTATTTGTTTCTTATTCTGTGCATAAAAGGTCGGTATCACCTTTCAACCTAAGCAGCGTGTTTTTATCCAAAAACACTGAATATTCACATCCTTGGGAGGAGGAGTTAAATGGATGGGTAGTGAGGGTGAAAAGTAATTATTTTTATTTAGAACCTTCTCTGGATAACCCAGAGTACAGGGAAAGGCAAAGCTGAGGTTAAGGTGAAACTTTCTGTGAATAAGAAAAGCCTTTCCCTCAATGAAAAAAAGGAAAGGATCTTCCACAAACAGGCAAATTACAAAGCCTCTTCCCCCTCCACTGCCCCAGGGAGATGTATTAGGAAGAGGCACTCAGCAGTGCTATGCTAAATTTTGGATCGAAATTGCTTCCTCTGGCTCAGATGCTTTTGGCCCTATACAACCTTCGGCAACCCTTCTCTGCATCCTCCTTTTTAAAATTTCCTTTTCAATCCTTGATGCATTACAGACTTTAAAGGTCACTTGAGGAATCTGAATAAAGCCTGTAATTTAGTTAATAGTATTGTATCAATGTCAATTTCTCAGTTTTGATCACTGTACTATGATTATGCAAGATATTAACCTTAGTGGAAGCTGAGTGAAGGGAATATGAAAATGCACTCTATAAGTTTTTGCCACTTCATGTGAACCTAAAATTGTTTCAAAATAAAAAGCTTGCTTAAAATAGTCAGTAGGGGAGAAAGCCAGCTCCAGGATTTTGATCTTATGACCACTGCTCCGTCTTCCGTTGCAGCCGTGAACACTTTCTACCATCATTACCTGTGGTATGTTTCCAGTTTTTCTGCATAGATTGCACCTAGAAAGGGAGCTGTCTTATTTACCAGATACAACCTCTTCAGCATTGATGGGATTGGAAGACATTATGTTAAGTGAAGTAAGTCAGACTCAGAGAGACAAATACCACATGTTCTCACTTATAGTTGTATGTGGAAACTAAGGTTGATTTCAAAGAAGTAGAAAAGAGAAGAGTGGTTACCAGATCCTGGGAAGGGCATGGAGGAGGGAGGGTTGTAGAGAGGGTGGGTAATGAACACAGGGGTGTAGCTGAATTGAAGTAATAGCTTCTAATGTCCTATGGCACAGTAGGATAGCAATGGTTGACAACAGCTAGTTGGATATTTCAAAATAACTGGTAGAGAGAATTTTAAATGTTTGCAACACAAAGAAATAATGTATGTCTGAGGTGATAATATGCCAGATACCCTGATCTGATAATACATGCTGCATACATGTATTAAAATGCTACACTATACTCCATAAATATGCACAATTATTATGTCAACTAAATATATTTAAAATAAGTGAATGTTAACATTTACAAAAAAAAAAAAAAAAAAGGAAGAGAGATCTTAGCTAGTGTTTTTGCTTTGTCTTGCCATGCACTGCTCATGTCTTGCCCCCTGCCATGTTTGGCCTATTCTGAGTCTCTAGCATTTCCATATGATTTTAGAAACAGTTTCTTTAAAAAACTTTTTCCTAAGTATTTTATTATTTTTGATGTTGTAAATGGCATTGTTTTCTTAATTCATTTTCAAGTTGTTCATTGCTAGTATACAGAAATACAAGTTACTTTTGTTTATTGATCTTTCCTATAGCTTTGCTGAATTTGCTTATTAGCTCTAAGGGTATTCCTTGTATTTTTCTATATACAATATGATGTCATCTGTGAATAGAGTCAGTCTTTCTTTCCAATCTGGTTGCCTTTTATTTCTTTTTCTTGCCTAATTGTCCTGGCTAGAGCATCCATAAAACATTGGATAAAAGCGCTAAGAGTGGACATTCTTTCTTGTTCTTTATGATAATTTTGGTTTTTTTATAGATGCTTTTTATTAAAGAAAAGAAATTTCCTCTGTTCCTAATTTGTCAAGCATATTTATCATGAATGGAATTTAATTTTGTGAAATTTTTATGTATCTGTTGAGATAATCATGTGATTTTTGTCCTTCATTCTATTATATTGATTAATATTCACATGTTGAACCAACCTGCTATTCCAGGGATAAACCCAACTTGCTCATGGTGTGTGATGCTTTGTATATGTTGCTTGTTTTGGTTCTCTAGCATTGTGTTGAGGATTTTTGCACCTATTTTGGCAAGGCATATCAATCTATAGCTTTCTTTTCTTGTGGAGACTTTTGTTTTGTTTTGTTTAGGTGACAGAATAATTCTGGAAATAGAACTTCTAAGGAGCTCCAACTGCATTTTTCTCCTCCAGGTTTCCAGGCTGGTTTTCAAAACTACTGTAGAACCAGGGAAGTGGTGGGAATAGGAATAGAATATATTAAAATGCCGCAAATGTTGCTGATTTTACTCAAACTCAGCCATTTCTCTTAAGTGCCGCCTGGATTGTTGCAAGCTTTGGTTAATTTCCAGAATTCTGAAAAAGTTAATTCTTGAGAGTTTTTGCTAGCATTCCCATTGCTTTTTATGGAACAGAGGATTTTTCAGAAGTCTTTACCCTACCATTTTGCTAAATTACATGATTCAACACTTATGAGTATATATTGTCTTACGTGTTTTCTTTTCATTCTATGTGTTACTCATGTCTTCCAAATTAAACTGTAAATTTTTGGACTGTATACCTCTATATACTACTAGTAGTGTCTAGCAAAGAAATTCACTTATCAACTTTATTGGAATTGAGATTGAGCTCATTGTTTATGTTTATTTGTATTGTAAAGTAAAACGTAAATCAGTCTTTGGAAAACAGTCCAAATGCTCCTCAAAAGTTTAGACATATACTTGCCATATGATCCAGCAATTTCACTCATAGGCATATTAACAGAAGAGTTAAAAGCTTGTGTCTACACAAAAATGTGTGCATGAATACTCATAGAATTATCCATGGCCAGCGCCGTGGCTTAACAGGATAATCCTCCGCCTTGCTGCGCCGGCACACCGGGTTCTAGTCCCGGTCGGGGCGCTGGATTCTGTCCTGGTTGCCCCTCTTCCAGGCCAGCTCTCTGCTATGGCCCGGGAAGGCAGTGGAGGATGGCCCAAGTGCTTGGGCCCTGCACCCCATGGGAGACCAAGAGAAGCACCTGGCTCCTGGCTTCAGATCAGCGAGATGCGCTGGCCGCAGCGGCCATTGGAGGGTGAACCAACGGCAAAAAGGAAGACCTTTCTCTCTCTGTCTCTCTCTCTCTCACTATCCACTCTGCCTGTCCAAAAAAAAAAAAAAAATTATCCATAACTATAGCTGGTGTTGTGGCATAGCAGGTAGAGCCTCCACCTGCAATGCTGACATCTTATATGGGCACTGCTTTGTGTCCTGGCTGCTCCACTTCTAATCCAGTGCCCTGCTGTTGGCCTGGGAAAGCACCAGAAGATTGCCCAAGTAATTAGGCCTCTACCACCTACGTGGAGACCTGGAAGAAGCTCTTGGCTCCTAGCTCTGGCCTGGCCCAACGCTGGCCCAACACTAGCCATTGTAGCCATCTGGGGACTGAACCAGGGTATGGAAGATTCTCTCTCTCTCTTTCTCTCTCTCTTCAATTCTGCCTTTAAAAGAAATACATAAATCTTTCAAAAATTATCCATAATAGCCAAAAGGTGGAAAAAACACAATTGATTATCAACTGATTAATGAATAAAGCATGGCATGTTCTTATAATAAAGTATTATTCAGCCATATAAAGAGATGAAGTCCATGCTACAACATGGATTAATCTTGAAATTATTATGTGAAATGAAAGAAGCCAAACATGCAACTATATACCAATATTGCATAACATATGAAATATTCCAAACAAACAAATCTATAGAGACAGAAATTAGATTCATAGGTACCTAGATCTGGGGAGAAGAATGTTTGTGGAGTATAAAGGTTGAATATTTGTAACCCCTCTACCAAATTCTTATGTTGAAACCCT